>NC_050099.1:13391039-13694069 GCF_902167145.1 Zea mays
GATGGCCTTCCAGATTTGTTCCCAACGGCTCCTAGCTGCCTTGGGGCTATAAAAGGGACCCCTTGGCGCATGGAGGAGTACACCAAGCATTCCTTGAGCACTCTTGATCACTCACACATCAATCTCGCGCACTTGTTCGACATTCTAGTGATTTGAGCTCCGTTCTAGTGTGCTAGTCTTTTGAGCTCAAGTCTGGGTCTTGTGTGTGCGTATTCGCTGTGATCTTTGTGTCGTGTGTGAGTTGCTAATCCCTCCTTTGCTCTGTGATTCTCTGTGAACATCTTTTGTAAGGGCGAGAGGCTCCAAGTTGTGGAGATTCCTCGCAAACGGGATTGAGAAAAGAAAAGCAAGAACACCGTGGTATTCAAGTTGATCATTGGATCACTTGAGAGGAGTTGAGTGCAACTCTCGTCCGTTGGGACGCCACAACGTGGAGTAGGCAAGTTTTGTACTTGGCCGAACCACGGGATAACCACTGTGTCATCTCTGTGATTGGATTCTTGTGGTTATTGTGTTTTGACTCCTCTCTAGCCACTTGGCATAAACTGTGCTAACACCTAATCAAGTTTTGTGGCTATAAGTTTAAGTTTTTACAGGATCACCTATTCACCCCCCCCCCTCTAGGTGCTCTCAATTGGTATCGGAGCCGTTCTCTTCAAGAAAGGGACTAACCGCCCGAAGAGATGGATCCTAAGGGGAAGGGAATTGTGATCAACGACAAGGAGAAGGAGTCCTTCGTCAACGAGCCAAGGGATGACAAGTCCAATGACTCGGGCTCGGGCCACAAGCGAAGAGATGGGAAGAAGAAGAAGACAAGACGCATCAAGGAGATCGTCTACTACGACAGCGATGAGTCCTCTTCTTCCCAAAAGGACGACGACTACGACAAACAAAGGAAACCGGTTAATTCTAACTTTTCTTTTGACTACTCTCGTATTCCGCATAGTTCAAATTCACATTTGCTTTCCATTCCACTCGGCAAGCCCCCACACTTTGATGGGGAGGACTACGGATTTTGGAGCCACAAAATGCGTAGTCACCTATTCTCTCTCCATCCTAGCATATGGGAGATTGTAGATAGTGGAATGCACTTTAATAGTTCGGATAGTCCTATATTCATTAATGAGCAAATCCATAAGAATGCACAAGCTACTACTGTTCTTCTAGCCTCATTGTGCAGGGATGAATATAATAAAGTGAGTGGCTTGGATAACGCCAAGCAAATCTGGGATACCCTCAAGATCTCTCATGAGGGAAATGACGCTACCTTGCTCACCAAAATGGAGTTGGTGGAGGGCGAGCTTGGACGGTTCGCGATGATAAGGGGCGAGGAGCCAACTCAAACATACAACCGGCTCAAGACCCTTGTCAACAAAATAAGGAGCTACGGAAGCACGCGATGGACGGACCACGACGTCGTCCGACTAATGCTCAGGTCCTTTACCGTTCTTGATCCTCATTTGGTGAATAATATTCGTGAGAATCCCAGGTACACCAAAATGTCGCCCAAGAAGTACTAGGAAAATTCGTCAGCGGGCGAATGATGATCAAGGAGGCAAGGTATGTGGACGACGCCTTGAATGGACCGATCAACGAGCCGCAACCTTTTGCTCTCAAAGCCACAGGGAACAAGGAGGCGCTACCCAGCAAGGTGGCGCAAATTGAGGCGGCCGGTCTTAATGAAGAAGAAATGGCCCTCATTATCAAGAGATTCAAGACGGTGCTAAAGGGTCGCAATGGACAGCCGAGCAAGACTAAGACCAAGGGGAAGCGATCATGCTTCAAATGCGGTAAGCTTGGTCATTTTATTGCTAACTGTCCCGATAATGATAGTGACCAGGAAAAGGGAAACAAGAGGGAAAAGAAGAAGCATTACAAGAAGGCAAAGGGCGAGGCGCATCTAGGCAAGGAGTGGGACTCGGATTGCTCCTCGTCCGACTCCGACAATGAAGGACTCGCCGCCACCGCCTTCAACAAATCAACCCTCTTCCCCAACGAGCGTCACACATGCCTTATGGCAAGGGAGAAGAAGGTATGTACTCGCAACTCTACCTATGCTTCTTCAAGTGAGGAAGAATCTAGTGATGAGGATGAAGTAGATTATTCATGTTTGTTCAAGGGCTTAGATAGATCTAAGATAGACAAAATTAATGAGTTAATTGATGCCTTGAATGAAAAAAATATACTTTTAGAAAAGCAAGAGGATTTGTTGTATGAAGAGCATGATAAATTTGTTGAGGCACAAAAATCCTATGCCTTAGAAGTTAAAAGAAATGAAATGCTTTCTTTTGAACTATCTACTTGTCATGAAACCATTTCTACTTTGAAAGGTGTCAACAATGATTTAAATGCTAAATTAGAAGTAGCAAATAAATCCAATTCTTGTGTAGAACATGTTGAAATTTGTACTAGGTGTAAAGATTTTGACATTAATGCTTGTAGTGAACACCTAGTTTCAATTTCCAAGCTTAATGATGAACTGGCTAGTCTTAATGCTCAACTTAAGACTAGCAAGAATGATTTCGATAAGCTAAAATTTGCAAGGGATGCCTATACAATTGGTAGACACCCCTCAATTAAGGATGGACTTGGCTTCAAGAGAGAAGCTAAGGACTTAACAAGCCATAAGGCTCCCATTCCCGCCACGGAGAAAGGGAAGGCCCCTATGGCTAGTAATGTGCAAAAGAACCATGCTTTTATGTATTATGATAGGAGACAAACTAGAAATGCTTATAGGAGTTATAATGCTTTTGATGATTTTGACTCTCATGCCATGTTTGCTCCTAGTTCCTCTTATGTGTATGATAGAAATGTTACTAGGAGAAATGTTGTTCCTAAGAGAAATACTATTCATCATGTGTCTAGAAAGAATGCTATTCATGCTCCTAGGAAAGTAGTGAATGAACCTTCCACAATTTATTATGCTTTAAATGCTTCCTTTGCTATTTGTAGAAAGGATAAGAAAATTGTTGCTAGGAAGTTAGGGGCAAAATGCAAGGGAGACAAAACTTGCATTTGGGTCCCTAAGGATATTTGCACTAACCTTGTAGGACCCAACATGAGTTGGGTACCTAAGACCCAAGCCTAAATTTGCCTTGCAGGTTTATGCATCCGGGGGTTCAAGCTGGATTATTGATAGCGGATGCACAAACCATATGACGGGGGAGAAGAAGATGTTCACCTCCTACGTCAAGAATAAGGATTCCCAAGATTCAATCATATTCGGTGATGGGAATCAAGGCAAGGTAAAAGGGTTAGGTAAAATTGCAATTTCTAATGAGCACTCTATCTCTAATGTGTTTTTAGTAGAGTCACTAGGATATAATTTACTATCTGTTAGTCAATTGTGCAATATGGGATATAACTGTCTGTTTACAAATATAGATGTGTCTGTCTTTAGAAGAAGTGATGGTTCACTAGCTTTTAAGGGTGTATTAGACGGCAAACTTTATTTAGTTGATTTTGCAAAAGAAGAGGCCGGTCTAGATGCATGCTTAATGGCTAAGACTTGCATGGGCTGGCTGTGGCATCGCCGCTTAGCACATGTGGGGATGAAGAACCTTCACAAGCTTCTAAAGGGAGAACACGTGATAGGTCTAACCAATGTTCAATTCGAAAAAGATAGACCTTGTGCAGCTTGTCAAGCAGGGAAACAGGTGGGAGGAGCGCATCACAGCAAGAATGTGATGACCACTTCAAGACCCCTGGAGCTGCTGCATATGGACCTCTTCGGACCCGTCGCCTATCTAAGCATAGGGGGAAGTAAGTATGGTCTAGTTATTGTTGATGACTTTTCCCGCTTCACTTGGGTGTTCTTTTTGCAGGATAAGTCTGAAACCCAAGGGACCCTCAAGCGCTTCCTCAGGAGGGCTCAAAATGAGTTTGAGCTCAAAGTGAAGAAGATAAGGAGCGACAACGGGTCCGAATTCAAGAACCTTCAAGTGGAGGAGTTCCTTGAAGAAGAAGGGATCAAGCACGAGTTCTCCGCTCCCTACACACCACAGCAAAATGGTGTGGTAGAGAGGAAGAACAGGACGCTCATTGACATGGCGAGGACGATGCTAGGAGAATTCAAGACCCCCGAGTGCTTTTGGACGGAAGCCGTGAACACTGCTTGCCATGCCATCAACAGGGTCTACCTTCATCGCCTCCTCAAGAAGACGTCGTATGAGCTTCTAACCGGTAACAAACCCAATGTATCTTACTTTCGTGTATTTGGGAGCAAGTGCTACATTCTAGTGAAGAAAGGTAGAAATTCTAAGTTTGCTCCCAAAGCTGTAGAAGGGTTTTTGTTAGGTTATGACTCAAATACAAAGGCGTATAGAGTCTTCAACAAATCATCGGGTTTGGTTGAAGTCTCTAGCGACGTTGTATTTGATGAGACTAATGGCTCTCCAAGAGAGCAAGTTGTTGATTGTGATGATGTAGATGAAGAAGATGTTCCGACGACCGCTATACGGACCATGGCGATTGGAGAAGTACGGCCACAGGAACAAGATGAACGAGATCAACCTTCTTCCTCAACTATGGTGCATCCCCCAACCAAAGATGACGAACAGGTACCTCAAGTGGAGGCGCTTGATCAAGGGGGAGCACAAGATAATCAAGTGATGGAGGAAGAAGTGCAACCGGCACCTCCAACCCAAGTTCGAGCGATGATTCAAAGGGATCATCCCGTCGACCAAATTCTGGGTGACATTAGCAAGGGAGTAACTACTCGATCTCGATTAGTTAATTTTTGTGAGCATTACTCCTTTGTCTCTTCTATTGAGCCTTTCAGGGTAGAAGAGGCCTTGCTAGATCCGGACTGGGTGTTGGCCATGCAAGAGGAGTTAAACAACTTCAAGCGCAATGAAGTTTGGACACTGGTGCCTCGTCCGAAGCAAAATGTTGTGGGAACCAAGTGGGTGTTCCGCAACAAACAGGACGAGCACGGGGTGGTGACGAGGAACAAGGCTCGACTTGTGGCAAAAGGTTATGCCCAAGTCGCAGGTTTGGATTTCGAGGAGACTTTTGCTCCTGTGGCTAGGCTAGAATCAATTCGTATCTTGCTAGCATATGCCGCTCACCATTCTTTCAGGTTGTTTCAAATGGATGTAAAGAGCGCCTTCCTCAACGGGCCAATCAAGGAGGAGGTGTACGTGGAGCAACCCCCTGGCTTCGAGGATGAACGGTACCCCGACCATGTGTGTAAGCTCTCTAAGGCGCTCTATGGACTTAAGCAAGCCCCAAGAGCATGGTATGAATGCCTTAGAGATTTCTTAATTGCTAATGCTTTCAAGGTTGGGAAAGCCGATCCAACTCTTTTTACTAAGACTTGTAATGGTGATTTGTTTGTGTGCCAAATTTATGTCGATGACATAATATTTGGTTCTACTAACCAAAAGTCTTGTGAAGAGTTTAGCAGGGTGATGACGCAGAAATTCGAGATGTCGATGATGGGCGAGTTGAACTACTTCCTTGGGTTCCAAGTGAAGCAACTCAAGGACGGCACCTTCATCTCCCAAACGAAGTACACGCAAGATCTGCTAAAGCGGTTTGGGATGAAGGACGCCAAGCCCGCAAAGACTCCGATGGGGACCGACGGACACACCGACCTCAACAAAGGAGGTAAGTCCGTTGATCAAAAAGCATACCGGTCAATGATAGGTTCTTTGCTTTACTTATGTGCTAGTAGACCGGATATTATGCTTAGCGTATGCATGTGTGCTAGATTTCAATCCGATCCTAAGGAGTGTCACTTAGTGGCGGTGAAGCGAATTCTTAGATATTTGGTTGCTACGCCTTGCTTCGGGCTCTGGTATCCAAAGGGGTCTACCTTTGACTTAGTTGGATACTCAGACTCCGACTATGCTGGATGTAAGGTCGATAGGAAGAGTACATCGGGGACGTGCCAATTCTTAGGAAGGTCCCTGGTGTCATGGAACTCTAAGAAACAAACTTCCGTTGCCCTATCCACCGCTGAGGCCGAGTATGTTGCCGCAGGACAGTGTTGCGCGCAACTACTTTGGATGAGGCAAACCCTCAGGGACTTTGGCTACAATCTGAGCAAAGTCCCACTCCTATGTAATAATGAGAGTGCTATCCGCATGGCGGAAAATCCTGTTGAACACAGCCGCACAAAGCACATAGACATCCGGCATCACTTTTTGAGAGACCACCAGCAAAAGGGAGATATCGAAGTGTTTCATGTTAGCACCGAGAACCAGCTAGCCGATATCTTCACTAAGCCTCTAGATGAGAAGACCTTTTGCAGGTTGCGTAGTGAGCTAAATGTCTTAGATTCGCGGAACCTGGATTGAATTGTAGCGTACATGTAGTTATGCTTTTGATCATGTTCCTTTTTGCATTATGTTGCTTATTATGGTGCTCAAGTTGTACAAACACTCCCTGGACCTCACAAGTCCGTTGCAAAGTGATGCACATGTGTAGGGGGAGATGTGTTACAACTTGACCCTTTGAGACTAACCATGTGCTTGAGTTTGATAATTTAGTCTCGAAGGAGGATTGAAAGGGAAAAGGTGGACTTGGACCATGAAAGACTTCCACTGCACTCCGATGAGAGGGTAACTAATTCCAAGTTCATCTCATGAAATCTTATTGCCATTTGCTCTTAATTGAAGACTTTGGTGAGGCAATGGGGTTAACGGGCCAAGATTGATCCCGTTTTGGTGCTTGATGCCAAAGGGGGAGAAAATAAAGGCCAAAGTGATAAATGGATCAGCTACCACTTGAGAGATTTTGAAAATAGTAGAATAGAGTTTTTGTTTTGTCAAAAGCTTTTATTGTCTCTTATTGTCTCTATTTTCAAAAGTTGGCTTCTTGTGGGGAGAAGTGTTGATTATGGGAAAAAGGGGGAGTTTTTGAAATCTTTGATCAATCTCTTTTTGGAATGACTCTCTTTATACTTCAACATGTGTGTTTGACTTAGAGATAGAGATTTGAGTTTGATTTGCAAAAACAAACCAAGTGGTGGCAAAGGATGATCCATATATGCCAAAATTGAATAAAACCAATTTGAGTTTTTATTTAAAGTGATTTTGCACTTGTTCTAGTTGCTTTATATTGTGTTGGCATAAATCACCAAAAAGGGGGAGATTGAAAGGGAAATGTGCCCTTGGGCCATTTCTAAGTATTTTGGTGATTGAGTGCAAACACAAGGGCCTAAATGTGAAAATATGCTCATGGATGAACAAAGTGTAAATCACAAGTAAAGGTATGTTTCTAAGCCTTAGTACATTAGTTTTGTGTACTAACATCTTGTCTAAGTGTTAGAAACAGGAGAAAGAAGAAAAGAAAAGAAGTGGAGAGTGGTTGTGTACAGCCAAAGGCTGCTTCGGGCTGGGGCACCGGACTGTCCGGTGGTGCACCGGACAGTGTCCGGTGGTGCACCGGACAGTGTCCGGTGCGCCAGGCTGCCTCGGCCGAAGAGGCCGCTCTCGGGTTTTTCTCCGGCGACTTTGGCTAAAATTCACCGGACTGTCCGGTGTGCACCGGACTGTCCGGTGAGCCAACGGTCGGCCGGGCCAACGGTCGGCCGCGCGATCGGCGCACGACACGTGGCCGAGCCAACGGTCGGAAGGGAGCACCGGACTGTCCGGTGTGCACCGGACTGTCCGGTGCGCCAGATCTGCAACGGTCGGCAACGGTCGGCTTCGCTTTCTATGGAAACAAATCGGGCACCGGACAGTGTCCGGTGTGCACCGGACTGTCCGGTGCGCCACAAGACAGAAGGCAAAGATGGCCTTCCAGATTTGTTCCCAACGGCTCCTAGCTGCCTTGGGGCTATAAAAGGGACCCCTTGGCGCATGGAGGAGTACACCAAGCATTCCTTGAGCACTCTTGATCACTCACACATCAATCTCGCGCACTTGTTCGACATTCTAGTGATTTGAGCTCCGTTCTAGTGTGCTAGTCTTTTGAGCTCAAGTCTGGGTCTTGTGTGTGCGTATTCGCTGTGATCTTTGTGTCGTGTGTGAGTTGCTAATCCCTCCTTTGCTCTGTGATTCTCTGTGAACATCTTTTGTAAGGGCGAGAGGCTCCAAGTTGTGGAGATTCCTCGCAAACGGGATTGAGAAAAGAAAAGCAAGAACACCGTGGTATTCAAGTTGATCATTGGATCACTTGAGAGGAGTTGAGTGCAACTCTCGTCCGTTGGGACGCCACAACGTGGAGTAGGCAAGTTTTGTACTTGGCCGAACCACGGGATAACCACTGTGTCATCTCTGTGATTGGATTCTTGTGGTTATTGTGTTTTGACTCCTCTCTAGCCACTTGGCATAAACTGTGCTAACACCTAATCAAGTTTTGTGGCTATAAGTTTAAGTTTTTACAGGATCACCTATTCACCCCCCCCCCCTCTAGGTGCTCTCACTTGGAACCTTGCACACATGCATACAGAAAGCATTATATCCGGTCGAGATGCACATAAATAGAGTAAAGATCCTATCATCGACCGTATACCTTTTGATCTACGGATTTACCTCCCGTGTCGAGGTCGAGATGCCCATTAGTTCCCATGGGTGTCTTGATGGGCTTGGCATCCTTCATTCCAAACTTGGTAAGTATATTTTGAATGTACTTGGTTTGGCTGATGAAGGTGCCCTCTTGGAGTTGCTTGACTTGAAATCCTAGAAAGTACTTCAACTCCCCCATCATAGACATCTCGAATTTATGTATCATGATCCTACTAAACTCTTCACAAGTAGATTTGTTAGTAAACCCAAATATGATATCATCAACATAAATTTGGCATACAAACAAATCTTTTGCAATGGTTTTAGTAAAGAGTGTAGGATCGGCTTTACCGACTTTGAAGCCATTAGTAATAAGGAAATCTCTTAGGCATTCATACCATGCTCTTGGGGCTTGTTTGAGCCCATAAAGCGCCTTTGAGAGTTTATAAACATGATTAGGGTACTCACTATCTTCAAAGTCGGGAGGTTGCTCAACATAGACCTCTTCCTTAATTGGTCCATTGAGGAAGGCACTTTTCACGTCCATTTGGTAAAGCTTAAAGCTATGGTGAGTAGCATAGGCAAGTAATATACGAATTGATTCAATCCTAGCTACAGGTGCATAGGTTTCACCAAAATCCAAACCTTCAACTTGTGAATATCCTTTGGCTACAAATCAAGCTTTGTTCCTTGTCACCACACCATGCTCATCTTGCTTGTTGCGGCATACCTACTTGGTACCTACAACATTTTGATTAGGACGTGGAACTAAATTGCATACCTCATTTCTCGTGAAGTTGTTGAGCTCCTCTTGCATTGCCAACACCCAATCTGAATCTCTTAGTGCGTCTTCCACCCTGTATGGCTCAATAGAAGACACAAAAGAGTAATGTTCACAAAAATGAGCGACTCGAGATCGAGTGGTTACCCCCTTATGAATGTCACCGAGAATTGGGTTCACGAGGTGATCTCTTTGAATTGCTTGGTGGACTCTTGGGTGTTGCGGTCTTTGACCCTGTACTTCTTGATCATCTTCCTTGTCTTGATCATTGTCATCTCCCCCTTGATCATTGTCCTCCTCTTGAGGTGGCTCATCCTCTTGATCTTCATTTTCCTTATCTTGAGCTTGATCCTCATCTTGGGTTGGTGGAGATGCTTGCATGGAAGATGACGGTTGATCTTGTGCTTGTGTAGGCTCTTCGGATTCCTTAGGACACACATCCCCAATGGACATGTTCCTTAGCGTGACGCACGGAGCCTCTTCATCATCTAGCTCATCAAGATCAACTTGCTCCACTTGGGAGCCATTAGTCTCATCAAACACAATGTCACAAGAAACCTCAACTAATCCAGAGGATTTGTTGAAGACTCTATATGCCCTTGTGTTTGAGTCATATCCTAGTAAAAAGCCTTCTACAGCCTTAGGAGCAAATTTAGATTTTCTACCTCTTTTAACAAGAGTAAAACATTTGCTACCAAAGACTCTAAAATATGAAACATTGGGCTTTTTACCGGTGAGGAGTTCATATGATGTCTTCTTGAGGATTCGATGAAGGTAGAGCCGGTTGATGGAGTAGCAGGCGGTGTTAATCGCCTCAGCCCAAAACCGGTCCGGAGTCTTGTACTCATCAAGCATGGTCCTTGCCATGTCTAGTAGAGTTCTATTCTTCCTCTCCACTACACCATTTTGTTGAGGTGTGTAGGGAGAAGAGAACTCATGCTTGATGCCCTCCTCCTCAAGAAAGCCTTCAATTTGAGAGTTCTTGAACTCCGTCCCATTATTGCTTCTTATTTTGTTGATCCTTAATCCGAACTCATTTTGAGCCCGTCTCAAGAACCCCTTTAAATTCTCTTGGGTTTGTGATTTTTCCTGCAAAAAGAATACCCAAGTGAAGAGAGAATAGTCATCCACAATTACAAGCCAATACTTACTCCCGCCGATGCTTATGTAAGCGATCGGGCCGAATAAATCCATGTGGAGTAGCTCAAGCGACCTGTCGGTCGTCATGATGTTCTTGTGTGGATGGTGGGTACTAACTTGCTTTCCTGCTTGACATGCGCTATAAATCCTGTCTTTCTCAAAATGAACATTTGTTAGTCCCAAAATGTGTTCTCCCTTTAGAAGCTTGTGAAGATTCTTCATCCCAATATGGGCTAGTCGGTGATGCCAAAGCCAACCCATATTAGTCTTAGCAATTAAGCAAGCATCGAGTTCAGCTCTATTAAAATCAACTAAGTATAGGTGACCCTCGAGTACTCTCTTAAATGCTACTGAATCATCACTTCTTCTAAAGACAGTAACACCTATATCCGTAAAAAGACAGTTGTAGCCCATTTTGCATAATTGAGAACTGAAAGCAAATTGTAATCTAAAGAATCTACAAGAAAAACATTGGAAACAAAATGGTCAGGTGATATAGCAATTTTACCAAGTCCTTTGACCAAACCTTGATTTCCATCCCCGAATGTGATAGCTCTTTGGGGATCTTCGTTTTTCTCGTAGGAGGAGAACATCCTTTTCTCCCCTGTCATGTGGTTTGTGCACCCGCTATCAATTATCCAACTTGAGCCCCCAGATGCATAAACCTGCAAAACAGTTTTAGGCCTTGTTCTTAGGTACCCAAACAGTGTTGGGTCCTTTCACGTTAGAAACAAGCACCTTGGGTACCCAAACACAAGTCTTGGAGCCCTTGTGTTTGCCCCCAACATATTTGGCAACTATTTTGCCTGATTTGTTAGTTAAAACATATGATGCATCAAAAGTCTTAAATGAAATGTTAGGCTCATTTGATGCAGTAGGAGTTTTCTTTTTAGGCATTTTAACATGTGTAGAATGCCTAGAGCTAGATGCCTCATTCTTATATACATAAGCATGGTGAGAAACAGAATGAGATTTCTTAGCATGAATTCTCCTAATCTTGTGCTCAGGATAACCAATAGGATATAAAATGTAACCCTCGTTATCCTAAGCCATGGGAGCCTTGCCCTTAACAAAGCTAGACAATTTCTTAGGGGCATTAAGCTTGACATTGCTTCCCTGTTGGAAACCAATGCCATCTTTAATGCTCGTGCGTCTCCCACTATAGAGCACGCTTCTAGCAAATTTAAAATTTTCGTTTTCAATTTCATGCTCATTATTTTACTAGTTAGTTGAGCTATATGATTATCTTGTTGTTTAATTAAAGCTAGGTGATCATGAATAGCATCAACATTAATGTCTCTACATCTAGTACAAATAGTAACATGATCAACACTAGATGTAGAAGGTTTGCAAGAATTTAATTCATTAATCTTAGCATGCAAAATGACATTCTCATTTCTAAGATTGGAAATATAAACATTGCAAACATTCAAATCTTTAGCCTTAGAAATTAACTTATCATTCTCAGTTTTAAGGCTAGCAATTGATTCATTCAATTTATCAATCTTAGCAATTAAACTAGCATTTTCATTTCTAAGATTGGCAATTGAATCATGACAAACATTTGATTTTTCAACCTTAGCAGTTAAACTAACATTCTCAGTTCTAAGGTTGGATATAGTGTTATGGCAAATGCTAAGCTCTTTAGTCAAGTTTTCACATTTTTCTATCTCCTGAGCATAAGCATTCTTCACCTTAACATGCTTTTTGTTTTACTTAATAAGGAATTCCTCTTGGCTATCCAAGAGTTCATCCTTCTCATGAATAGCACCTATTAATTCATTTAATTTTTCTTTTTGTTGCATGTTAAGGTTGGCAAAAATACTAAGCAAGTTATCTTCATCATCACTAGAACTACCCTCATCACTAGATGTAGTATACTTGGGGGTGGTTCTAGCTTGTACCTTCTTTTTTTGCCATCCTTTGCCATGAAGCATTTGTGGCCGATGTTGGGGAAGAGAAGCCCCTTGTTGACGGCGATGTTTGCGGCATCCTCGTCGGAGGAGGAGTCGGTGGAGCTCATGTTGGAGTCCCATTCCCGACACACGTGGGCATCGCCGCCTTTTTCTTGTAGTACCTTTTCTTTTCCTTTCTCTTTCCCTTCTTGTCGTCGCCCCTGTCACTAACACTTGACATAGGACATTTAGCAATGAAATGATCGGGCTTACCACACTTGTAGCACACCCTTTTGGAGCGGGGTTTGTAGTCCTTCCCCCTCCTTTACTTGAGGATTTGGCGGAAGCTCTTGATGATGAGCGTCATCTCCTCGTTATCGAGCTTGGAGGCGTCGATGGGGATTCTACTTGGAGTAGATTCCTTCTTTTCTTCCTCCGTCTTCTTGAATGCGACGGGTTGCACCTCGGGTGTGGAGGTGCCGCCTTGCTCCAAGTTGACGATTTGTTTGGAGCCTTTGATCATCAATTCAAAGCTCACAAACTTTCCTATCACTTCCTCGGGAGACATTAGCTTATATCTAGGATCACCACGAATTAATTGAACTTGTGTAGGGTTACGAAAACGAGTGATCTTAGAATAATCTTGACCATTTCATGGTCATCCCATTTGGTGCTCCCGAGGTTGCGCACTTGATTCACCAAGGTTTTGAGTCGGTTGTACATGGCTTGTGGCTCCTCTCCTTGGTTGAGGATGAACCGACCGAGCTCCCCCTCGATCGTCTCTTGTTTGGTGATCTTGGTCACCTCATCTCCCTTGTGTGCGGTCTTTAGTACATCCCAAATCTCTTTGGCACTTTTTAGCCCTTGCACCTTATTATACTCCTCTCGATATAGAGAGGCGAGTAGTATAGTGGTGGCTTGGGAGTCAAAATGCCGGATTTGGGCGAACTCGTCCGAATCATATCCTTCATCCCCTACGGATGGTACCTGCGCTCCAAACTCAACAATATCCCAAATGCTAGCGTGGAGTGAGGTTAGATGATGCCTCATTTTATCACTCCACATACAATAATCTTAACCGTAAAAAACCGGTGGTTTGCCAAATGGGACGGAAAGTAAAGGAGTGCGTTTAGAAATGCGGGGATATCGTAGGGGAATCTTACTAAACTTCTTGCGCTCATGGCGCTTAGAAGTGACGAACGGCGCATCGGAGCCGGAGGTGGATGTCGACGAAGAATCGGTCTCGTAGTAGACCAGTTTCTTCATTTTCTTCTTCTTGTCGCCACTCCGGTGCGACTTGACGCGCGGAGGTGATTCCTCCCTTCCTTTGGCGCCGGACACCCTTGATGGAGCCTTCCCGTGGCTTGTGGCCGTTTTCATCTCCCTCTTGGCATGATCTCTCGACACCACTTCGAGTTGTTAAACTCTAATGAAGCACCGGGCTCTGATACCAATTGAAAGTCGCCTAGAGGGGGGTGGATAGGCGGAAATTGAAATTTACAACTTTAAACACACTACAAGTCGGGGTTAGCGTTAGAATAAAATCCGAGTCCGAGAGAGAGAGGAAAACAAATCAACCAAGAAAATAAAGCGGATGACACGGTGATTTGTTTTACCGAGGTTCGGTTCCAATGAACCTAGTCCCCGTTGAGGTGGTCACAAAGACTGGGTCTCTTTCAACCCTTTCCCTCTCTCAAACGGTCACTTAGACCGAGTGAGCTTTCTTCCTTGATTTCCCGGGTCACTTAGACCCCGCAAGGACCACCACACAATTGGAGTCTCTTGCTTCGCTTACAAGGCTTTGAGAGTAAGAATGAGAGAAAGAAGAAAGCCAACCAAGCAACAAGAGCAACAAAGAACACAAGTCGATCTTCTCACAAGTCTTAAAATACTAGAGTTGAATTGTGGACTTTGATTGGATCAGAGGCTTTGATTTGTGTCTTGGAAGGTTGCACTATGCTCTTGTATTGAATGGAGAGTGTTGAATGCTTGGATGGTTGGAGTGGAGGTTGTTGGGGATATTTATAGCCCCCAACTACTAATTCAACCGTTGGGGCAGGCTGCTGTCGATGGGCGCACCAGACAGTCCGGTGCGCCAGCCACGTCACCCAACCGTTAGGGTTCTGACGGTTTCGACCGTTAGGGCTTTGTCATATGGTGGCACCGGACAATCCGGTGCCGCGCCGGATAGGCACTGTGCACTGTCCGGTGCGCCTTCTGGCGGCTGCTCTGACTTCTGCGCGAATTGTCCGCGCACTGTAGGTGGCATGCGACCGTTGCAGTCGACCGTTGCGCTGGCTAGCCGTTGCTCCGCTGGCACAACGAACAGTCTGGTGGCACACCCGACAGTCTAGTGAATTATAGTGGAGCGCGACCCTCAGAAACCCGAAGGTGGAGAGTTGGAGTCAATCGCCCCTGGTGCACTGGACAGTCCGGTGCGCCAGACCAGGGTTCTCTTCGGTTTCTTTTGCTTTTTTCTTTTTGAACCCTAACTTGACCTTTTTATTGGTTTCTGTTGAACCTTTAGCACATGTAGAAGATATAATATAGAGCAAACTAGTTAGTTCAATTATTTGTGTTGGGTATTCAACCACCAAAATCATTTATAGGAAAAGATTAAACCCTATTTCCCTTTGATATACCTAGATTGTTAAAGATGAAATCAGATGGGATTCATCCTCGTTTGCTAGCCCATGTGACCATGTATACGTAGATTGTTGAAGATGATTGATCCGAATAGCACTTTGGGTTGGATGGCTTGACATGCGTGTTGTGGTTGTGGCAAACAACCAGGATGGAGGATGCAGTACAGGAAAAATATTGGGATCTGTTGCAGTAATAGCATTTTTTAGGATTTAAAGTTTTAGTGTTTTTCCAATATCTATGTATTGGTAGAAATATTTTTGAAAGTTGTTGATCTCTAATTTCTGAATCCAATCTAAATCTAAAGAGAAAATGTGAAAATAAATATAGAAATGTAATATTCATCCGTATGAATGTTATGGAGGTCACACTTTCAGACACTGTCAGGTCCCAACCTGTGAGGCATTCCTAAAATTGCTACCGCGGAATCCTACATAATATACCTTCAGTATATACATTCCTATGACATTCACCAGATATCAGTTCACTGAAGCACCTACTAACACAACATTGACCTAGTCTAGTACTTTTGAGGAAGCCCTTCTGATTTTAAATGTTTGCGCTGTTTGAATCTTATATCTGTCCTTTGTCCCATCAGCATTCGCACATACCGTAGAGGCATCACCTTGCACATCGTTAGATTGTCTCAAAAAAGGATCTATAAAACCTCCTTTCCGATAAATATAGCGGGCGAAGACGTTTTGCATCTAGCCACGACCGCTACACCATCTGCTAAAATATAAGGAGCCTTTGTCAGCCGCTACATCTGATCTTGCGCTATACACTGTTCATCACGGGCGCCACCTCCTTCCGTTTGTTCCCACGCTTGAGCAGAAATTAAACTTCTCTAGCCGTATGTGGCTGATGCCAGCGACTGTGGCGGCCTCCGCCGCTTTGAAACCGGAGCCGGTGGTGAGTGTCGCGGCGATAGCGGGAGCGATGGAAGAGGAGCACGCCTAGGCCGACGTGTCGTGGCTCAAACGACGACGACTAGGTGGACCTCATCACGGGGCTCGACGGCAGGGGCAGGTTCGTCTCGGCCGTTTCCTCGCCGTGCCCCTGGTCATCCTCACGTCCCTCGCCACCGTACCGGCGAACGTGAACGCTGGCCGCGAACACTGACCTCGACGAGGCGGCGTACTTGGTGGCCGTGAGCGTGCCGCTCTTTCTCGTAGTCATGGCATCAACTGAGGAGTTCTGTGCATGCTCTCGGCGAGCGGCCGTGCCTCATGGAGGAGACGAACGCGCAGACCATCTCCAGCACCATCTGAACACCATCCCCATCTAGTACATACACATGTTTGACGTAATGTCTATATATGTAGCATAATATAGACATAACCGATGCCCACTATACAAAGTTATATTTTACAAAACATCATCAGATAGCTTTTTTCCGTTAAAACAAACGATTAGTATTGTCGGTTAAAAAATGTAATTTGAATCAGTCTCTAATTCAATTTTTGCCCCCATAGGAACGATAAGTAAATAATATGCATGTGAAGTCAAAAATGATAAATCGGCATTTACAGTTGTTTTTAAGGACTACATAATCAAAGATTGACGAACAATTACAATATTGTTTTCTAGGTGCTCGACAACAGAAAAATATAAACAATGTACTCCGGATAAATTTGTGTTATTGTAATTAACTTACGAGGCCACTAATTTCGAAATTTAAATAATTAGGCTCCGTTTCAATCTTACGGGATAAATTTTAGCTTCCCGCTAAACTTTAGCCATATGAATTGAAGTGCTAAAGTTTAGTTCCTTGGGGTGTTTGGACTACTCTAATAAAGTTTAGTATATTGGAATAAAAAGACACACATACCCCTAATGTGGAGAGAGAACAGGGTTAGAGGGTATGGGTGGAAAATGGGGTTCCCTGGCCCACGTTTAGCTCCTTTTAGCACCCCTTGAGCAGCTTATGAGATAATATGTGCT
The DNA here is from genome assembly GCF_902167145.1 of Zea mays. Taxonomy (NCBI): domain Eukaryota; kingdom Viridiplantae; phylum Streptophyta; class Magnoliopsida; order Poales; family Poaceae; genus Zea; species Zea mays. Next base: position 13,407,899 of record NC_050099.1, read on the forward strand.
AAATTTTATCATATCACCATTAGCTCTCCTGTTTAGATCACCAAATGACTAAAAATAGCTTAAAAAAGCTGCTAAAGTTTATCTATTAAGATTGAAACATGGCTTTAATTTGTTTATGTAATTCCAATACATATATAATTTACAAATGAAATATAATGCAATTTTGAGGAAAAATTAAATTAGTTTAAGATTCTATTAGCATTATAGATATAGAGGACCAAATTTAGAGGACGCTGCTGGACATGGAGAAGATATAGATGACAAAATGTTTTAGAGTGTGATGGACAGAGAATATTCTTTTAGAGCAAAACCTATGTAAATAATCAAACTAGAATGTGTCGGCTCTTTTAGCGGTGAAGCTAAAGCGTTTCAAATGAGCCAAACCAGGCTCTGATACCACTTGTAGGAAACGGGTGACGCCTAAGAGGTGGTGAATTAGGACTTCTAAAACTTTCACTAAATTAGGCCACAAATAATTCCTTAGAGCAAAACCTATGTAAATAATAAAACTAGAATGTGCAAACTAGGTTTTGTCTAAATGTTGTTATCTCTATCGCTATGGCTAAGTTTCAATCTACACTATATAAGTATGAATACAAGATTGAAATTTCAATGCTTAATATAAATGCGGAAACTTAAAGAGCAAGGTAGAGATGCAAACTCTCGTGGATGGCGCCGGTATTTTTACCGAGGTATCCGGAACCACGCAAGGTCCCGACTAATCCTCGTTGGTGCCCCTACGCAAAGGGAAGCCCACGCAAGGGACAAGCACCTCGGTCGAGTAACTCCGTAGAGAGCCACGAGCCTTCTCCACGCGCAAGTGGTGCTCCGCTTCCGGCTCCTCTCGGACGCTCCCCGCTGTCTCCACTATCGAGCTTCCGGCTGAAAATGGCGCGGGCCTCGTTCCCTCCGTTACACGGTGGCGGCCGTGACGCAAACACGGTTGTCATGGTCTCGCAAGACTCTCACCCCACTCGGTACAATTATATTGGCTCGCGCAAGAGCCGAGGAGTTGGTGGTTTATCTAAACTCACTCAACTAACTAGGGTTCACCTAGAGCAAGCGCTAAAGCGGTCTAACTAACCTAAGCACTTCGCAAAGCACCTACGCTAATCACCGAGTGATTCTATTAAGCACTTGGGTGTTTGAGCTCTTGGAAATATGCACTATATGCCTTGGTATGTTGCTTGGGCTCTCACACATGGAAATGGCCGGTTGGGGGTGTATTTATAGCCCCCAACACAAAACTAGCCGTTGGAAGAAAGTTGCTGCTTTCTGTGGCACACCGGACAGTCCGGTGGGGTCACCGGACAGTCCGGTGGGGTCACCGGACAGTCCGGTGCTCCTGTCTGGTGTGCCTAGCCGTTGGATTTGTCAGCGCAGGTGACCGTTGGCGCGCATGATTTTTGCACTGGACAGTCCGTACTTCACACCGGACAGTCCGGTGGTCTTCCCTCCACGGTGCCACCTAGAACTAGCCGTTAGGGCTATTGTTCCTGGTGCACCGGACAGTCCAGCGTGTGGCACCAGACAGTCCGGTGCTCCTGTCCGGATAGTCCGACTGTGGCAACACTTCTTCTTTTCTTGGACTTTACTTGATTTTCATAATGTCTTCTTTTGAGGTGTTGCTTTCCTCAATGTCTTGGTCCAAGTTACTTCTGCATCCTGTGAACTACAAACACAGACACTAGCAAACACATTAGTTCACTGGTTGTGTTAATCATCAAACACCAAAACTCATTTAGCCAAATGGCCCGGGTCCATTTTACTTACAATTGTGCTTGATGAAGAAGCCTCACTTGATCCAAACAGGTTTGGTGTAGAGCTTATCATCGAGTTGAGCTTTTGACGAGCTCTTTGTAGAAGCATATGGGGATTGTGGTTGAAATTTGTTGGTAGGTTAAAACCGGTCATACACCTCTCTGTTACACCATAAATAATGGTGCAAGATAAGCTCGCTAAATATTAGCATTAACTTTACCAAGATACAAAACAAATTCAAAATCTGAGAAGTCAATTTTCTTTTTGCAGATTGCTTCCTCGGCAACAACGCTAGAAAGTTTTATTGGCAGTTCTTATGCCAATTGGATTTTACTCCGTGAGCACGCAGAGACAGATGTAGCCTTTCACCAAGAGTATTCTAGGTATCATACTTTCTATAGGGAAGCTGCATGCTAGAGGTAAATTTATCAAATCAAACATGAAATTGAATTGTAAACTTGATAAATGTACACACTAATATTTATACAAGGTAAATGCAATCCAACGATAGGAAAGCTAGGTGTATGAGGAAGAAATAGATAGGGACCCTTCAGTCAGTAACTAGGTAAATTTTTCTAGAAGGACAATGAGAACTTAGAGCACCAAACTATACTTCTTCTACTCTACAATGGATTATTCGCGGTTAACGAGTTGATAAGCAAACACAAGGAAGAACTTGCTTCGAGTGAAGTTCTAAGGTTCTGGGTGTTCCTAGGGGTAGGTTGATGAAACATTTACACAAGCTAGCTAGCACCTATGGGTCTACCAGGCGATAGGATCATGATACATAGGCCACAGTCTCGCTGTAATCGAGAGGGGCTACCAACAATAGCTTTGTGGATCAGATGGCATGTTATAACAATGTTCGAGCGGAGCCTGAACTCTAAAGCTCCTCCTAGATTAGAGTGTTAGAGCTAACCAACCTAGTAACTAGAACTAGGTGTGGCTTATAACACCGGCAAGCCAAACAAGACTTGATTAACAATAGACTAACACAACCCTAAACCATGAGTTGAAGTGCTCCTCGACTACTGCAACAATAACTAAGAAATAAAATAAAGTAAAATGATACTTGAATGTAATACTTGAATGTAATACTTGAAGTAATACACACATATTACTAGAATTAAATTGATAGCCAGTGGTACAAAAGAGTTATACCCAAGGACTTCAAAGAGAAGTCTAGAACTCTTAAGGCAAAGCTTAGACTCAACTTTAACTCCTAGGAACTAACCTCAGCAACTAGGATAAAGAGAGGAAGCTCTCTAGGGTGTATCCACTCAAAAACTTCATTCTCTTCGTAAATGAGCTCCAAGGGGCTAATTATATAGTCCCTCAGCATGCGGGCATATATAGGCATCCCAAGGTTGGTAAGTTGGTTAAGGCGGTTGGAGGGGACACATGGTATGACAGCCGACCATGACTTGGTTGGACAGCAAAGCAACTAGGTCGTCCGTCCTCCCACTCCCTCCATCTTCCATCCAACACTCTATATGCCTTTTTGAGGTCGGTTTGATGGTTATTTTGTGTTTCCTTGATAGTCATGGGATGAAGAATTCTGTTTTATCCTTAACCATTAGATCAAAATGCCTTGGATAGATGTTGTGGCATTGTTTCAGATCAATAATGTGTCATCCTGTGATATCCCAATTTTCTGGAAAGAAGTTAAATTTCTTTTTCTCTTTTCTTTCATTTTCTGTGGCATTGGGGTTTGGAGTTTCAGGAGGCATTCCTCAGGGAAACAATAGATCTTTTGGCATTTCTTTCCGCTCGGGTCGGGAGCTCAGATGAGAGAGCGTGTTCGGGCCTTTGATCTCGATCCGATGGTTGAGAGCGCCCCCCTCCTTCCCAACCCTAGCCGCCCCCTCTCCTTCTCCCAATTGTTGTAGCCGCCCCCTCCCTCTTCCTCTCCTCCCCTTGGACAGCCACCCTCTACCCTCTCCACGAGTTCCTCCTCTCTCTAGATCTCCTCCACGCAGGAAGGATCGAGAAGAGGAGGAGCACGTTGAATTGCAGAGGGAGAGAGGATCAAGGAGATGTTCTTCCCCATCTCTTCTTGAAGATTTTCTTGGGGAAAACCCTAGGTGTGGATGAAATCCTTGTTCCTCCCTGTAATTATGTGCTTTTGGAGGTTGTGGATCATGGGGATTAAAGGATTAGAGGTTGGATTAGATGTGCGTTTAGGTTTTGATCTCGAATTTAGTTTTCTGCAGAATGGCAGATTCGACAGTTTCTGTTCATGCCAGTTTTCCGTGGTCTTAGTGGCCTCAAAAAAATAAAAAGTCTATATATGAGTCGTAGATAATTTGTAGATATTTTCGTGTCCGCGAAGAACTGTTAGAATTCTAGGCATTTTCCGTATCATTTTAATTCCATAAATTAACATTATGATGATGACATATAAAAGATAATTAACCATAGAAATCGTGATCTCAAATATATCCATAACAATATGGATCATGGGAACACAAAGCTTATGAAGCATATAAATCATATAAATATAATAAGCATGTAAACTGACTGAACAATTGAAAATAAACAGATAGAAACATAAACAGCATGACTATAAAATTAAAACAAACAGATATAACATATTATAATAAGACATAACAGATAAGATAAAATCATTGCTACATATAAAACATCACAGATGAATATATGAAACATATATAATCTGCAGAACGTAAAACAGTAAGGAAATAAACTGATCATACCCTCCCATGCGCTCTGATGATCCAGATCCTTGTCCAGCTTCCCTTGTCGTGTCGCCAGGAAGAAGATGTTTTGGGCAGTCGCGTAGACGCTCCCCAGAAACCTAATTGTCGATCCCCCGTGCAAGGTCTCGAACGGCAAGGGCTTCGGAGGCACCTGCCCTCTCGCTTCTCAGTGCGTGCAGAGTCATGAGATGGGAATACTCTCACTTGCGGCTGGGTTGTGACTCTGAAATTGTTGGCGTTTCGAGACCGGGGGGGTCCCTGGGCCGATGAGTGAAATATCGCCGCGTGCCCCAGCCCAGATGGGTCGGCGCGAGGCCGAGCGCGAAGGGGGGAGAAAGGTGGCCGGAGACGGGCGTGAGAGAGGTGGAAATCTCGCGGCCTTCGTGTTCGTCCCGTGCCCAGGTCGGGTGCGCTTGAAGTAGGGGGTTACAAGCGTCCACACGGGAGAGGGAGCGAGCGGCCTTACACGAGCGCCTATCTCGTCCTCGTCCCCGCGCGGCCAACCCTCTGTAAGAGGGCCCTGGTCCTTCCTTTTATAGGCGTAAGGAGAGGATCCAGGTGTACAATGGGGGGTGTAGCAGAGTGCTACGTGTCTAGCGGAGGAGAGCTAGCGCCCTAAGTACACGCCATCGTGGCGGCCGGAGAGGTTTTGGCACCCGGTTCGTGTGGTGTCGTGGCCGTCGGAGGAGCGCTGGAGCCTGGAGGAAGGACAGATGTCGGAGCTGTCGAGTCCTTGCTGACGTCCTCTTGCTTCCGTAAGGGGGCTGAGAGCCGCCGTCGTCACAGAGTGCGCGGGGCGCCATCATTGCCTATCTGGCGGAGCGAGCCAGATGGGACGCCGGTCTTGTTCCCCGTGGCCTGAGTCAGCTTGGGGTAGGGTGATGATGGCGCCTCCTATTGACGTGGCTGGTTTGCGCCCTAGGTTGGGCGATGTGGAGGCTCCTCCGAGGTCGAGGTCGAGTCTGTCTTCCGTGGCCGAGGTCGAGTCCGAGCCCCTAGGTCGGGTGAGGCGGAGACCGTCAGCTGAGGCCAGGGCTGAGTCCGAGCCCTAGGGTCGGGCGGAGCGGTGTTCGTCGTCTTCCGGGGCTGAGCCCAAGTCCGAGCCCTGGGTCGGACGGAGCGGAGTTCGCCGTCTTCCGGGGCTTAGCCCGAGTCTGAGCCCTGGGTCGGGCGGAGCGGAGTTCGCCGTCCTCCGGGGCTTAGCCCGAGTCCGAGCCCTGGGTCGGGCGGAGCGAAGTTCGCCATCTTCCGGGGCTTAGCCCGAGTCCGAGCCCTGGGTCGGGCGAAGCGGAGTTCGCCGTCTTCAGGGGCTGAGCCCGAGTCCGAGCCCTGGGTCGGGCGAAGCGGAGCTTCCTATGGTGCCTGAGGCCGGGCCTGACTGCCTGTCAGCCTCACTCTGTCAAGTGGCACTGCAGTCGGTACGGCGCAGGCGGCGCTGTCCTTCTGTCAGGCCGGTCAGTGGAGCGGCGAAGTGACTGCGGTCACTTCGGCTCGGTCGACTGAAGGGCGCGCGTCAGGATAAAGGTGTCAGGCCACCTTTGCATTAAATGCTCCTGCGATTTGGTCGGTTGGCGCGGCGATTTGGTCAGGGTTGCTTCTTGGCGAAGACAGGGCCTCGGGCGAGCCGGAAGTATGTTCGTCGCTGGAGGGGGACCTCGGGCGAGGCGGAGATCCTCCGGGGTCGGCTGCCCTTGCCCGAGGCTAGGCTCGGGCGAGGCGTGATCGAGTCCCTCGAATGGACCGATCCCTGACTTAATCACACCCATCAGGCCTTTGCAGCTTTGTGCTGATGGGGGTTACCAGCTGAGAATTAGGAGTCTTGAGGGTACCCCTAATTATGGTCCCCAACAGTAGCCCCCGAGCTTCGAAGGGAGTGTTAACACTCGCTTGGAGGCTTTTGTCGCACTGTTTTGCAAGGGGACTAGCCTTTCTCGGTTGCGTTTTGTTCTGGTGGGTGCGCGCGAGCGCACCCGCCGGGTGTAGCCCCCGAGGCCTCGGAGGAGTGGTTTGACTCCTCCGAGGTCTTAATGCCTCGTGCAATGCTTTGGCTGGTCTGGTCGTTCCCTCATGCGAGCTGGCCGTAGCCCGGGTGCACGGTCGGGTCCCAAGTTCTCGGGCTGGTATGTTGACGCTGTCAACGGTTTGGTCGGAGCCGGGTTTGCGAGAGCAGCCCCCGAGCCTCTGCACAGGGCGAGAGGATGGTCAGGGACAGACTCGACTTTTTTACATACGCCCCTGCGTCGCCTTTCCGCAAGGAGGAGGGGGAAAAGCGCCATGTTGCCCTCCGAGGGCGCCGAACATGGTGTCTCCGGTGAGCTGCTGGCGGGTAATCCGAGGGGACGTCCGTGCCCCATTTGCTAGGGGTCGGCTAGAGGCCCAGAGGCGCGCCCAAAAGTACCTGCGGGTGATCTGCCGGACCTGGTCCCCTGTCGACGGGGTCCGAGGGCTCGATGCCTCCCTCTGATGGGATTCCGTTTCAAGATCGTTCCCGCTGGTCTCGGAAATGTCCTAGGGTACCTCGGGAGCGCAGCCCGAGCCTTGGTTATGTATCGAACGTACCCATGGTCATCCCTCGCTCTGTGTCTGAGGCGGCTGTGAACCCTTTGAGGGCCAGCCTTCGAACCCCTGATCAGTAGTGGGCGTGGAGCCCGAGTAGCCTGAGGCGGTCGTTGAACCCTTCCGAGGGGCCGGCCTTCGAACCTCTGACCAGTAGTGGGTGTGGAGCCCACACGCTCTGAGGCGACTGTTGAACCCTTCGAGGGGCCAGCCTTTGAACCTCTGATCAGTAGGGAGGCTCGGAGCCTGGTTCCTTCACAGAGAAGGATCCTTTTCGGGGTATCCCCCTTTCCCGGTCCCTGTTGTAAGAGAGAGAAATAGGAAAAAGGAAAAGGATACGAAATCGAATGACGTGGCGTACCTTTTTTGACGCGGTCATTATGGCGAAGGCAAAGCGTCGCTCGCTTCTCTTGCCAGAGGCGCCACCTGTCCCGCCGCGGAGTTAATGCGACGAGGCGTGCGGTTCGCGGGGCAGCCGTTGCGCGTGCGCGAGCCGTTCGAGGAACGGAACACGGGCGCGTCGTCTTCACGCCGTGAGAGAGGGCTCTCTCGCTGCCCCCGGATGGGACGTAAGCTTGGCTGACGACGTGACCGCTGCTCCTGCCCGCCTGCCACCGCCATTACTGCCGGCCCATTTTTGGCCGTATTGACCATAGCGCCAGGCTAGCGTTGCTGGGTCGTGCGTAGGGTTGCCTCGAGTCGCGGTACTGGTTCCGCAGTCGAGGAGGCGTGGCAGTGGCGCGAGTGGCGGTGCAGTTGCTCGCATGTAGCATCCGGCGCACCGGTTGCATGACGCGTGGGCCTTGGCTTCCATGCTGGGCGCGCTAGAAGTCGGAGAGGTGCACCCACTTGGAGCGGTTGCATGCCGCCTGCATGGCTGCCTGCCCTTTCACCCGCTGGTCTGGGCGAAAGTGGAGGGACGTTTGCAACCGCTGGACGGTTGCATGCACCGCGCGCGGCGGTTCTGCTTCTTCCGCCCTGGGCCGGCTTGCATGACGCGTGGGGCCCAGCCCCCGCGCCGTAGGGGGAGGACCTTGGAGCGTGCTGGAGAAGACTCAGCCCGTGACGGCTGGGGACGCAAGTAGGGAGAGTCGCCTTTAAAAGGAGGGTGACCCCCTTGAAAGGCGACCATGTCTTCGCGCTCCCTTATGCGTCGTGTCTTTCCACCTTCCGAGCCCTCGGATGGGGGATGCCCGTAGTCCTTCCGCCTTGTCGTTGGAGGAACGCAACTCCGTGGGAGTTGGTACCTTTCAGCCATCGTTCGGCTTCAAGGATTTTCATCAGTCAGCCCGGCTGCACCCCTCCGCCGGCGGTCACCCGAGACGGTGACCACCAGCCCCTGGGTGGGGAGAAGCGAGCCGGGCTTATGTCGCCAAAATGAGGAAAAAATTCAACGCAGAGGGGGTTCCCCCCTTTTAGCCCCCAAGGGAGGGTCGGGCTTTGCCGAGGCAAGGCTGACCCTTCCTTGATGACTAAACTTTGCATGGGAGCGAGGTATATGAACAACTTGAAAACATCTTAAGTGTAGAAGCGACGTAGCTGTTGGATGTTCCAAGCGTTGCTGTAGACCTCGCCTTGGCTGTTGGCTAGCTTGTATGTTCCGGGCTTCAGAACTTTGGCGATGACGAACGGCCCTTCCCAGGGAGGCGTGAGCTTGTGTCGCCCTCGGGCGTCTTGTCGCAGCCAAAGCACCAGGTCGCTCGCCTGGAGGTCTCGGGACCGGACCCCTCGGGCGTGGTAGCGTCGCAGGGACTGCTGGTACCGCGCCGAGTGTAGCAAGGCCATGTCCCGAGCCTCTTCCAGCAGGTCCAGCGAGTCTTCTTGATTAGCCTGGTTGCTTTGGTCAGCATAGGCCCTCGTCCTTGGGGAACCGTATTCTAAGTCTGTGGGCAAGATGGCCTCGGCCCCATATACTAGAAAGAACGGCGTGAAGCCCGTGGCCCGGCTCGGTGTTGTCCTCAGGCTCCAGACCACCGAGGGGAGTTCCTTCATCCATCGCTTGCCGAACTTGTTGAGGTCATTGTAGATCCGAGGCTTGAGTCCATGTAGAATCATGTCGTTGGCACGCTCTACTTGCCCATTCGTCATGGGGTGAGCCACGGTGGCCCAGTCCACTCGGATGTGGTGATCCTCGCAGAAGTCCAGGAACTTTCTGCCGGTGAACTGGGTGCCATTGTCGGTGATGGAGTTCGGGACCCCAAAACGGTGGATGATGTTGGTGAAGAATGCCACCGCCTGTTCGGACCTGATGCTGTTTAGGGGTCGGACCTCGATCCACTTGGAGAATTTGTCGATGGCGACCAACAGGTGCGTGTAGCCCCCGGGTGCCTTCTGCAAGGGGCCGACGAGGTCCAGACCCCACACAGCAAAAGGCCAAGTGATGGGTATCGTCTGCAGAGCCTGAGCAGGCAGGTGGGTCTGCCTTGCGTAGAACTGACACCCTTCGCAGGTGCAGACAATTCTAGTGGCGTTGGCCACCGTCGTCGGCCAGTAGAAACCTTGTCGGAAGGTGTTTCCAACAAGGGCTCGAGGTGCTGCGTGGTGGCCGCAAGCCCCCGAGTGTATCTCTTGCAGGAGCTTCTGACCTTCGGCGATGGGGATGCATCGCTGGAGGATGCCTGAGGGGCTGCGGTGGTAGAGCTCCTTCCCATCTCCCAGCAAGACGAACGACTTGGTGCGTCGCGCCAACCGCCGAGCTTCGGCTCGGTCGAGGGGCAGCTCTCCTCGGTGGAGATATTGCAGGTACGGGGTCTGCCAGTTTTGATTAGGCGTGACCCTGCTTCGCTCCTCCTCGACGCGCAGTGCCTCACCCTCGGGGGCCGAGGGTACCTCGGGCTGAACCGAGGATGCCTCGGGCCGAGCTGAGGGTGCCTCGGGCTGAGCCGAGGGTGCCTCGGAATGAGCCGAGGGTACCTCGGGCTGGGCCGAGGGTGCTTCGGGCTCGGGCGTGTCGTCGATCTTGACGGAGGGTTGATGCAGGTCTCGGGAGAAGACGTCCGGGGAACCGTTGTTCGCCCCGAGGCTATTTTAGCCAGCTCGTCCGCAGTCTCGTTGTAGCGCCGGGCGATGTGGTTGAGCTCGAGCCCGTAGAACTTGTCTTCCAGGCGCCGAACCTCATCGCAGTAGGCCTCCATCTTCGAGTCGCGGCAGTGGGAGTTCTTCATGACTTGGTCGATGACGAGCTGCGAGTCACCGCGAGCGTCGAGGCGTCGGACCCCTAGCTCGATGGCGATCCGCAACCCGTTGACCAGAGCCTCATACTCGGCCACATTGTTGGACGCCGGGAAATGGAGGCGTAGCACGTAGCGTAGGTGCTTCCCGAGGGGCGAGATGAAGAGTAGGCCTGCGCCGGCTCCTGTCTTCATCAGCGACCCGTCGAAGAACATGGTCCAGAGTTCCGGCTGGATCGGAGCTGTTGGGAGCTGGGTGTCGACCCATTCAGCCACGAAGTCCGCCAAGACCTGGGACTTGATGGCCTTCCGAGGGGCGAACGAGATTGTTTCGCCCATGATTTCCACCGCCCACTTTGCGATTCTACCCGAGGCCTCTCGGCACTGGATGATCTCCCCCAGGGGGAAGGATGACACCACAGTTACCGGATGAGACTCGAAGTAGTGTCGCAACTTTCGCCGCGTCAGGATCACCGCGTACAACAGCTTCTGAACTTGTGGGTAGCGGGTTTGGTCTCGGACAGTACCTCGCTGATGAAGTAGACTGGCCTCTGGACGGGCAATGTATGCCCCTCTTCTCGTCTCTCAACCACAATCGCGGCGCTAACCACCTGAGTGGTCGCGGCGATGTAGATCAAGAGGGCTTCTCCGGCAGCTGGGGGCACCAAGATAGGCGCATTCGTGAGGAGCGCCTTCAGGTTCCCGAGGGCTTCCTCGGCCTCAGGGGTCCAAGTGAAGCACTCGGCCTTCCTTAAGAGGCGGTACAGAGGCAGACCTCTTTCGCCGAGGCGTGAGATGAAGCGGCTCAGAGCCGCAAGACATCCCATGACCCTCTGCACGCCCTTCAAGTCCTTGATGGGCCCCATGCTGGTGATGGCTGCGATCTTCTCCGGGTTGGCTTCGATGCCCCGCTCGGAGACGATGAACCCCAAGAGCATGCCTCGGGGTACCCCGAAGACACACTTTTCGGGATTGAGCTTCACGCCTTTCGCCTTGAGACATCGGAATGTCACTTCAAGGTCGGAAAGGAGGTCGGAGGCTTTCCTCGTCTTGACTACGATGTCATCGACGTAGGCCTCGACCGTCCGGCCAATGTGTTTGCCGAACACATGGTTCATGCACCGCTGGTACGTCGCACCGGCATTCCTCAAGCCGAACGACATGGTGACAAAGCAGTACATGCCGAAGGGCGTGATGAAAGAAGTCACGAGCTGGTCGGACTCCTTCATCCTGATTTGGTGATACCCCGAGTAGGCATCGAGGAAAGACAGGGTTTCGCACCCTGCAGTGGAATCCACGATTTGATCGATGCGAGGCAGAGGGTAGGGAACCTTCGGACATGCTTTGTTTAGACCAGTGTAGTCTACACACATCCACCATTTCCCTCTCTTTCTCACAAGCACAGGGTTGGCAAGCCATTCGGGATGGAATACCTCTTTAATGAACCCTGCCGCCATTAGCTTGTGGATCTCCTCGCCTATGGCTCTGCGCTTTTCTTCATCGAATCGGCGCGGAGGCTGCTTGACGGGTCGGGCTCCGGCTCGAATATCCAGCGAGTGCTCGGCGACATCCCTCGGTATGCCGAGCATGTCCGAGGGACTCCACGCGAAGACGTCGGCGTTCGCGCGGAGAAAGTCGACGAGCACTGCTTCCTATTTGGGATCGAGCTCGGAGCCGATCCGGACTTGCTTGGAGGCGTCGCCGCTGGGGTCGAGGGGGACGGACTTAACCGTCTCCGCTGGCTCGAAGTTGCCGGCATGACGCTTCACGTCTGGCACCTCCTTAGAGAGGCTCTCTAGGTCGGCGATGAGGGCCTCGGATTCGGCGAGGGCCTCAGCGTACTCCACGCACTCAACGTCGCATTCGAACGCGTGTCGGTACGTGGGGCCGACGGTGATGACCCCGTTGGGGCCCGGCATCTTGAGCTTGAGGTAGGTGTAGTTGGGGACGGCGATGAACTTCGCGTAGCATGGCCTCCCCAGTACCGCGTGGTAGGTTCCTCGGAACCCGACCACCTCGAACGTGAGGGTCTCCCTTCGGAAGTTGGAGGGTGCTCCGAAGCAGACGGACCCGGGAATGATCCCGTGGAAAGGCGCAGCGCCTGCCCGGACCGAGGACAGATCAACACGCAGAAGCCCGAGGGTCTCGGCGTAGATGATGTTGAGGCTGCTGCCTCCGTCCATGAGGACCTTGGTGAGCCTGACGTCGCCGATGATGGGGTCGACGACGAGAGGGTATTTCCCCGGGCTCGGCACGTGGTCGGGGTGGTCGGCTTGGTCGAAGGTGATGGGCTTGTCGGACCAGTCTAGGTAGACTGGCGCCGCCACCTTCACCGAACAGACCTCCCGACGCTCTTGCTTGCGGTGCCGAGCTGAGGCGTTCGCCGCTTGCCCACCATAGATCATGAAGCAGTCGCGGACCTCGGGGAACTCTCCTGCCTGGTGATCTTCCTTCTTGTCGTCGTCGCGGGCCCTGCCTCCCTCCGCGGGTGACCCGGCCCTGTGGAAGTGGCGCCGAAGCATGGCGCACTCCTCAAGGGTGTGCTTGACGGGCCCCTGATGATAGGGGCACGGCTCCTTGAGCATCTTGTCGAAGAGGTTGGCACCTCCGGGGGGTCTCCGAGGGTTCTTGTACTCGGCGGCGGCGACAAGGTCCGCGTCGGCGGCGTCGTGTTTCGCTTGCGACTTCTTCTTGCCCTTCTTCTTGGCGCCGCGCTGAGTTGACGCCTCGGGGGCATCTTCCGGTGGGCGGCCCTGGGGCTGCTTGTCCTTCCGGAAGATAGCCTCAACCGCCTCCTGGCCAGAGGCGAACTTGGTGGCGATGTCCATCAGCTCGCTCGCCCTGGTGGGGGTCTTGCGACCCAGCTTGCTCACCAGGTCGCGGCAGGTGGTGCCGGCGAGGAACGTGTCGATGACATCCGAATCGGTGATGTTGGGCAGCTCGGTGCGCTGCTTCGAGAATCGCCGGATGTAGTCCCAGAGAGACTCTCCCGGCTGCTGCCAGCAGCTTCGGAGGTCCCAGGAGTTTCCAGGGCGCACGTACGTGCCCTGGAAATTGCCGACGAAGGCCTGGACCAGGTCATCCAAGTTGGAGATCTGCCCCGGAGGCAGGTGCTCCAACCAGGCGCGAGCGGTGTCGGAGAGGAACAGGGGGAGGTTGCAGATGATGAGGTTGTCATCGTCCGTTCCACCCAGTAGGCAGGCCAGCCGGTAGTCCACGAGCCACAGTTCTGGTCTCGTCTCCCCCGAGTACTTTGTGATAGTAGTCGGGGGTCGGAACCGGGTCGGGAACGGCGCCCGGCGTATGGCGCGGCTGAAAGCCTGTGGACCGGGTGGTTCGGGCGAGGGACTCCGATCCTCCCCGCTGTCGTAGCGCCCCCACGCCTGGGGTGGTAGCCTCGGCGCACCCTCTCGTCGAGGTGGGCCCGACGGTCACGGTGATGGTGCTCGTTGCCGAGGCGACCCGGGGCCGCAGGCGCTGTGTTGCGCGTGCGCCCGGTGTGGACCGAGGCTTCCCGCATGAATCGCGAAGTCGCGGCGCGATGTTCCGAAGGGTACACCTGCCTTCGGGAGGCGGAGCTTTCGGCCCGTCGGACCGCGGCGCCCTCCAGGAGATTCTTGAGCTCTCCCTGGATTCGCCGTCCCTCGGTGGTTGATGGCTCCGGCATCGCGCGGAGGAGCATTGCCGCTGCAGCCAGGTTCTGGCCGACTCCACTGGAAGCGGGCGGCGGCCTCATCCTGGCATCATCGGCGATGCGGTGCTGGAAGCCCTAGGGTGGATGACGCATTTCCCCGGCCAGAGGTTGGCCCGCCCATTCCTGCCCGACGTCCCGGCGGATCAGCTCAAGTGCTCCTGCTCCCTCGTCGAGCCTGGCCAGCACCCCGCGGATTTGCTCGAGCTGTGGGTCATGACCCCCCGCCTGAACGGGGACCACTTCTAGCTCCCGTAGGATGTCAACGCGAGGCACAGGCCTAGGGAGATCACCGTTCTCCGGCATACCAAGATGGTTGCCTTCGGAGGGACCCCCTAGATCGACGTGGAAACATTCGCGACTCGGGCCGCAGTCCTCGTCGCCGAGGCTGCGGCTACCGTCGGAACAGTGGAAAGGCAGTAGTCGCATGCGGTCATGAAGTCCCGCATGGCACTGGGGTTGCCAAGTCCGGAGAAATCCCAACAGAAGTCGGGCACGTCGTCTTCCTTGGACCTAGAGGGCCCGTAGGTCGAGACGTCCGTCAGCCGGTCCCAAGGTGACCACATACGAAACCCCAGAGGGTTTGGACTCGCCTCTACGAGGGCGCCCGCCAAAGCGAAGTCGCTTGGCGGGTCGAGGCTGAATCCAAGGGGCGTGAGATGAGAATCGGTCGGTACCTCTTGGTCGACGGGCAGTGATGACGTCACGTCAGGGACTGACTACACCGTCGTCTCTGGTACGAGGGTGACGCCCAGCAAGCCTTTCGCGAGCGTGCTGGCGTCGTCCGTTTGCTTGGAATCGACGCGTTGCGGGGAGACGGCGCTCGTCTTCGTCTCAAACGCGAGGTCGATGCCCGACGCACCCCCCATTGGGGTGCCGGCGCTGTAGACTCGCTCGACAGCCGACGAGGCGCTGCCTCCTGCTTGGCCTTGGTTGCCCCGCCTCCTCCTCCGTCGGCGGGGGAGAGGACGGGGTGAGCTCGAATGTTGTTCTTCCACCACGCGCGGAAGACATCGCCGATTCCACCGCCGGCGGGCGGGCTGTCGGCCGCCATTGCTGCTGTCGCACGGCGGGGGAAGGAGTATCATGTCGTAGCTGCCGTCGAGGGACATGAACTCAAGACTCCCGAAACGGAGCACCGTCCCGAGCTGGAGAGGTTGCTGGAGACTGCCCATCTGGAGCTTGACGGGAAGTTGTTCGTCAACTTGCAGCAGGCCCCTACCTGGCGCGCCAACTGTCGGCGTTTCGAGACCGGGGGGTCCCTGGGCCGACGAGTGAAATGTCGCCGCGTGCCCCAGCCCAGATGGGTCGGCGCGAGGCCGAGCGCGAAGGGGGGAGAAAGGTGGCCGGAGACGGGCGTGAGAGAGGTGGAAATCCCGCGGCCTTCGTGTTAGTCCCGCGCCCAAGTCAGGTGCGCTTGCAGTAGGGGGTTACAAGCATCCACGCGGGAGAGGGAGCGAGCGGCCTTACGCGAGCGCCTGTCTCGTCCTCGTCCCCGCGTGGCCAACCCTCTGTAAGAGGGCCCTGGTCCTTCCTTTTATAGGCGTAAGGAGAGGATCCAGGTGTACAATGGGGGGTGTAGCAGAGTGCTACGTGTCTAGCGGAGGAGAGCTAGCGCCGTAAGTACACGCCATCGTGGCGGCTGGAGAGGTTTTGGCACCCGGTTCGTGTGGTGTCGTGGCCGTCGGAGGAGCGCTGGAGCCTGGAGGAAGGACAGCTGTCAGAGCTGTCGAGTCCTTGCTGACGTCCTCTTGCTTCCGTAAGGGGGCTGAGAGCCGCCGTCGTCACAGAGTGCGCGGGGCGCCATCATTGCCTATCTGGCGGAGCGAGCCAGATAGGACGCCGGTCTTGTTCCCCGTGGCCTGAGTCAGCTTGGGGTAGGGTGATGATGGCGCCTCCTGTTGATGTGGCTGGTCTGCGCCCTAGGTTGGGCGATGTGGAGGCTCCTCCGAGGTCGAGGTCGAGTCTGTCTTCCGAGGTCGAGGTCGAGTCTGTCTTCCGTGGCCGAGGTCGAGTCCGAGCCCCTGGGTCGGGCGAGGCGGAGACCGTCAGCTGAGGCTAGGGCTGAGTCCGAGCCCTGGGGGCGGGCGGAGCGGTGTTCGTCGTCTTTCGGGGCTGAGCCCAAGTCCGAGCCCTGGGTCGGGCGGAGCGGAGTTCACCATCTTCTGGGGCTTAGCCCGAGTCCGAGCCCTGGGTCGGGCGGAGCGGAGTTCGCCGTCTTCAGGGGCTGAGCCCGAGTCCGAGCCCTGGGTCGGGCGAAGCGGAGCTTCCTATGGTGCCTGAGGCCGGCCCTGACTGCCTGTCAGCCTCACTCTGTCAAGTGGCACTGCAGTCGGTACGGCGCAGGCGGCGCTGTCCTTCTGTCAGGCTGGTCAGTGGAGCGGCGAAGTGACTGCGGTCACTTCGGCTCTGTCGACTGAAGGGCGCGTGTCAGGATAAAGGTGTCAGGCCACCTTTGCATTAAATGCTCCTGCGATTTGGTCGGTTGGCGCGGCGATTTGGTCAGGGTTGCTTCTTGGCCAAGACAGGGCGTCGGGCGAGCCGGAAGTATGTTCGTCGCTGGAGGGGGACCTCGGGCGAGGCGGAGATCCTCCGGGGTCGGCTACCCTTGCCCGAGGCTAGGCTCGGGCGATGCGTGATCGAGTCCCTCGAATGGACCAATCTCTGACTTAATCGCACCCATCAGTCCTTTGCAGCTTTGTGCTGATGGGGGTTACCAGCTGAGAATTAGGAGTCTTGAGGGTACCCCTAATTATGGTCCCCGACAAAAATGTTTCTGTTCTCGTGTACCAAGTGCCAGGGGTTCTCCTCTACTTAACCTCTCGCTGAGGGAAGCTAAAGGAGAAGGGTCGCATGCTGCACGCCAAGGGACGGGCAGCTGAAGGACAAGAGTCTCGCATGCAGCTGACGAAGAGACAGGCAACTGAAAGGTTTACGCGGTTAGTGAGTGCTAAAAATTAACACAACCACACCACGCCCGCTCGCCTGCCTGCCTGCTTGCCTGCCTCGCCTTGCCACGCCACGCCCGGCCCGAGCCCGGCCCGGACGGCGGCAGTGGTGGCGCGCGCGCGCGCGTGGCACGCCCTTGTCCGTTTCTTGACTTCTCAAGTTAGGTGGAATAATTCCCACCATATAACTCAAGCCAAAAGACCCTTGGACTTCCAATATGGTACTATTGGTATTCTCCACCATTACACACCATAGAGTTTATTCAATAAATGGGCCAAGCCCATAAAAAATCCAACAATCCTCACCAAACTCTAGGGTTTGTAATGATGAAGTATCAGAATCACAATTCTTTGATATACCAGTGTTTCGATGGAGACTGTTAAGTTGAACATCCATCTAGAATAAGAGTTTCACTCATTCACAACTGAACAATGGACTAAGCCTTGAATTGACAGTTTTGTGCGAAGTGAGATTTACTCAAATCCTTTGCTGATATTAGGCTGCAAAAGGGTATTCCCGCTGTTTAGAAGCATATAAGTCACACTTCAGTGCTGTTGGGGACTTGTTCTCAAGTGCTAAGAGTTAAGAACAAGGCAACATAAAAAGTGTTAAGTGTTAAAGTCCTTCGTCCTTCGAAGCATTATGTCCCTTCGGAAATAATGAGTTTCGGACGAAGGTCATAAGAGACATACCTTCGTAAACATAACAAGTAATGACGAAGGATTCATATAAAGCATGAAATATAATATAAGCATCATCATAGAATCATTTCTATTTTATTAACATGGAAAAATAGAAATGATTTCAAATTACAAATGTACCTTCGGTCCTGAGAGAAGGTAAAAAGTACGAGCGTGACGCAAAAGCAAATGCCAAGTCAGCGTGAACAGTACGGGAGTACTGTTCATCTATTTATAGACGCGGGACGCAGCCCACGTAAAATTACATTTATGTCCATTACATTTGTCAATGACTTATGGAAATCTGACAAGGTCCACGTAGTCTTTTCATCTTTAAGTCGGTTCCCCTCTCTGCTATCGCGACGAAGCTTCCCTGCGCACAGCTTCGGCTGTGCACCATCCTTCGTCTGGTTCAGGCTTCGTCCTGACCGCACTTCATGTTCGTAATTCTGAGTCCGAAGGTACCTGTTCACATAATCCACTTGGAAAACATTGTCAAATCATGTTTTTGAGGACCTTCGGAGGACGAAGGCCCCCAACAGTAGCCCCTCGCAATATTAATTTGTTTGAAATAATAAATTCAGATTGCGATATGAACGAAGGCTTTATGCCGAAGGTCCGAAAAAACACCTTCCCTTTGCTAGAATAGCAACATTCAATGACAAGTGGGGTCTTTCAACTTTCAACGCATCAAGCGTATAAATACGGCCATACCGCAAACTTATTTTGCACGCTTTCTGGCCAACCACTCTTGCTCACTCATTTTTTAGCTCTTGTGCACTGTGATCTGCTAAGCTTTTAGCTTTGAAGCTTCGGCTTTGAAAACAGTTTTTTAGTGTTTCCGAAGATGTCTGAAGCTGCTAAGAAGGCTGCTGCTGAAATGAAGCTGAGTCTTGATGAAGAGAAGAACTTAGGGTTTCTTATAGCAATGTCGAAGACCAACACAGAAAAGATCACCAGGGAAATTCTGGAAGGGCTGTCTGAAGATACTGGTGACAGTGAAAGTTATGATGTGGACAGCGGTGGCGAAGACTCCGAAGATCGCCCCTGGCGACCAAGCCATTCAGTTTATGGTAAATCAACTATCAAAGAGAATCATCTTGTTAATATGAGAGGAAGGTATTTCCGGGATCTGTCCATTGTGAGGGCGGACGAAGGGGAAAAGACTTGTCCACACCCTGAAGAAAATGAAGTTGTGGTGTACCGAAGCTTTTTGAAAGCCGGATTGCGATTCCCCTTGAGCAGCTTCGTCGTGGAGGTGTTGAAAATCTTCGAAGTCTATCTTCATCAACTTACTCCAGAGGCTATTATAAGGCTAAATATCTTCGTGTGGGCCACGAGAAGCCAAGGTCTGAAGCCTGACGCAAGAAGCTTCTGTAATGTTCATGAATTATTATATGAAACAAAACCTTGGGGCAAAGAACAGTACCATAACAACTTTGGCTGCTACAGCTTCGTCTCTCGGTCCGGGGCAAGCTGTCCCGTACCAACCTTTCGGAAGAGATGGCCCGGGGATTGGATGACAGAATGGTTTTATGTGAAGAATGACTTATCAGCACGAGAAGACATCAAAGGTATAATTATGCGTCCTATTTGGCAAAGCTTCGGCCTTCGGAGGCCGAAGGTTGAAATGAATGAAGCCGCCGAAGAGTGCCAAAGAGCCTTCGGCGTTGTCTGCTCTTTTATAGGAACAAGGGACTTAGTACAAGAGCATATTGCCTTCAGGGTGTGGCCGCTTGCGGAGAAATGGGAAATGCCACAAGAAATCGTTAAAAAGGCCGACGAAGGTGGACTCGTCAGGTTTAAGTACACTTTTAAATTTGAAGATAAATTTATTGAGCCAGACGATGAGTGGTTGAAAAGCATTGACAATTTAAGTGATGAGCTGCTTGGGACATACTCGAAGGCCGAAGATACTGCAATGTCAGCAGCCTTCGGAGGCCGAAAAAAGAAAAGGCTGAATCGGGTATTTGATGCCATCGGGTTTGTCTACCCTGACTATTGCTACCCCATTCGAAGGCAGAAGAGAAAAAATACAACCTCTGCAAAAGAAGAAACTGCAGCTGCTCCTAGCGAGCCAGAACCGAAAAGGAAGAAGATAAAGGTTCTTACTTATCGACCGCGTTATATTGAACCAGCTTCGGTGCCTGAGTTTACCGGAGAGACTTCTTCGGCCACCGAAGCTGAAAAACCAGCCGAGCCAACTTTGCTGCCAGAAGTCACAGAAACAGCCGAAATACCAACGAAGACAAAATTGGAGCAATCAAAAATTTTGTTATCAGAAACGAAAGAGAAGGCCGAAGCGCCATTCACAGAAAAAATGGAAGAGGTAAAGGAAGCAACCGAGGACTCCAAAACATCAGAAGTTTTGAGTCCTGTGGCAAACATTGAAACAGTAAGTAATCAAAAAGTGCCAGCAGTGACTCCGAAAAGAAGGAGAATGGCTAATGTGCTAGATGTGCTGGAAACGATCAAATCTTCAAGCACCCCTTCGAAGAAGGCTGCCGTCACTCCTGAAACAACAGTCGAAGCTTCGGGTTCTAAAGCTCCAGAGCAAGATACTGAAGCCGAAGCTGGGCCCTCAGAGCCCTCAAAGGCAAAGACCTTGGAAAGTGAGGCAGAAAAAATAACAAAGCAAACTTTTGCTGAAGGAACTGGTGTTGTTACCCCCGAAGCATCCAAAATTCGTGATTATATTTTTCGTCATGCTTCGGGGAAAAAATTAACAGAAAAAGAAGAACAAGAGGCCCAACACTATGCCCAAAAGTTGAAATATCCAAAGGGGGCGTTGATATTTAATGGCAGTGGAGAAGAAGATTTCTTGTATTGCCTCCCCGACAGCAAGGAAATTTCTGTCTGTCGGGAGATGAGCAGAAGCTTCGGATTTCCAACTTTAGAAGACGGACTTTTGGTGCTGTCAAAGAACGATCTGGCTGACAGCCTAGCTTACAACAGTTTAAAGGTGCGACAAATGGAATTCTTATATTTTTGTTGAATTCAAAATTTTTCGTTTGTTTAAAACTATTAACACAGACATATTCCTGTCTGCAGGGCCTGATACTCAGCAAAGCCCTCAGAGCACAGAAAGATGCTGAGGACGAAGGATGTACTATAGCCCTGAGCAACCTTCGTTCCGAAGTAATTGAACTGAGGAACGAAGGTCTCGAAAAAGACAAAATATTGCATTCCTTAATAAATAAAATAAAAGAAGACGAAGCTATTTTCAAAGGTCAGGCCGAAGCTCAGAAGTGTGAAATTGAAAACCTTCGTAAACAATTAGCCAGAGCTAAAGAGGAATGCATACTTGAAGAAACAAGGCGAGAACTCAGCGACCAATGGGCAAATCATTTAGAAGAAACTGTTAAAGAGCTTCGGTCAGCCAAGAAGAAATGCTTCGACAAATCTATAGAGTGTGTCAAGAAAATAAAAACTAGCTTCGCCAGCGTTGGCGCATTTTCGCAAGAAGAAAACTTTATAAGAGGTAACCCCGAAGGTCCCCTGGAATGGATCAATCATGAGGCAGAGGCCTTCGAGGAAATCCTGAGTAGCCGCGGTGACATCTGCGCTTTTTCTGGTGCCAGAGGGATTGCCACTATTTTGGAGGGGAAAGGATGTGAACATGTAAAGATTTTATCGCAGTCCGAAGCCACCTTGTCCACTGAAGATATAAAAGATCCTTCAGCCGAAGCTAGCGCGGTTGGGGGAAAATTTTTCACCGACATCTGGGACAACGGTGGTAGAGAAATGGCCCAAGAAATCATTCAGAAAAGCGAGAAAAGGATTCATGAGGCTAGAAAAGTAGCCGAGGCTACTGAGAAAAACGCAGAGCCCGAAGGGCAAATAGGTACTAGTGAATAGTTTTCATTGCATTATAACTTTTAATTTTATAGTTCGCTCGCGATCTGTAATAATGATGTAATAGTATCCCGTCCTCACTCAGATCCTACTAAAGCATCTTCGGGCCCTCAGCCTAAAGATGACGACGAAATTAAAAAGATGGCCGAAGCTATCATGGATCAGGTTGTCGATCGACTGCTGAACGAAGCTGCAGAGATAGTACTTAGGGAAGACTAAGTGCTATTGCAAAAAACATTTGATATATGATTTGTGTAATATTCTGTAATCCTGTATGTAATATACTTGTTTTATGATTCAATTCTTTACGATGCATGAAACTTTAAACACGTACCATTTTTGAGTCTTCGACGAAAAAACACCTTCCCTTCTTTTCATGCTTCGTGAAGAAGAATTTATCATTTATCACGACAATATCCATAGTGTTCTGATAAGAAATATCCAAGCTTCGTAAAAATAATCTCCGAAGCTATACCTCGAAAATCAATATTGTTTCTCCCTGTAACTTGGCATAATTTGCCCTTTTTCAAAGCATTTTCCGAAGATCGATAACATGCCCCCTTCTTGTGCCACATGCAGCATGATGTATGATGATTATGCTATGCAAAATGATGTGATGATGTTATGTTATGCAAAATGATATTTTGTGCCGAAGATACGCACATTCCTGCAATGGGGCACAATCTTTTGTATCAATACTGACTTTTTCATTATAAGCCTCCCTTAGGAGCTTCTTCGCCTTTTACTTCAGCGGAATCAGCGTTTATTTTTCGCTGTAAGTTCTGCATTCCCTTAGGAACGTCTTTGGAACTTCTTCGCCTTTTACTTAGGCGGTATAAGCTCTGCATTCCCTTAGGAACGTCTTTGGAGCTTCTTCGCCTTTTACTTAGGCGGTATCAGCGTTGACTTTTCGCTGTATGCTCTGCATTCCTTTTGGAACGACTTTGGAGCAGAAAACTTACACTGCGCTCCCTTCGGAACGACTTTTTGTGACTTCGTCAGACTTACTCTGCGTTCCTTAGAACGACTTTTTGTTGCTTCGAAGGATTTTCGATAGTCCGAAGGTCCTTTTTATTATCACAAACCTGTGAAGAAAACATATTTTTCTTGTAGGAATCAACGAAACTAATTACATGAAACCTAAACAATGTCCTTTATTACAAAAAATAAAACTGAATGAAAAAGATTGCTATTAAGGTAGGATATTTGTCAATAGATGTGTTTTGACTCTGGCACGGTGCTGTTGACCGTGCGAGCTTCGGACTGTTCTCTGAAGTCCCTTTGATGTGGAGCATATTGGCTCCCTTCTGGCTGCTGGCCTTGTTGCAACGGAGGTGGAGGCGGGGGCTGTTGCCAGGAAGCTGAAGGCTGACTTGCCGAAGCAGCAGAGAGTGCAGGATGGTTGCCCACATATTCTGGGATGTAGGGCGAATGATACGAAGCAGTGTGCATGACCTGCTTCGGCTGAGCCTGTTGCGCGGCAGCTTCAGCTATCTCTTTTTGCTTCTGAATGGTAACATGACACATCCTGGTAGTATGACCTTTGTTTTCACCACAGAATAAGCAAAATATTCTTCTGGGTTGATCCCCGAATCTTCCGCCGAAGCCCCTGGCGCCTCTGCCTCTTGGAGCTGGTGGTCGGAAGGAGCTTTGCTGTTGCCCCGAAGCCTGTGAAGAGCACTGCGGTCTGTTCTGCTGACTCCCCTTATCATCATTCTGAGTGGAGTTGTGGATGGACCTGACATGCCTCGGATAGGATCTTCCTCCGAAGCCCCTGGTCATTTCGGAAAATCTGAAGGCCTCCTCCCTTCTTTGGCGAAAGTCATTGTCAGCACGAATGTACTCGTCCATCTTTTGGAGCAGCTTCTCCAGGGTCTGAGGAGGCTTCCTAGCAAAGTATTGAGCAGCAGGTCCAGGACGAAGCCCCTTGATCATGGCTTCGGTGACAATTTCATTGGGCACCGTTGGTGCCTGCGCCCTCAAACGCAAGAACCTTCTGACATACGCCTGAAGGTATTCTTCATGATCCTGAGTGCACTGGAACAAGGCTTGAGCAGTGACCGGCTTCGTCTGAAATCCTTGAAAGCTGGTCAATAACATATCCTTCAGCTTCTGCCATGAAGTGATCGTTCCTGGCCGAAGGGAGGAATACCAGGTCTGAGCAACACTCCTGACGGCCATAACGAAAGACTTTGCCATTACTGCAGCATTGCCACCATACGAAGACACTGTTGCTTCGTAACTCATCAAGAACTGCTTCGGGTCCGAATGGCCATCGAACATGGGAAGCTGGGGTGGCTTATAGGACGAAGGCCAAGGTGTAGCCTGCAGCTCAGCGGACAGAGGAGAAGCATCGTCGAAAACAAAATTTCCATGATGAAAATTATCATACCAGTCATCTTCATTGAAGAAGCCCTCCTGATGAAGGTCTTTTTGTTGAGGCCTTCGGTTCTGCTCATCGTGGGTAAGATGACGGACTTCTTCAGAAGCTTCGTCTATCTGCCTCTGCAGCTCAGCTAGCCTGGCCATCTTCTCCTTCTTCCTCTGCACCTGTTGATGTAGCATCTCCATGTCCCTGATCTCTTGGTCTAGTTCATCCTCCTGAATCGTCGGGCTGACAACCTTCCTCTTCTGGTTTCGGGCCTCCCGGAGAGAGACGGTCTCCTGGTTGGGGTCCAGCGGTTGCAGTGCTGCAGCCCCAGTCGCTGAAGCTTTCTTCGGTGCCATAGCGAGGGTCTATAGCTTCCGAAGGTGTTCAAAAAACTCGAAGTGGAAGTGAGTTCACCGGAGGTGGGCGCCAATGTTGGGGACTTGTTCTCAAGTGCTAAGAGTTAAGAACAAGGCAACATAAAAAGTGTTAAGTGTTAAAGTCCTTCGTCCTTCGAAGCATTATGTCCCTTCGGAAATAATGAGTTTCGGACGAAGGTCATAAGAGACATACCTTCGTAAACATAACAAGTAATGACGAAGGATTCATATAAAGCATGAAATATAATATAAGCATCATCATAGAATCATTTCTATTTTATTAACATGGAAAAATAGAAATGATTTCAAATTACAAATGTACCTTCGGTCCTGAGAGAAGGTAAAAAGTACGAGCGTGACGCAAAAGCAAATGCCAAGTCAGCGTGAACAGTACGGGAGTACTGTTCATCTATTTATAGACGCGGGACGCAGCCCACGTAAAATTACATTTATGTCCATTACATTTGTCAATGACTTATGGAAATCTGACAAGGTCCACGTAGTCTTTTCATCTTTAAGTCGGTTCCCCTCTCTGCTATCGCGACGAAGCTTCCCTGCGCACAGCTTCGGCTGTGCACCATCCTTCGTCTGGTTCAGGCTTCGTCCTGACCGCACTTCATGTTCGTAATTCTGAGTCCGAAGGTACCTGTTCACATAATCCACTTGGAAAACATTGTCAAATCATGTTTTTGAGGACCTTCGGAGGACGAAGGCCCCCAACAAGTGCCTTTCAAGAGTATTTAGGGATTACCCAAGTCCCATAGACTGTGACCAACAGTCTGACTCATATAGGTGTATTCCTTAGAAGATGTTCTGTAGGACAACATCTCACCTTTATAGGACTCTTGGAATACATTAAGGTAAAAACCATCCTGCCTTACAGATAGGAAAGATGTGCATCAAAAATGAGTTAAAGAAGGGATCTTTCGTCACAATCTACTCCTAGCTTGTTTCTCCACTCTACTTCAAGGGATCTCCGATCACATAGAGCAGGTTACCACTAGAGTAGATTTCACATGGGTCTCATACCCATTTCTCTCGATGCACTTTCTATCACATTGCGTGACAGACCCTTAGTGAATTGTTCTGCCAGATTATTCGATGTGTGGACATAATCCACCGTTATAACTTCGGAGTTTTTCAGCTTTCTGACAGATTTCAATCTCCTCTTAACATGCCTTGTAGACTTCATGTTATTCCTAGAACTGTTAACCTTTGTAATCACTGTTTGGTTATCACAGTTCATGGAAATAGCCGGTATTGGTTTTTCAACTACCAGTAAATCCAATAGGAAATCACGTAGCCACTCGGCCTCAGCCCCAGCAGTGTCTAATGCTGCGAGTTCTGCTTCCATTGTAGACTTCGTTAAGATAGTCTGCTTGCAAGACTTCCAGGAAACAGCGCCACCTCCAAACAGAAACACATATCCTCTTGTGGCATAAAGCTCATCAGCATCAGAAATCCAGTTGGCATCACAATAGCCTTCCAGCACTTTTGGGTTTCCGGTATAATGAATACCGTATGTCATAGTACCTTTCAGATACCGCAACACTCTCTCAAGAGCACGCCAGTGATCATCTCCTGGTTTCGACACAAACCGACTTAGCTTACTCACAGCATAAGAGATGTCTGGCCTTGTTGCACTTGCAAGGTACATGAGTGAGCCAATGATCTGGGAGTATGTCAATTGATCCCTTGCTATTCTCCGATTCTTTCTCAATAGCACACTAGGGTCATAAGGTGTTGGAGCAGGATCACAGTCACTAAAACCAAAGCGACTCAATACATTTTCCACATAATGGGATTGTAACAGAGTTACCCCACCATCAGCTTCTCTAACAAGCTTGATGTTTAGAATGACATCAACTTCTCCCAAATCTTTCATTTCGAAATTGCTCGATAGAAGATTTTTAACTTCCTGAATCACATTGAGATTTGATCCAAAGATAAAGATGTCATCAACATAAAGGCACAACATAACAGACTCACCCCCACCATACCGATAATACACACACGTGTCAGATTCATTTACAGCAAAGCCAGCAGTTGTAAGTGTATTATCAAACTCATGCCATTGCTTAGGTGCTTGTTTTAGGCCATACAATGATTTTATCAACCTGCACACCTTGTTCTCTTGACCATCCGCAATGAACCCTTCTGGCTGATCAATGTAGATCTCCTCATCCAACTCTCCATTTAGGAAAGCTGTCTTAACATCCATCTGATGAATGATAAGACCATAAGAGGCTGCCACGGCTATTAATGTGCGGATTGTAGTCAATCGAGCCACTGGTGAGTAGGTATCAAAGAAATCTTCACCCTCTTTTTGGGTATATTCTTTGGCCACAAGCCTTGCCTTCACTACAAGAATATTGACCTTCTATGACATTCTGATGGTATCATAAGCGTCACAGAAGGTGCGTAATTAAAGGTCTTCTGTGACGAAACATAAAAAATTATGACGTTCCTAAGGAGGAATATTCTTAGGAACGTCATTATTTATTATGTTTCGTCACAGAAGACCTTTAATTACGCACCTTCTGTGACGCTTATGATACCATCAAAATGTCATAGAAGGTCAACATTCTTGTAGTGCTTGTACCTCTCAATTGTACCATCAGGCCTAAGCTTTTTCTTAAAGATCCATTTGCAGCCTATAGGTTGACAACCATAAGGACGGTCAACGACCTCTCAAGTTCCATTAGACATAATAGATTCCATCTCACTCCTTACTGCTTCCTTCCATACGTCAGCATCAGGAGAGGAATATGCCTCACTAATGGTAGTTGGTGTGTCTTCCACAAGGTACACTATAAAGTCATTACCAAAGGATTTTGCAACCCTCTGTCTCTTGCTCTTTCGAGTGACTATAGTTGTCGGGGACCATAATTAGGGGTACCCTCAAGGCTCCTAATTCTCAGCTGGTAACCCCCATCAGCACAAAGCTGGAAAGGCCTGATGGGTACGACTAAGTCAGGGATCAGTCCATTCGAGGGACCCGACCATGCCTCGCCCGAACCCAGCCTCGGGCAAGGGCAGCCGACCCCGGAGGATCTCTGTCTCGCCCGAGGCCCCCCTCTAGCGACGAGCATACTTCCGGCTCGCCCGAGGCCCAGTCTTCACCAAGAAGCAACCCTGGCCAAGTCGCCACGCCAACCGACCAAATCGAAGGGGCATTTAATGCAAAGGTGACCTGGCACCTTTATCCTGACGCACGTCCTCCAGTCGACAGAGCCGAAGTGACCGCAGTCACTTCGCCGCTCCACTGACCGGCCTGACAGAAGGACAGCGCCGCCTGCGCCGGCGCCACTCCGACTGCTGCGCCACTCGGCAGAGTGAGGCTGACGGGCAGTCAGGCCTGGCCTCAGGCACCATCGGGAACTCCGCTCCGCCCGACCCAGGGCTCGGACTCGGGCTAAGCCCCGGAAGACGGCGAACTCCGCTCCGCCCGACCCAGGGCTCGGACTCGGGCTAAGCCCCGCAAGACAGCAAACTCCGCTCCGCCCGACCCGGGGCTCGGACTCGGGCTAAGCCCCGGAAGACGGCGAACTCCGCTCCACCCGACCCAGGGCTCGGACTCGGGCTAAGCCCCGGAAGACGGCGAACTCCGCTCCGCCCGACCCAGGGCTCGGACTCGGGCTAAGCCCCAGAAGACGGCGAACTCCGCTTTGCCCGACCCAGGGCTCGGACTCGGGTTAAGCCCCGGAAGACGGCGAACTCCGCTCCGCCCGACCCAGGGCTCGGACTTGGGCTCAGCCCCAGAAGACGACGAACACCGCTTCGCCCGACCCCAGGGCTCGGACTCAGCCCTGGCCTCAGCCGACGGTCTCCGCCTCGCCCGACCCATGGGCTCGGACTCGACCTCGGCCACGGAAGACAGACTCAACCTCGACCTCGGAGGAGCCTCCACATCGCCCAACCTGGGGCGCGGACCGACCACGTCAACGGGAGGCGCCATCATTACCCTATCCCAAGCTGACTCAGGCTACGGGGGACAAGACCGGCGTCCCATCCGGCTCGCTCCGCCAGATAGGCAATGATGGCGCCCCGCACGCTCCCTGACGACGGCGGCTCTCAGCCCCCTTACGGAAGCAAGAGGACGTCAGCAAGGACTCGACAGCTCCGACAGTTGTCCTTCCGCCAGGCTCCAGCGCTCCTCCGACGGCCACGACACCACACGAACCGGGTGCCAAAACCTCTCCGGCCGCCACGATGGCGTGTACTTAGGGCGCTAGCTCTCCTTCGCTAGACACGTAGCACACTGCTACACCCCCATTGTACACCTAGATCCTCTCCTTACGCATATAAAAGGAAGGACCAGGGCCCTCTTACAGAGGGTTGGCCGCGCGGGGACGAGGACGAGACAGGCGCTCGCGTGAGGCCGCTCGCTCCCTCTCCCGCGTGGACGCTTGTAACCCCCTACTGCAAGCGCACCCGACCTGGGCGCGGGACGAACATGAAGGCCGCGGGATTTCCACCTCTCTCACGCCCGTCTCCGGTCGCCTTTTCCCCCCTTCGCGCTCGGCCTCGCGCTGACCCATCTGGGCTGGGGCACGCGGCGACATTTCACTCGTCGGCCCAGGGACCCCCCGGTCTCGAAACGCCGACAGTTGGCGCGCCAGGTAGGGGCCTGCTGCGTGTTGACGAACAACTTCCCGTCAAGCTCCAGATGGGCAGTCTCCAGCAACCTCTCCAGCCCGGGACGGTGCTCCGTTTCGGGAGTCTTGAGTTCATGTCCCTCGACGTCAGCTATGACATGATACTCCTTCCCCCGTCGTGCGACAGCAGCAATGGCGACCGACAGCCCGCCCGCCGGCGGCGGAATCGACGACGTCATCCCTGCGTGGTGGAAGAACAACATTCGAGCTCACCCCGTTCTCTTCCCTGCCGACGGAGGAGGAGGCGAGGCAACCAGGGCCAAGCAGGAGGCAGCGCCTCACCGGCTGTCGAGCGAGTCGACGGCGCCGGCGCCCCAGCGGGGGGTGCGTCGGGCATCGACCTCGCGTTTGAGACGAAGACGAGCGCCGTCTCCCCGCAACGCGCCAACTCCAAGCAAACGGACGACGCCAGCACGCTCGCGAAAGGCTTGCTGGGCGTCACCCTCGTACCTGAGACGACGGTGCAGTCAGTCCCCGACGTGACTTTATCACCGCCCGTCGACCAAGAGGTACCGACCGATTCTCATCTCACGCCCCTTGGATTCAGCCTCGACCCGCCAAGCGACTTCGCTTTGGCGGGCGCCCTCGTAGAGGCGAGTCCAAACCCTCTGGGGTTTCGTATGCGGTCACCTTGGGACCGGCTGACGGACGTCTCGACCTACAGGCCCTCTGGGTCCGAGGAAGACGACGTGCCCGACTTCGGTTGGGATTTCTCAGGACTTGGTAACCCCAGTGCCATGCGGGACTTCATGACCGCATGCGACTACTGCCTTTCCGACTGTTCCGACGGTAGCCGTAGCCTCGGCGACGAGGACTGCGGCCCGAGTCGCGAATGTTTCCACGTCGATCTAAGGGGTCCCTCCGAAGGCAACCATCTTGGTATGCCGGAGAACGGTGATCTCCCTAGGCCTGTGCCTCGCGTTGACATCCTACGGGAGCTAGCAGTGGTCCCCGTTCAGGCGGGGGGTCATGACCCACAGCTCGAGCAAATCCGCGGGGTGCCGACCAGGCTCGACGAGGGAGCAGGAGCACTTGAGCCGATCCGCCGGGACGTCGGGAAGGAATGGGCGGGCCAGCCTCCGGCCGGGGAAATGCGTCATCTACCCCAGGGTATCCAGCATCGCATCGCCGACGATGTCAGGGTAAGGCCGCTACCCGGTTCCAGTGGGGTCAGCCAGAACCTGGCTGCAGCGGCAATGCTTCTCCGCGCGATGCCGGAGCCATCAACCACCGAGGGACGGCGAATCCAGGGAGAGCTCAAGAATCTCCTAGAGGACGCTGCAGTCCGACGGGCCGAAAGCTCCGCCTCCCGAAGGTAGGGGTACCCCTCGGAACATCGCGCCGCGACTTCCCGATTCATGCGGGAAGCCTCGGTTCACACCGGGTGCACTCGCAACACAGCGCCTGCGGCCCCGGGTCGCCTCGGCAACGAGCACCATCACCGCGACCGTCGGGCCCACCTCGACGAGAGGGTGCGCCGAGACTACCACCCCAGGCGTGGGGGGCGCTACGACAGCGGGGAGGATCGGAGTCCCTCGCCCGAACCACCCGGTCTGCAGGCTTTCAGCCGCACCATACGACGAACGCCGTTCCCGACCCGGTTCCGACCCCCGACTACTATCACAAAGTACTCGGGGGAGACGAGACCGGAACTGTGGCTCGCGGACTACCGGCTGGCCTGCAAACTGGGTGGAACGGACGATGACAACCTCATCATCCGCAACCTCCCCCTGTTCCTCTCCGACACCGCTCGCGCCTGGTTGGAGCACCTACCTCCGGGGCAGATCTCCAACTGGGATGACCTGGTCAAAGCTTTCGCCGGCAATTTCCAGGGCACGTACGTGCGCCTTGGAAACTCCTGGGACCTCCGAAGCTGCCGGCAGCAGCCGGGAGAGTCTCTCCGGGACTACATCTGGCGATTCTCGAAGTAGCGCACCGAGCTGCCCAACATCACCGACTCGGATGTCATCGGCGCATTCCTCGCCGGCACCACCTGCCGCGACCTGGTGAGCAAGCTGGGTCGCAAGACCCCCACCAGGGCGAGCGAGCTGATGGACATCGCCACCAAGTTCGCCTCTGGCCAGGAGGCGGTTGAGGCTATCTTCCGGAAAGACAAGCATCCCCAGGGCCGCCCACCGGAAGATGCCCCCGAGGCGTCAACTCAGCGCGGCGCCAAGAAGAAGGGCAAGAAGAAGTCGCAAGCGAAACGCGACGCCACCGACGCGGACCTTGTCGCCGCCGCCGAGTACAAGAACCCTCGGAAACCCCCCGGAGGTGCTCGACAAGATGCTCAAGGAGTCGTGCCCCTATCATCAGGGGCCCGTCAAGCACACCCTTGAAAAGTGCGCTATGCTTCGGCGCCACTTCCACAGGGCCGGGCCACCCGCGGAGGGTGGTAGGGCCCGCGACGACGACAAGAAGGAAGATCACCAGGCAGGAGAGTTCCCCGAGGTTCGCGACTGCTTCATGATCTACGGTGGGCAAGCGGCGAACGCCTCGGCTCGGCACCGCAAGCAAGAGCGTCGGGAGGTCTGTTCGGTGAAGGTGGCGGCGCCAGTCTACCTAGACTGGTCCGACAAGCCCATCACCTTCGACCAAGCCGACCACCCCGACCACATGCCGAGCCCGGGGAAATACCCGCTCGTTGTCGACCCCGTCATCGGCAACGTCAGGCTCACCAAGGTCCTCATGGACGGAGGCAGCAGCCTCAACATCATCTACGCCGAGACCCTCTGGCTCCTGCGTGTCGATCTGTCCTCGGTCCGGGCAGGCGCTGCGCCTTTCCACGGGATCATCCCTGGGAAGCGCGTCCATCCCCTCGGACAACTCGACCTTCCCGTCTGCTTCGGAGCACCCTCCAACTTCTGAAGGGAGATCCTCACGTTCGAGGTGGTCGGGTTCCGAGGAACCTACCACGCGGTACTGAGGAGGCCATGCTACGCGAAGTTCATGGCCGTCCCCAACTACACCTACCTCAAGCTCAAGATGTCGGGCCCCAACGGGGTCATCACCGTCGGCCCCACGTACCGACACACGTTCGAATGCGACGTCGAGTGCATGGAGTACGCCGAGGCCCTCACCGAATCCGAGGCCCTCATCGCCGACCTGGAGAACCTCTCTAAGGAGGTGCCAGACGTGAAGCGTCACGCCGGCAACTTCGAGCCAGCGGAGACGGTTAAGTCCGTCCCCCTCGATCCCAGCAGCGACGCCTCCAAGCAAGTCCTGATCGGCTCCGAGCTTGATCCCAAATAGGAAGCAGTGCTCGTCGACTTTCTCCACGCGAACGCCGACATCTTCGCGTGGAGTCCCTCGGACATGCCCGACATACCGAGGGATGTTGCCGAGCACTCGCTGGATATCCGAGCTGGAGCCCGACCCGTCAAGCAGCCTCTGCGCCGATTCGACGAAGAAAAGCGCAGAGCCATAGGCGAGGAGATCCACAAGCTAATGGTGGCAGGGTTCATCAAAGAGGTATTCCATCCCGAATGGCTTGCCAACCCTGTGCTTGTGAGAAAGAAAGGAGGGAAATGGCGGATGTGTGTAGACTACACTGGTCTAAACAAAGCATGTCCGAAGGTTCCCTACCCTCTGCCTCGCATCGATCAAATCGTGGATTCCACTGCTGGGTGCGAAACCCTGTCTTTCCTCGATGCCTACTCAGGGTATCACCGAATCAGGATGAAGGAGTCTGACCAGCTCGCGACTTCTTTCATCACGCCCTTCGGCATGTACTGCTATGTCACCATGTCGTTCGGCTTGAGGAATGCGGGCGCGACGTACCAGCGATGCATGAATCATGTGTTCGGTCAACACATTGGCCGGACGGTCGAGGCCTACGTCGATGACATCGTAGTCAAGACGAGGAAAGCCTCTGACCTCCTTTCCGACCTTGAAGTGACATTCCGATGTCTCAAGGCGAAAGGCGTGAAGCTCAATCCCGAAAAGTGTGTCTTCGGGGTACCCCGAGGCATGCACTTGGGGTTCATCGTCTCCGAGCGGGGCATCGAAGCCAACCCAGAGAAGATCACAGCCATCACAGGCATGGGGCCCATCAAGGACTTGAAAGGCGTACAGAGAGTCATGGGATGTCTTGCGGCTCTGAGCCGCTTCATCTCACGCCTCGGCGAAAGAGGTCTGCCTCTGTACCGCCTCTTAAGGAAGGCCGAGTGCTTCACTTGGACCCCTGAGGCCGAGGAAGCCCTCGGGAACTTGAAGGCGCTCCTCACGAATGCGCCCATCTTGGTGCCCCCAGCTGCCGGAGAAGCCCTCTTGATCTACGTCGCCGTGACCACTCAGGTGGTTAGCGCCGCGATTGTGGTTGAGAGACGGGAAGAGGGGCATGCATTGCCCGTCCAGAGGCCAGTCTACTTCATCAGCGAGGTACTGTCCGAGACCAAAATCCGCTACCCACAAGTTCAGAAGCTGCTGTACGCAGTGATCCTGACGCCGCGGAAGTTGCGACACTACTTCGAGTCTCATCCGGTAACTGTGGTGTCATCCTTCCCCCTGGGGGAGATCATCCAGTGCCGAGAGGCCTCGGGTAGAATCGCAAAGTGGGCGGTGGAAATCATGGGCGAAACAATCTCGTTCGCCCCTCGGAAGGCCATCAAGTCCCAGGTCTTGGCGGACTTCGTGGCTGAATGGGTCGACACCCAGCTCCCAACAGTTCCGATCCAGCCAGAACTCTGGACCATGTTCTTCGACGGGTCGCTGATGAAGACAGGAGCCGGCGCAGGCCTACTCTTCATCTCGCCCCTCGGGAAGCACCTACGCTACGTGCTACGCCTCCATTTCCCGGCGTCCAACAATGTGGCTGAGTATGAGGCTCTGGTCAACGGGTTGCGGATCGCCATCGAGCTAGGGGTCCGACGCCTCGATGCTCGCGGTGACTCGCAGCTCGTCATCGACCAAGTCATGAAGAACTCCCACTGCCGCGACCCGAAGATGGAGGCCTACTGCGATGAGATTCGGCGCCTGGAAGACAAGTTCTACGGGCTCAAGCTCAACCACATCGCCCGACGCAACAACGAGACTGCGGACGAGCTGGCTAAGATAGCCTCGGGGCGAACAACGGTTCCCCCGGACGTCTTCTCCCGAGACCTGCATCAACCCTCCGTCAAGATCGACGACACGCCCGAGCCCGAGGCACCCTCGGTCCAGCCCGAGGTACCCTCGGCTCAGCCCGAGGCACCCTCGGTTCAGCCCAAGGTACCCTCGGCCCCCGAGGGTGAGGCACTACGCGTCGAGGAGGAGCGGAGCGGGGCCACGCCAAATCGAAACTAGCAGACCCCGTACCTGCAATATCTCCAACGAGGAGAGCTACCCCTCGACCGAGCCGAAGCTCGGCGGTTGGCGCGGCGCGCCAAGTCGTTCGTCTTGCTGGGAGATGGGAAGGAGCTCTACCACCGCAGCCCCTCAGGCATCCTCCAGCGATGCATTTCCATCGCCGAAGGTCAGGAACTCCTGCAAGAGATACACTCGGGGGCTTGCGGCCATCACGCAGCACCTCGAGCCCTTGTTGGAAACGCCTTCCGACAAGAAGGCACCCGGGGGCTACACCCACCATTGGGAAGGGTTGTTCGTCATCGCTAAAGTTCTGAGGCCCAGAACGAACAAGCTGGCCGACAGTCAAGGCGAGGACCCCAAGAAGCGAGCGCGGGTGCATGTAAGTGGCAAGGTTGACTGAGCCGAGGGACTCCTACACCTCTGGGTTACGGATACCTCACTCGTCACCTACCACGAAAAATGACTCCTACTTGGGCAAGCCACCCTGCTACTGACGAGCAGAGCCGGACACGCAAAATGAAAAGGAAAAGGGGCACGACTTTATACTACGATGATAAAGTGTTCAAGCCTCAGCGGCCGCAAAAGACACACGTGCATTCAAAGGAAACTGCCCCGACAGAGTTAGGCGCCGCCCGGGGAAGGAGCCGCGCCTTCGGCCTCGTCCCCACCCTCGGCAAAGTCCACCCCGACTTCGGATGATGGCGCAGGCGGGAGGATCTCTGCCTCGAAGGTGGTCGCCAGCACCGCGCTCGGGCCTGCGGCGGCCGCGTCGAGCCTCTGGACTTCAGCCAGGGCGGCTTCATCTTCGTCAAGAAGGCAATATCCCTCGCTGACCCGCTCCAGATCCATGACGTAGTGGGAAGCAAGCACGGCGAAGGCCCGCCTGACGCCGTGGTGTAGCGCACCCAGCAGTGGACTTTGAGGGGAGCTCCCTGAGGGGACGTCACCGAAGCCAAAGACTCGGCAGAAGTCCGAGACGGCCTCGGACATGGCCGCATGGTTGGCCTCCCTCTGCTCGGCCGCCCCGGCAAGCGCCTCGGCAAGCGCCTTGGCGGACTCATCAAGGGCGGACTCGAGCTCTGCGAACAGCCAGAACGAAAGATCTCAAACACAAGCGGAGGAAACAAGCTGAATCGAAAACCAAAAATGGCCAGGACATACCTCCGGCTCGGGCACGCTGCTCCGAGGCTGCGACCTGGGCTACGGCTAGGTCTGCTGCAAGGGCTCCAGCCCGGCTTTCGGCCTCGGCAGCCCGGCCCCGAGATTGGTCTCGCTCATTGGCGACCTGGTCGAACTCCGACTGCCGTCGTTGCGCCTCTGCACGTGCCGCTGCCGTCTCCACTCTCAAATCGGCGCAGAGCAGCCGAAGGTCCGCCACCTTGGTGCCCTGCTGAGAGAGGCGTGCAGTAGCCCCGGCGAGTGAGGTCCTCAGGGATCGCAGCGACCCCCAGATGTCGACCTCGTGGCGGATGAACGACGACTTGGCGGCGCTCAGATCCGTCAGATCCTGAGGGAAGGAAGCGGGGCATCACAAAAGACACCTTGGTCACAAAAAAAGGTATGCCTGAAACCATTACCTGGAGGATTTTTGGGACGTCCCTACAGAAGACCTCCAGCGACGACCGGAGCGACCCCACCGTTGCTTCGGCACACTCGCGGAGCTCGTCCCAAGACTGCTCCTCCCGCTCATCATCAAGAACGAAGAAGGGATCCGAAGCCTCACGGGTCCGGAACCGGAGCAACTGGCGCTGCCCCTCGGAGCTCCGCCGCGCAGGGACAAGGCTACCGCTCGGCGGGACGGATCGCGTTTCCACACCCCCCTCCTCCGAGGCACCGAGCGCCGACGCCTCGGCCATCTCAGTGTCGACAGCAACAGGTCGCTCCCCGATTGGGACGGCAGCGGCTTCAGCAGCAACAGGTGCCAGCACCGGCGGCATGTCAGGTGGGCCCGAGGCCACGCCCGCGCTAGCCGCCTCCTCCAGCACGATGGCCACCTCGGCAGAGGAGCCGGCCTCGGGAACTCGCTCCACGGCGACTGGTGCCGCCTGAGCCCCCCGCTGTGGAGCGCCTTGCGAGAAGGTCAGCTGAACGGCGAGGCCCGGCACGACGCCGGCTGCGGAAGCCGACGCCGTCTTAAGGGCCTTCTGGGGAGCCAGATCGGTCAGGCCATGGCTTCGCTTGCTGAGGAGGAAAGAAAAGTCGCGGTCGGTACATACGAATGAGAAGCCAGGACGAAGACGTTCCAAGATACTTACCCGCTCCGGGCCATGATCAACCGTGCCTGAGGAGAGGTCTCTCAGATCTCAACCCCCGAAGGCACCGCCGAGGTCCGCCTCGCCGCCAGCTTCGGCACCACCCTCGCCTCGAGCACCTTGGACGCCCGGGGGGCGGACTACCCGGGCGCTGCCACGGCGACCTGAGGGTCGCTCTTCGGCGCTGCCAACACAGGCGACGGCCCTCGGGGAACAGACGCCTCGGCCTGACTCCCCGGGGGCACCTCAACTTCCCCAGCCGAGGGGTCAAGTACCCTCTCGGTCTGCCCCCGCTCTTCGGGCCGGGACCTCGGCGTCCCGGCTCCAGGGACTGACGGTGCTAGCCCACTCGGGGGCTGGCTCGACGACTCCTGGCCTAGCCTCAAACCCGGGCTGAAGCCGAGGCGGGCGGCCATGTCATCATCCTCATCATCATCTTCATCATCGTCGTCGTCATCAGGCGTTTCCGGCGATGGCTCCCTCGGGAGCCCCTCCCTCTCCTGCCGACGACGGAGCTTTTCCAAGGCGTCACGGGCCCGCATCCGCTCGCGGGCCCGGGCCTTCTCCGCGTCCTTCTTTTTCTTCTTCTCCTCCGCGGCAACCCGCCGCGCTGCTCGGTCCACCGCATCCTCCGGGACCCGTGGCCGGGAAGGCTTGTGCCACCCTACCTCCTAGAGACAGATGGAAATCCCGACCGTAAGAATCAAGGGCAACCCAACGCAAGGAGAAGGAGGGAGCGGACACTCACCAGGGTCACACACCCTTGGTCGGGGAGCATCAAGGGCTGGGAGAAGGCGCTAGTGTCCGGTTTTCCCAACGCGACGGCCACCCGCTCGTGGAGAACGTCGAAGGGAAGAGGATCCAAGGACATCTGCGA
This sequence comes from Zea mays, assembly GCF_902167145.1. NCBI lineage: Eukaryota > Viridiplantae > Streptophyta > Magnoliopsida > Poales > Poaceae > Zea > Zea mays. Next base: position 13,445,099 of record NC_050099.1, read on the forward strand.
GCCCTCCAAGTCAGCCTCTGGCGTCATCTCCCAAAGCGGCAACCGTCGCTCCGCCAAGGGAAGCACCCTCTGGCGGTGGATGGCGGCAATCACTCCCGCGGCGGTGAGTCCCCCTTTTCGCAACGCCTCCAAAGCCTTGAGAAGGGGCTCGAGGTTCTTCTGTCTTTCGTGCGGGGTCTCGTGGCGCCAAGCATCGGCGGCGACGGTGACCACTCGCTGGGAAAACGGTGGAAGCAACTCACCGTCATTCCGGAGGTAGAACCACCGGCGCTGCCACCCTTTATTCGAGGACGCAAGGATGGCGGGAATATACAACGACGCCCGCGACTGCCTCAGCTGGAGGATGCAGCCACCGGCCCGCACTGCCGCGCGGACCCTTCTCTCCCCTGTCGGCGAAGCAAAAAGCTCCGCGGAAAAGAGATGAGTCCACAAGTCCCAGTGGGGGGCGATCCCCAAGTACCCCTCGCACACCGCTACGAAGATGGCGGCCTGCGAGATGTAGTTGGGGCTGAGGTTGTGCAATTCCACCCCATAGTTGTGCAGGATCGCCCGCATAAAGTGGCTCGCCGATACACCGAATCCCCACTCGTGGAAGGAGACGAAGCTCACGACGTACCCCGGCGGCGGGGACGGAGCGGCTCCGCTCGCGGGGGGAATCCACTCCGGCCGCCTCTCATCAGAGAGAGGGCGAAGTAAACCTTCAGCAACAAGATCCTCCAGATCACCCGCCGTCACTGTGGAGAAAGGCCATGGGTCGCGCGGCGAGATGATGGTCACCCGGTCGGCCATCACCGAGCAAAAGGGGTGGCGGCGTAAAGGACAGGGTGGGCAGTTTCCTTTTCTCTGGCTAAGTCTCTCAGGTTGCGAAAACCTAAAAAGGAGGCAAGAAGCGGAGCAAAGAACCATCGCCAGACCCTCCCCCGAGTATATAAAGACCAAGGCGAGACCCGTTCAACGTTTCGCCCGGACCGGCCGCGGGATTCAAAAACTCGAAGCGAAACGGCCGTCCCTCGAACGGCTCGCGCACGCGCAACGGCCACCTCGCAAACCGCCCGCTCCGTCGCATTAACTCCGCGGCGCGACAGGCGGCGCCCCTGGCAGGAGAAGCAAGCGATGCTTCGCCTTCGCCATAATGACCGCGTCGAAAAAGGTACGCCGCGTTGTTCGATTTCGTATCCTTTTCCTTTTCCTCTTTCTCTCTCTTACAACAGGGACCGGGAAAGGGGGATACCCCGAAAAGGATCCTTCTCCGTGAAGGAACCAGGCTCCGAGCCTCCCTACTGATCAGAGGTTCGAAGGCTGGCCCCTCGGAGGGGTTCAACAGCCGCCTCAGAGCGCGTGGGCTCCACACCCACTACTGGTCAGAGGTTCGAAGGCCGGCCCCTCGGAAGGGTTCAACGGCCGCCTCAGGCCACTCGGGCTCCGCGCCCACTACTGATCAGGGGTTCGAAGGCTGGCCCTCGGATGGTTCACAGCCGCCTCAGACACAGAGCGAGGGATGACCATGGGTACGTTCGATACATAACCAAGGCTCGGGCTGCGCTCGCGAGGTACCCTAGGACATTTCTGAGACCAGCTGGAACGATCTTGTAACGGAATCCCATCAGAGGGAGGCATCGCGCCCTCGGACCCCGTCGACAGGGGACCGGGTCCGGTAGATCACCCATAGGTACTTTTGGGCGCGCCTCTGGGCCTCTAGCCGACCCCTAGCAAATGGGGCACGGACGTCCGCTCGGATTACCCGCCAGCAGCTCACCAGAGACACCATGTTCGGCGCCCTCCGAGGGCAACATGGCGCTTTCGCCCCCTCCTCCTTGCGGAAAGGCGACGCAGGGGCGTATGTAAAAAAGTCGAGTTTGTCCCTAACCGTCCTCTCGCCCTGTGCAGAGGCTCGGGGGCTGCTCTTGCAAACCCGGCTCCGGCCAAACCGTTGACAGCGTCAACATACCAGCCCGAGAACTTGGGACCCGACCGTGCACCCGGTCTACGGCCAGCTCGCATGAGGGAACGACCAGACCAGCCAAAGCATTACGCGAGGCATTAAGACCTCGGAGGAGTCAAACCACTCCTCCGAGGCCTCGGGGGCTACACCCGGCGGGTGCGCTCGCGCGCACCGACCGGAACGTAATGCAACCGAGAAAGGCTGGTCCCCTTGCAAAAAAGTGCGACAAAAGCCTCCAAGCGAGTGTTAACACTCCCTTCGAGGCTCGGGGGCTACTGTCGGGGACCATAATTAGGGGTACCCTCAAGGCTCCTAATTCTCAGCTCGTAACCCCCATCAGCACAAAGCTGCAAAGGCCTGATGGGTACGACTAAGTCAGGGATCGGTCCATTCGAGGGACCCGACCACGCCTCGCCCGAGCCCAGCCTCGGGCAAGGGCAGCCGATCCCGGAGGATCTCCGTCTCGCCCGAGGCCCCCCTCCAGCGACGAGCATACTTCCGGCTCGCCCGAGGCCCAGTCTTCACCAAGAAGCAACCCTGGCCAAGTCGCCACGCCAACCGACCAAATTGCAGGGGCATTAATTGCAAAGGTGACCTGACACCTTTATCCTGACGCACGTCCTCCAGTCGACAGAGCCGAAGTGACCACAGTCACTTCGCCGCTCCACTGACCGGCCTGACAGAAGGACAGAGCTGCCTGCGCCGCTCCGACTGCTGCGCCACTCGGCAGAGTGAGGCTGATGGGCAGTCAGGCCTGGCCTCAGGCACCATAGGGAACTCCGCTCCGCCCGACCCAGGGCTCGGACTCGGGCTAAGCCCCGGAAGACGGCGAACTCCGCTCCGCCCGACCCAGGGCTCGGACTCGGGTAAGCCCCGGAAGACGGCGAACTCCGCTCCGCCCGACCCGGGGCTCGGACTCGGGCTAAGCCCCGGAAGACGGTGAACTCCGCTCCGCCCGACCCAGGGCTCGGACTTGGGCTCAGCCCCGAAAGACGACGAACACCGCTTCACCCGACCCTAGGGCTCGGACTCAGCCCTGGCCTCAGGCGACGGTCTCCGCCTCGCCCGACCCAGGGGCTCGGACTCGACCTCGGCCACGGAAGACAGACTCGACCTCGACCTCGGAGGAGCCTCCACATCGCCCAACCTAGGGCGCGGACCGACCATGTCAACAGGAGGCGCCATCATTACCCTACCCCAAGCTGACTCAGGCTACGGGGGACAAGACCGGCGTCCCATCCGGCTCGCTCCGCTAGATAGGCAATGATGGCGCCCCGCACGCTCCCTGACGACGGCGGCTCTCAGCCCCCTTACGGAAGCAAGAGGACGTCAGCAAGGACTCGACAGCTCCGACAGCTGTCCTTCCGCCAGGCTCCAGCGCTCCTCCGATGGCCACGACACCACACGAACCGGGTGCCAAAACCTCTCCGGCCGCCACGATGGCGTGTACTTAGGGCGCTAGCTCTCCTCCACTAGACACGTAGCACACTGCTACACCCCCATTGTACACCTGGATCCTCTCCTTACGCCTATAAAAGGAAGGACCAGGGCCCTCTTATAGAGGGTTGGCCGCGCGGGGACGAGGACGAGACAGGCGCTCGCGTGAGGCCGCTCGCTCCCTCTCCCGCGTGGACGCTTGTAACCCCCTACTGCAAGCGCACCCGACCTAGGCGCGGGACGAACACGAAGGCCACGGGATTTCCACCTCTCTCACGCCCGTCTCCGGCCGCCTTTTCCCCCCTTCGCGCTCGGCCTCGCGCCGACCCATCTGGGATGGGGCACGCGGCGACATTTCACTCGTCGGCCCAGGGACCCCCCGGTCTCGAAACGCCGACAATAGTGTCATCCTCCTCGGGGATGTGCACGTGAAGATCCTCAGCATGATCTATAGGAATAGCCAGTTCGTGCTCATGGGGAATTATAGTCTCATGACTTATATCACTAGGTGTATTCTTCATGGGAAACTCATTCTCAAAAAATGTTGCGTCTCTTGATTCCATGATAGTATCAACATACATATCAGGCACATCAGATTTTATAATTAAGAACCTATACCCAGTGCTGTGAAAAGAGTACCCAAGGAGTATACAATCAACAGTTTTAGGCCCAAGTTTACGCTTTTTGTTGATTGACACATTCACTTTAGCCAAGCAACCCCAAGTGCGTAGATATGAGAGATTTAATCTTCTCTTTTCCCATTCCTCAAATGGTGTGATCACTTTGTTCTTTGTTGGAACTCTATTCAGGACATGACACGCTGTCAAAAGCGGCTCACCCCACCATGACTTGGATAATCTCGCTGTACTCAACATGGAATTCACCAAATCTGTTAGAGTGCGGTTTTTCCTTTCAGCAATCCCATTGGATTGTGGTGAGAATGGCGGTGTCCTCTCATGAATAATACCATGTTCCACGCAGAACTCATCGAACACATTAGAAAAATATTCTCCACCTTGATCGGACCTTAAACGTTTTATTTTCCTCTCAAGTTGGTTCTCAACTTCAGCTTTATAGGTCTTAAAATAATTGAACGCTTCATCTTTTGTTTTTAAGAGATACACATAGCAAAATCTAGTGGAGTCATCTATAAAAGTGAGAAAGTATCTTTTACCACCTTTGGTCAAAATTCCATTCATCTCGCACAGATCAGAATGAACAAGTTCTAGAGGTGCCAAACTCCTCGCCTCAGCAGCCTTGTGACGCTTGCGGGGTTGTTTTGATTCAACACACACATGACACTTAGACTTTTTGACCAAGTTAAATTTAGGAATTAGATTTAGATTTGCTAACCGCATAAGACAGCCAAAGCTTGCATAACAAAAACGTGAATGCCATAAATCTGACTCATCAGAAAAATTAACAAAATTCACCATTTTATTACACACATCATGCAGTGATAAGCGAAACAAGCCTCCGCAGTCATATCCTTTACCAACAAAAGTACCATGTTTCGACACAACACATTTATTAGACTCAAGAACAACTTTGTATCCATCTCGACATAGCATAGAAGCGCTAACGAGATTCTTCTTGATAGAGGGCACATGCTGCACGCTCTTCAATGACACCGTCTTTCCCGAAGTAAACTGCAGAATGACCGTACCAACACCAAGAACATGAGCACGCGACCCATTTCCCATTAACAAGACGCCAGACCTCCCGTCCTGGTAGGAAGTGAACATAGAGGCATCAGCACACACATGAATGTTTGCACCACTATCCATCCACCACTCAGGTGAATTACAAACTGAAAGAACAAATGGTAAAAATTACCATACCCAGATGTTCCATCTTCAGTTTCAATGGTTACAACATTAGCTGATTTCTTGTCCTGTGTGAACTTGCGATCAGGGCACTCTCTAGCCCAATGTTGATCACTGCCACAGACAAAGCATCCTCCCTTTCCCTTATTGTTATTGTTCTTCTTTTTAAATTGTGCTGTTTGAACAGGTTTATTTGCGTTCTCTTGTTTGTTCTGGTTTTTCTTCTTGTTAAACTTGCGGAAGTTTCTCTTCTGCACCACATTAGAAGTAGAGGTCTCCACACCTTTTCCATTGTCCTTTGTTCTAGCCCTTTCCTCAACATCAAGAGTACCAATAAGCTCTTCCACATTGAACTCTTGTCTCTTATGTTTGAGAGAGATAGCAAAGTCCTTCCAAGAAGGTAGCAACTTGGCGATTATACCACCAGCCACAAACTTGTCAGGCAAAGGACAAGGAAAAAGTTCGAGTTCCTTAGCTAGTGCATGAAACTCATGAGCCTGTTCCACTACAGATCGGTTCTCAACCATCTTGTAGTCATACAGCTGCTCCATGAGATACAGCTCGCTACCAGCATCAGTTACTCCAAACTTTCCAACAAGTGCATCCCACAGCTCTTTCCCTGTAGGAAGGATGATATAGCTTTTCTGGAATTTTGTATCAAGTGCGCTAATTAGTGCTCCTCGAAAGAGGTTGTCTTCAGCCATAAACTTAGCCTCATCCTCAGGAGGTAAGTTGACAGGCTTGCCCTCAGCGGCATGAAAACAAGACATTGCAGTAACCTACAATTCTATCTTAGCTTTCCATATCAAGAAGTTTTTACCATCAAAAGGATCAGGCTTTAGCACAGCAGCAAAACCTCTGACAGAAAAATGCCTAACATTAGGTTTTTGGATTGTTAGAATTATAGGCATTTTCCATATCATTTTAATTCCATAAATTAACATTATGATGATGACATATAAAAGATAATTAACCATAGAAATCGTGATCTCAAATATATCCATAACAATATGGATCATGAGAACACAAAGCTTATGAAGCATATAAATCATATAAATATAATAAGCATGTAAATTGACTGAACAATTGAAAATAAATAGATAGAAACATAAACAACATGACTGTAAAATTAAAACAAACAGATATAACATATTATAATAAGATAGAACAGATAAGATAAAATCATTGCTACATATAAAACAACATAGATGAATATATGAAATATATATAATCTGCAGAACGTAAAACAGTAAGGAAATAAACTGATCATACCCTCCCATGCGCTCGGATGATCAAGATCCTTGTCCAGCTTCCCTTGTCATGTCGCCAGGAAGAAGATGTTTTGGGCAGTCGCGTAGATGCTCCCCAAAAACCTAATTGCCGATCCCCCGTGCAAGGTCTTGAAAGGCAAGAGCTTCGAAGGCATCTGCCCTCTCTCTTCTCTGTGCTCGCAGAGTCACGAGATGGGAATACTCTCACTTGCGGCTAGGCTGTGACTCTGAAATGGTTCTGTTCTCGTGTACCAAGTGCCAGGGGTTCTCCTCTACTTAACCTCTCACAGAGGGAAGCTGAAGGAGAAGGGTCGCATGCTGCACACCAAGGGACGGGCAGCTGAAGGACAAGAGTCTTGCATGCAGCTGACAAAGAGACAGGCAACTGAAAGGTTTACGAGGTTAGTGAGTGCTAAAAATTAACACAACCACGCCCGCTCGCCTGCCTGCCTGCCTCGCATGCCTCGCCTCGCCACGCCACGCCCGAGCCCGGCCGACGGCGGCGCACGCGCGCATGTGGCACGCCCTTGTCCGTTTCTTGACTTCTCAAGTTAGGTGGAATAATTCCCACCATATAAGTCAAGCCAAAAGACCCTTGGACTTCCAATATGGTACTATTGGTATTCTCCACCATTACACACCATAGAGTTTATTCAATAAATGGGCCAAGGCCATAAAAGATCCAACAAGAACACCTCAATCGGACTTCAGATCAGAAAGTTATTGCAGTTTGATTATAACAGTTTTTCAGTCTCACAATTCTGTGCAGAATCTGTTATCTTAAGATTTAGGCAATTTTATCAACAGAATTAAACTTTAGATTGGTAAAAGAAGTTGTATATAATTGCATAAGCTTTTCATATTGTTAAAGAGTGCATTCATATGAATTTTGAAACTTCAGTTATGTTTGTTTTACTGTGGTTGTTCCTGTTTGACTTAAAAAAATGAGCGGGTCTGTTCACTGGTAGGTTTCATCTAGTAAATGGTCGAATTGGCTCTTCCAACTATGGAGACTTTTGTAGAGGGATAAAAGTTCTTACTGCCAGAAGAATTTCATAATTTTTGGTTGAGTAGTTTCGGAGATATCGAATTTTGAAGTTAACTATGCTGCTGTCTAAAACAGATTCAGTCAGTTATCTTGTCAGATGTTTTAGAACTGATATATGGCAAAATTTAATTATCCATTGAATACCGAAGTTGTAGAGTATTTTATGTAGAAAATCCCAGAGTATTTGTTTGATATCACCACTGTTATAATTTTAAAGATACAAAATTAACAAACAGCGTTGCTGCTGTTTGACATGTGGTTCAGGGTGGGAGTCATTCCACCGGGTCTTGGTTTCAAGTGTAGGAGCGAGTTGTTGATTGTTGGCAAATGTTTGTGAAATATTTGTACTAAGTTTTATGCCCCGCAGCAGGTGTCTACACTCTGGATCATGCCTAGTATATTTTTCTTCTTCGATGAAAGCAAGTGAATGTAGCGGTGGTTGCTACCGTTTTGACTTGTTGTTTCATCGCCTACACTCTATTATTCAGAATCATCAAATTCTTTCATAATTGAACTCTATGGTGACGCTTTACTTGATTGTATTATATTGATGCTTAATCATATATTGATGATGATGATGATTCGAGTATGACCCACGAGATTAATTCACACCCCTGAAGGTGAATGAAGTATTATCTGAGGTTTGTATTGTATCTGAAGGTAAATAAGGTATTGTTTGAGGTTTGTATTGTATGTGAAGGAAGTGAAGTATATTAATAAATGCAGCATGCCATATACATTGCATGATTCACTTGCATCTGAAGTTTTGTCGTGACCTATGGTCCGACCGTACCGGTACAACTTAGCGTCGTATGTTGCCCGAGGAGGGGTATGATGCGGCTTCATACCCTTAGAGGTATGAAGGCAGATGACATATGCATTGCATTCATATGCATTCATTGAAGTGATATTTGCAGGTATTGTTGACGCAGGGAAGCGTTATACAACTTATTGTGGTTGTTCGAGGAAATGAGATGGCATTGGTTATTTTGGGACTATTGAGTTCTATATCTACAAGTATTTCTGATCTCAATTGTGATCCCTTTAAAATGTTGATTAATTCAATTTTTTGGTTTAAATATATCGTCAAAACAATTTACTTGTTGAGATGTTTCATCTCACTCTTACATTATTCAATGTAGGTACTTGATTCATGTTGGGAATGAGGGAAGTAGCAGCACGTCCACCTTCACTCTCATAATAACGCTGCCCAGGCACAACCATGATTTAGTTAGAAACTTCTTGTCAAGGATGTTTGTTTTTAACTAGTCGTGCACACTAGTTAATTTAGTTTATGTCGTTATGGTTATCTTCCCATTGCTAGCAGATTATTAATGTCTAAAATATTTTCTTATCATGATATCTGTTTATACTCTGTTGCTTCCACGTTTATGCAAAATTTCAAAGGAGATGCTGTCGAAATATTATATATGAATGTTAGTTGTGTAGTTTAGTAGCATTTCGGGATTTTTGTGGATCCCGGGGTGTTACAGTTGGTATCAAAGTGTAGGCTTTAGATTCTTGGCAATTTGAAGATAAATTTGACACACTTGCACATATAGGAAGGGTATGGGTTCAAATATCTTTTATATATGTTAATGTCTTTGAAGTGCAGATGAAATAATTTCACCCTCCCTATTCCTTTACGGTGATGTGGTAAGTTGTTTATGACTTAATGTCTGATATAATTCATTTCTAAATTTTGATATTGTTTTATTAATACGATTGATATCTCTGGTCTTTTGTGAGATTGAAGTTGTTATTATGCTTGTGATATACATGTATGCCTATGTTGTTTTCAACATGTTTTTCATGGTTGAGTTTTATTACAATAATATTGTTATATATGTTCGATTGAGGGTGTTTCTAAGAGGAGTGTGAATTGCGTGTTTTGGGTTACAAGGTAACCATCGATTTGGATTTAAGTTGTTGGGCGGTTGGTGGATAGCTCCAACTATCTTTGCGAGGAATGATTGTTTATGTCGAGAAACCAGTTCTGAAAGAAATGAATATTGGTACTTTTTTATATGGATTTTGGGGGAAGTCTTTACATAGCTAGCTAGAGTGGCTTACATGTCTCCCTTCTATCTTGTGTTTTAGTAGCCACAAAGCCTAGATGTGGTTTAAAGTGGTTGCATGTTAGTCATGCTAATTGTATAATAAATCTTTGATTTTCTTGATCCATTGATTATATATTAATACGTTGAGGATCTGATGGTTATCTCCCTGATGCATGTTTGTGGAGCCATTGTTGGACCACTTATCTATTGGTTTGAATGAAGTCATTGCCTAGCCTAGAGTTGGTTGGGTGTGGTTAGTCACCTATTCCTAAATGATGTGGTTTTTACATCAGCTTGAGATGTTTGTCAAATGTGTGAAGGATTACGTGGTTATTATTGACCCTGTATGTCTGGTACTTTGAGTGCATCGTATGCTAGAATGAAATGTAAGTTTCTGAACTATAGTAGATGAAGACTTATATTATGTGTAGGTTAACCTTTCCAGTTTGGATATTTTTCTTAGTTGAGTTTTGGATGAAGTATAGTGACATTGATTAAGCAAGTATTGTGTTGTTGTTGTATAGTCAGTGCTCTTTGTGGAGTTTTGGCATTTCTTCGATGAACTGTGCCGCACAGAATGTTATTGGCTTCTTGTCGGCTTTATTGCTCCATTAGTTCTGTAGACTTTCTCCCTTTTGTGGGGTGCAAAGAATGTGAGATTACATGATTATCTTTTCATGATGGCAAGAACAAGGTTTAGGAAGATTAGGAGTTTTGTTTCAATAGAACCACTTGTTTTGTGGTGCTTTGAGGTGAGGTGTTTGATCTTCTTATACATTCATATGGTGTGGATGTTTCACCATTGAATTGAAATGAATTGTTGAATCTGGTAAGGGTTGTGCTTAGTGCATATTATCCCTTCATAAAAGAGTGTTGTTTGAAGACATTGATGTTGATGTATAGCTGCATCCAAATTCGATGGTGTGAAATCGTAGTGTTGATTGCATCTATGACTTGCTTTGAGCTTCATTGCATGTTGATTCATGCTGGATATCAGGTTGTGTAGTTTCCTTAGACAATTAGTCCGAGGTAGAAGTTCTTGTGTCAATTAAGACCAATAATAGACCCATGTTTTGAATGGTGGTGCTATATGGGGTACCTTGGATGCTTTGTTTGGAGTGGTCGAATTCGAGGACGAATTCTTTTTAAGGGGGGTAGAGTGTGATATCCCAATTTTCTGAAAATAAGTTAGATTTATTTTTCTCTTTTCTTTCATTTTCTGTGGCATTAGGGTTTGGAGTTTCAGGAGGCATTCCTTAGGGAAACAGTAGATCTTTTGGCATTTTTTTCCGCTGGGGTCGGGAGCTCAGATGGGAGAGCGTGTTCGGGCCTTTGATCTCGATCCGATGGTTGGGACCCCCCGCCTCCTTCCCAACCCTAGCCGACCCCCTCTCCTTCTCCCAATTGTTGTAGCCGCCCCCACCCTTTCCACCCCTTTGGCTGCCCCCTCCCTCTTCCTCTCCTTCCCTTGGGCAGCCGCCCTCTACCCTCTCCACGGCTTCCTCCTCTCTCTAGATCTCCTCCACGCAGCAAGGATCGAGAAGAGGAGGAGCACATTGAATTGAAGAGGGAGAGAGGATCAAGGAGATGTTCTTCCCCATCTCTTCTTAAAGATTTTCTTGGGGAAAACCCTAGGTATGGATGAAATCCTTGTTCCTCTCTGTAATTATGTGCTTTTGGAGGTTGTGGATCATGGGATTTAAAGGATTAGAGGTTGGATTAGATGTGGGGTTAGGTTTTGATCTCGAATTTAGTTTTCTGCAGAATGGTAGATTCGACAGTTTCTGTTCATGCCAGTTTTCCGTGGTCTTAGTGGCCTCAAAAAAAATAAAAAAGTCTATATATGAGTCGTAGATAATTTGTAGATCTTTCCGTGTCCGCGAAGAACACCTCAATCGGACCTCAAATCAGAAAGTTATTGCAGTTTGATTATAGCAGTTTTTCAGTCTCAAAATTCTGTGCAGAATCTATTCTCTTAAGATTTAGGCAATTTTTTCAACAGAATTAAACTTTAGATTGGTAAAATAAGTTGTAGATAATTGCATAAGCTTTCCAATTGTTAAAGAGTGCATTCATATGAATTTTGAAACTCCTGTTATGTTTGTTTTACTTTGGTTGTTCCTGTTTGCCTAACAAAAATGAGCGGGTCTGTTCACTGGCAGGTTTCATCTAGTAAATAGTCGAATTGGCTCTTCCAACTATGGAGACTTTTGTAGAGGGATAAAAATTCTTACTGCCAGAAGAAGTTCATAATGTTTGGTTGAGTAGTTTGGGAGATATCGAATTTTGAAGTTAACTATGCTGCTGTCTGAAACAGATTCAGTCAGTTATCTTGTCAGATGTTTTAGAACTTATAAATGGCAAAATTTAATTATCCATTAAATACCGAAGTTGTAGAGTATTTTGTGTAGAAACTCCCATAGTATTTGTTTGATATCACCACTGTTATAATTTTAAAGATACAAAATTAACAAACAGCGCTGCTGTTGTTTGGCATGTGGTTCAGGGTGGGAGTCATTCCACTGGGTCTTGGTTTCAAGTGTAGGAGCGATTTGTTGATTGTTGGCAAATGTTTGTAAAATATTTGTACTAAGTTTTATGCCCCGCAACAGGTGTCTACACTCCGGATCATGCCTAGTACATTTTTCTGCTTCGATGAAAGCAAGTGAATGTAGCAGTGGTTGCTACCGTTTTGACATGTTGTTTCATCGCCTACACTCTAATATTCAGAATCATCAAATTATTTCATAATTGAACTCTATGGTGATGCTTCACTTGATTGTATTATATTGATGCTTAATCATATATTGATGATGATGATGATTCGAGTATGACCCACGAGATTAATTCACACCCCTGAAGGTGAATGAAGTATTATCTGAGGTTTGTATTGTATCTGAAGGTAAACGAGGTATTGTTTGAGGTTTGTATTGTATGTGAAGGAAGTGAAGTATATTAATAAATGCAACATGCCATATACATTGCATGATTCACTTGCATCTGAAGTTTTGTCGTGACCTATGGTCCGACCGTACCGGTACAACTTAGCATCGTACGTTGCCCAAGGAGGGGTACGATGCGGCTTCATACCCTTAGAGTTATGAAGGCAGAGGACATATGCATTGCATTCATATGCATTCATTGAAGTGATATTTGCAGGTATTGTTGACGCAGGGAAGCGTTATACAACTTATTGTGGTTGTTCGAGGAAATGAGATGGCATTGGTTATTTTGGGACTATTGAGTTCTATATCTACAAGTATTTCTGATCTCAACTGTGATCCCTTTTAAAATGTTGATTAATTCAATTTTTTGGTTTAAATATCTCATCAAAACAATTTACTTGCTGAGATGTTTCATCTCACTCTTGCATTATTCAATGCAGGTACTTGATTCATGTTGAGAATGAGGGAAGTACCAGCATGTCCACCTTCACTCTCATAATAACGCTGCCCAGGCACATCCATGATTTAGTTAGAAACTTCTTGTCAAGGATGTTTGTTTTTAACTAGTCGTGCACACTAGTTAATTTAGTTTATGTCGTTATGGTTATCTTCCCATTGCTAGCAGATTATTAATGTCTAGTATGTTTTCTTATCATGATATCTGTTTATACTCTGTTGCTTCCACGTTTATGCAAATTTTCAAAGGAGATGCTGTCGAAATTTTATATATGAATGTTAGTTGTGTAGTTTAGTAGCATTTCGGGGTGTTTGTGGATCCCGGGGTGTTACACATCCATGTGGCTACACCTTCAAGTTGCATGGAATGCACCGTGATAAGTTTGTATGATAAAGGGGAGACATCTGGTTCGGTAGGTTGGTAGGGTAGCCATGGGATTGCTGTGCGGCCTTGATGTTGGTCGACTAGCAAAGGAGGTATTCGAGTTGTCTTGGCTGGCCGACCAAGGAACTTCATGATTTGGCCACAGTCACCTCAAAACCTGACTATTTTCACTCCTTCTGCATTATTTCATAACCTGAATCCAAATACTCCAAACACAACTTTTGGAACACACTTGGTATTAAAGTTAGTCACTTTGTTCATAGAATGTCCCAGAGATAATTGATGGCCAAATTCTTGAAATAACGACCATCAATAGGGCTCGACGGATACGCTCATGAATGAGAAAGGCTTTAGCAAGGCCATATTTGTAGGAGGAAACTTTGTATTGGTTCTACCTAAGAACCGGTACTACACACGTTTGTGTGGGAAGTGAAAGTTCTAGTTAGGAATTAGAGACAATTTAGTACCAATTCTTAAAAGAACTAGTACAGAAGGTGTGACGGAACCTCTGAAAATATTAGGCCCACCGGCACCTATCCTCGTCCCAAGGACCTTAGACAGCCATGCAAATACACCCAACAACATGATAGGACCGAAATCTTATATCTTCTTCAACATCTCCCAAGAGATAATATCTCATCTCGCAGACATTACACATAATCGGAGTAAAACCAGAAAGAGTTACAATAACTTAATTGACATTTATATGTTAAACTAACAATATAGAGAAAGAGTGCTTACTACAATATAGGTGTCTAAGTGCTTCTACTTATTACATCATTGGAAGGTCCACCAGTTCATACTTAATCTTCATCCTCCTTCTTGGGAACAACCTTGGTGCAGAAGCAGCAAAATTCCGTAGGCTCTTTACCTACAACAACATGGGTTCAAAAACCCTGAGTACGAAATGTACTTTCGCAAGTCTTCCTTGACTAAAGGAAAAGACTCTCAAGGATATGCTGACCTTTGGGAATCAAGGTAAGGTTTAGCAAGAATAAATGACTCAATTTGCACAAAGCTTACTATAGTTGGTCCCTACGAATTCTTTTTACTTGTCAAGTTAAGTAGTTTTCCTTAATCTAGGTTTTCCTGATCTAGATCAATCACTTGGCCTACTCTAGCCATCTTTTATCAAATCATGAGTTCACTTGTCAACTACGGTGTAGGGCAGTGACGATGTATTCATATCCGAGAAGTAACGGCGACCCAAATCGATTAATACCCATCTCAAGATCTCCAACCACACGACATATGTTGCACTTAACCCTTGCATATGTCAACTTGCACCTGAGTTTCTCAAGACCAGAACGGGTTGCCGCTACCCAAGAGCACAGTTACTCCACCTTCCAGCCTCTTGCCACAAAGGGTACACGCTACTCTCACCATCTCCCATGCCCAGTGCGAGAGAGCTGTTCTAGTATTAGTCCGGCCAAGTCCAAGCTTACCCATGACGAGGCATGTGGCCAATTAAAAGGTCCTCGATCATCAAACCTACATCGGCTCATTCCTTAAACGACTTAGACAGAGACACTACACCGAGACTCTCTTCTCGTGCAAGTCACCCACCCGATCTCATCTTATAAACATATCACCCAAAACTTGGTACCTATAAGAGGTACTCTCTTTAGATGATGAATCCATCACGACCATGTTGGATTCACCATCACAAGTTTTCTTTTGTAAAAATTCCCTGTTCCAATGCGAAGCAGCACCCTTTTAAAACAAAAAGCATTTTTGTTTTCTAAGCAAGGCTAAGCATCATTAAAATCCATTTTAAATAAATCAGGTAACGAGGAATGATACTCAATTTATCAAGGAAGGAAATGCATTAGTAGTTTATCACACAACTCCTATCACTTAATCCATCATTCGAAGGTGATAAAATTTTAAAACACAAGGAAAGGGTAAATGCACCAGGGCTTGGCTTGTGTTGCAGGAGTAGCTGTTTCTTCACCACAGATTTCAAAATAAAGATTATTCTCCTTGGGAGGATCTTCTGGTTGAGGGGCAACTTATTCTTCTACTATGAAGTCCCCTTAGTGTTCTACACGCAATCATATATGTATGGATGCTTATGTTATGCGATGAACATGAAAATTTGCAAACGAGAAAACATAAAACATCCTCTTGAGTACAACTTTCCTTCACAGTGCTTAACTACCATGAAAACTACCTATCTAGATATTCTTTTAAAACTAGCTTAACTAATCCCCTTGAGTTATTAAGTAGCAATAAACTTTAATATTCCTACCTTTTCTTTTAGAACTAATCTCTACTCCTATTTCATATTTAAAAATGTTATTTCTATAGGTTATACTATGTTCTCTGGTCAAACAATGCCCAAACAGGCTCAAACTTTACTCAAGGGCTAGAACAATCATATCAAGTCTACCCAAGAGTTTTGATAATTTTTGGGATTCCCAATAGAACTCTAAAATTCTAATAGGCTTTACATAAGCACTTTTAAACGCTAGATAATTTATTGTTTGCAATAAAAATCCTGAACATATTTTTATTAAATACTATCAGGTTTTATGAATCTAATAAAATTGGTCTCATGTTTAGTAATAATAACACCCACAATGTAATGCATATGACATATTAAGTTTAGTTACATAAGTTAATCATGCGAGACTTCTGAGTCGCTCTTGACCACAAGCACGACAGATATACCAGTTTTACACTCTGTAGAGGTTGTGCATCTTTACCCACAAGATGTGTTTCCTGATTAGACATGGTTAGCTAGATCCTTAGACACTTCCAAGATGAATGGCTAGGATCCACTGCGAGGCCTTTCCAAAGTTCCACTAGTTATAGAAAACCCGCTACGGATCTATGAAGAAGAAAGCATGGGAATCCCTTGTCCGAAAAGCTTTACATACAGTTCAACCTGAGGACCTCCCAATACTCTGCAGTGACGCCGAGCACTATTCCTAAATTGGACCGGTGCCACGCATCGAGGGGTAATGGGCAAACTCAATAGTGCATAATTCACCGGGAATTTTGGCGTTCAAGTCTCTACACGTGGTGAGCCGTGCATGGTGGCGAAGTGCTCCACACCGGTGAACAATCCACCACATCCCAATCGATTTTGCGCCCCGAATTTCCCGAACATCTACCAAGAGCACCGCGCCTCCAGTTGGATGGATCACCGAGGAAAAATGTTGATGAATCTCGCCCCAGGTGACGTCGGCTCCTCATTTTTTAGCCCTCGCGGCGCTCTCATTCTCCTGGCAGACTCGGCACAACCTCGGTTGAGGACAAAAGGCTCAACGGTTAGGCCCTTTTCGGTTTTCACGGATTGGAGCCCTAGAATGGTTCCTAGCCCGATTACTTCTCTAATTTATATAAATTTTGATGAGCTGGAATGAATCCGGGTTCATTCCTGAAAAAGCGAACATGCCCTTAGGGCCTATTCGTTTGCGCTAGGATTCATCCCGGAATCGTTCCAGCTAATCAAATCTTATATAAATTAGGCAAGCAATCTGGCCAGGAATAGTTCCGGGTGGCTAATCCTCGAGAACCGAACAGGCCCTTAAGGTTTTTAGCCCTCCCACTTTCCCGGCTGAAGCTTTATCTAAAGCGAAGAATCCGAATGGATTTAACCCGGTGTTTGTTGCATCATGCGGTCAGGGGGAATAAGAAGACCGTGTGTGGCGGGCCCCATGTTGCAGACAACGTTGTGGGCTGGGATCGTGGTGCGGGGTTTTAACTGGGCCGACAGGTTGGGCCGAGCGAGTGGGGGTGATGTTGGGTCGACGAGAAGGTTTCAGCCCACCGGCTGATGTCTTTTTTAAATTTTTTATCTTCTATTTTCTATTCCAATTCGAAGTAAATTCAAGTAAAGTCTGAATTCAAATTTAATTAAAATGCAATCAAAGGAATACCAGCATGGGATGCAAAGCTATACAATTTAATTTTTTATTCATTTATATTTAAGTACATACCTCTAAATCTACACTAATGAAGGGAATGTTCTTTCAATCAATTAGAAAGTATTTACTATCTTTTTCAGTTTCTAAATTTAAATTTCAAAGTTAGATCTCATTTTGATAAAAAAAAATTAATATTACTTTGATATATATTTTTAGAACATATCCTTAAAAGTAAGAAAGTATGCATTAAAGGACATATTGATTTTAAATCCTTTAAAAATCCTTTCTCCACCCCAACATTAAGGTTTTGGGTGTTACAGTCGAATCATCAAGCATGTGATTGTGGCATCGATATGATTGGGACCACCGTTGCTATCTTCTATAGTGGCATACATGTAGAAAACGTTTCTGTTTAACTTGTTTTTATAGAACATCTTATGATCGGTATGGTTGTTGTGTGTATATTATGCATATATATATATGAATTATTCATGACCTGCGTGTCGTGACCAGGGCAATACAGTTTGAGCCATATGTATTGTCCAAATTTAATGTAATGACCTGCGTGTCAACATGTGATGATCCAAAGCGTATATATAACTTGTTTACTAGCATACATTAGATAGGTCTTGAAGGACCCATCACCTGAAGGATGGCTTATCTACATCATCAAGAAAGAGATCAACGTGATGGACATATTATTGGAGATGGAGATCACCATGTGACAGCGAGCCATACTAAATCACAACTGTTGTGTGAATGCTTAATGTTCTACTTGTTCATGTTGTGTATATTGTCCTTGTGTGCGATGATATAAGTAGGATGATCCCTCATAAATGTTTAAGCTTAAATGCCTCTCCAAACCTTGCCACTAATTTTCCTTGACTAGATAGGTTTGTATCATATACGAATTGCAGAAAGGGTTGGTTAACTTAAACAAAGTCAACTTAATGGTTAAGGACTTTGAGTCATAAAGTTGCGAGCATGTACATAGAGATGTCTGAGAGCACCTTGAGGGAGGTGAATAGGTGATCCTACAATATTAACTCTAAACAACACAAACTTGGTTTATACAAAGTGTTAGTGAGAACTAAAACCAAGTCAAGATGAGAGAGAGAGAGAAGAAAGGAGAACTCTTCACTTGATTTCTCCTTTAAGATGAGTATTAAACTTAGGAGTAATATTGCAAGTAAGAGAGAACTCAAGAAGATAATAATCGCAATAAGTAATGCGGACAAGAGACACATCCATTTTTACCGTGGTTCGACCAATGCCTACTCCACGTTGCGGTGACCTCCTTTGGTCAAGGGTTCCACTCAACCCCTCTCAAGTGATCCAAAGATCAAACTTGAGTGCCACAATAGTCTTCCTTATATTGATATCCCGTTGTGAGGAATCTCCACAAATTGAAGTCTCTTAGTCCTTACACAAATGATTATAATTAAATTCGGAGTAAGGAGGGGAGTAGAGACACGCACAAGAGCACAACGCAACAACAACACGCACATAAGAGCACGACGCAGCAACACCACACACACAAGTATAGAGACAACACACAAATCAAAACAACAGAGTCATAACTCAAGGACACACTCAAATCTCTCTAACAAATCACAGCGTGGTCGCAGAGGTTCGGAGTTGTAGTGTGCTCAAAGGGTGCTTGGATTCCAGCTCCATGCGCCTAGGGGGTCCTTTTATAGCCCCAAGGGACCTAGGAGTTGTTGGAGCTCCATTTGGAAGGCCCTGGTTGCTTTCTGTCCGTGGGTGCACTGGACTGTCCGGTGCACACCAGACACTGCACAGTCGCTGATTTGTTTCCTTCCTTGGCGAAGTCGACCGTTGGACGCTATTGGTCACTTGGCATACCAGACAGTTCGGTAGCACACCAGGCAGTCCAGCGCAGCCTGGTGACAGTTGGCCAAGCTGACGTGGTCGGCGTCGATTGCATGGTTGAATGTTATCGCAGATGCGTGGCTAACACCCCAGACAGTCTGGTGCACACCAGATAATCTGGTGCACATCGTATAGTCAGGTGAATTATAGCCAGCGAAATCCTCGCCAAACCCAAGAGCGACTAGTTTGGCCGGCTCACTAGTCTGGCCACCGAACTCTGTATCTGGTGCACACCGAACAGTCCGGTGAGGCTCAGACTAGCCCAAGTTTGGCCAAACTTAGCCAAACATCTTTTCTTGAAGTTGGCTCCATTTGAGAAGTTTCCTAGCACCTAGATGAACATAGTTAGAAACTAAAACAATTGACTAAGTGCTAAAAACATACCTTTGTTCCTTCAATGCAATAGGATTTGCAATATGCTCCAAAATGCACTTTTCTTATATTTCTCGATTTGCTTTACAATCACCTGTGCTCATACTCATATGAGGAGATGTTAGTTCATAGTAATGTGTTGGACATTTAATCACCATACAACTAGAAATGTCCTAAGGACACATTTCCCTTTCAGTGTCACCCAACAACAGAAGTAATATATGACATGATTAGCATGGAGTTGCTTACCGATCTACCTTGTCTTACAGAGGTGATGCTAACGCTCACTAGTAGACTTGTTAGTTGTGGGTTTTGAATCACTAAGTATTAATCAAGGGATATTGATTTTAGTGGGAGTAGAGTCTATTAAATGTTTAATATGATTTACTCTATCATGGATATTTTTGTCTTAGTATTTTGCATTATTTTGTTATAGATAAATGGCACCAAGCACACCATCATTTACTTTGCGGTCAATTCTTAAAAAGGATAAGTTAAATGAAACAAACTATATGGATTGGATCCGTAACCTAAGAATTGTTCTTAGGGCTAAAAAAGGAAGAAGTTCTAGACACCCCACTACTAAAGGATCCTAGTGAAGATGTAACTACTGCAGCTAAAACCGCTTACAAGAAAGCAATGGATGCTAATCTTGAAGTGAGTTGCCTTATGCTTGCTTGCATGGAGCTTAAGCTGCAAGTGCAATTTGAGACAAACCATGAGGCACATGATATGATCATGGCAATCAAGGATATGTTCTAGACTCAGGATAGGACTGAGTCATTCAATGTTTCCAAAGCCTTTCTGGAATGCAAGCTATCAGAAGGCGCAGCAGTTGGGCCACTTGTAATCAAAATGGTTGGTTACATTCAGAGGTTGGAGAAGCTGTGCTTCCCACTAGGCCAAGAGTTGGTCACTGATTTTATTTTGGCATCTCTTCCGCCGAGCTATGGAAACTTCGTTATGAACTATCATATGCATAGGGCAGAGAAGGGCCTCAATGAACTGTGTGGCATGCTAAAAACAATAGAGGGTGACATAAAGAAAAGCGCTAGTAGCAGCGGTCGTGTGAGGGCGGTCCAAAACAAATGCAACTTTAAGATTAAGAGTAAATCTCAAAAGAAGAAGGCAATGCAAAAGATATAGTATCCAAGCCAAACCAAAAGCCCAAGGTTAGACCAGCAGTAGATGTCGAATGCTTTTAATGCAAAGAACTTGGTTACTGAAAGAGGAATTTCATGAAGTACTTGGCCTCTATTAAGGATCACGACGGTAAGGGTATAGTTGTAGCAGGTACACTTGCTATTCACATTACAATTTTTTTTCTTGTTGATTCTTATATTAATTATTGGTTATTTCATACTGAATCGGTTGCTCATATTTGCAATTCAATGCAGGGAATGATAAGAAGTAGAACCGTTAAAAGAGGAGAAGTTGATTTTTGGGTGGGCAATAATGCAAGAGTTGATGTGTTGACCATCGGGGCGATGCAACTCAACCTCCCATCATGATTTATTTTGGAGTTAAATAATTGTAATCTAGATCCTAGTATGAGTCAAAACATCATGTCTCCTTCATGTCTGATGAATGATGGTTATTCATTTGCGAGTGAAAACAATAGTTGTGTGATATCTAAGAATGACATATTTGTGTCTTTTGCATCCAATATGAATGGGTTATTAATCTTGGTGACGCACATATCTGTAATATAAGTGCTAAAAGGCCTCGACCTAATGATTTAAGTCCTTCCTACATGTGACATTATCGTTTGGGTCATATAAGTAAGAATCGCATGAAGCTGCTGCATTCTGAAGGGATTTTAACTTCGTTTAATTGTGAATCATACGAGACGTGAAGCATGCTTACTTGGCAAGATAACCAAGGCGTCCTTCACGGGTTTACCTAAGACGGCATCAGATCTATTGGAATTCATACATACTGATGTGTGCAGATCAATAAGTATGACATATAGGGGAGGATTCTAATACTTCATAACCTTCACTAATGATTTTAGTAGATATGGATATGTCTATTTAATGAAACACAAGTCTAAATCTTTAGGAAACTTCAAAGAGTTTTAGAATGAAGTGGAAACTCGGTGTGGTAAGAAAATTAAAGCACCGTGATCTGGTCGTGGAGGTGAATATTTGAGCTATGAGTTTAGAAATCATCTAAAGAGTTGTGGAATTGTTTCGCGACATACTCCACCTAGAATGCCTCAGAGGAATGGCATGTCTGAGCGACATAATCGAACTTTATTGGATATGGTTCGATCAATGATGAGCCAGTCGGACCTACAAAGTTTAGGGATATGGTCTAGAAACATCAGCTTTCACACTAAATAGAGTATTGTTTAAGTCCGTAGTTAAGACACCATATGAGATGTGGACCCGCAAGACTCCCAGTTTGTCTTTTTTGAAATTTTGGGGTTGAGAGCTTTATGTCAAGCGACTTTAGTAGGATAGACTCACTCCAAAATCGGACAAGTGCATGTCCGTGGGATATCCAAAGGAAACTTTGGGATATTACTTTTACCATCGGTCAGAGGGCAAAGTGTTTGTCACCCAAAATGGTGTTTTCTTAGAGAAAGAGTTTCTCAAAAGAGAGAAATGTAAACAAAAGGTGTATCTTGAAGAAATTTAGGATGAGCCAATGGGACAAGATTCAATAAGTGATGCTAATGTAGTAGAAGTTGAGACATCTATGGCAAGAGAAGCACCACCACAACCACGAAGGTCAGCAAGTTTGGAAGTCATCACGAGTTCTAAAATAGATTCCATGGGAGACAATCAAGTTTGGAACTTGGTTGACCCACCTGATGGTGTTAGACCCATAGTTCAACTGAATCTATAAAAAGAAAGATATGGATGGAAATGTTCACATTATAAGGCTCAACTTGTTGCAAAGGGTTTTTTGACAAGTTCAAGTAGTTGACTACGATGAGACATTCTCGCTATTAGTGATGCTTAAATCTACTTGTATCATTCTAGATATTGCCGCATTTTCGATTATGAGATTTGGCAGATGGATGTCAAAACAACCTTCCTTAATAGAAACCTAGATGAGGACATGTATATGATACAACCTAAGGGTTTTGTCAATCCGATAAATGCTAGAAAGATATGGAAACATCATAAATCCATTTATGGGTTCAAGTAAGCATCTCGAAGTTGAAACATTCATTTTGATGAAGTGGTCAAAGGGATTGATTTTCATCAGAATGAAGTAGAAGCTTGTGTTTACAAGAAGGAAAGTGGGAGCACGGTTGTATTTCTGATCTTGTATGTGCATGACATATTATTGATTGGGAATAACATTCCTATGCTGGAGTCCATCAAGGCTTCACTGGAAAAAGAGTTTTTCTATGAAGGACGTAGGGGAAGCAGTATATATTCTGGGCATTAGGATCTATAGTGATAGGTTGAAGAGGCATATAGTATTAAGATACATACATTGATAAGGTGTTGAAATGGTTCAACATGGAATAGTCTAAGAAAGGATTCTTACCTATGTCACATGGTATACACTTTAGCTAGAAGCAATGTCCTACAATGGCTAATGAGCAGGAGCGCATGAGTAAGGTACCATACGCCTCGGTAACTGGATCAATCATGTATGCCATGCTAAGTATGCATCTAGATGTTTCATAAGCTATAAATGCTATGAGTAGGCACCAGGCTGATCTAGGTGATGGTCACTAGACAATGGTAAATGCATTCTTATGTATTTGAGAAGGACTAAAGATATGTTCCTAGTCTATGGGTATATGTAGGAGTTCGTTATAACGGGTTACACCAATGTTAGCTTCCAAACTGACCGAGATGAGTTAAAATCGCAATCAGGTTTTGTGTTCACAATAAATGGTGGTGTTGTTAGGTGGAAGAGTTCCAAGCAGGAGATTATGACTGATTTTACAACAGAAGCTGAGTACATTGTAGCTTCTGAATCTGCGAAGGAAGGTGTTTGGATAAAGAAGTTCCTCATCGAACTTGGTGTGTTTCTTAATGCCTCTAGTCCATTGAACCTCTACTTTGAGAACAATGTGGCTAATGTGCAAGCTATGGAGCCAAGGGACGACCAAAAAATCAAACACGTACTATGGAAGTTTCACCTCATATGGGAGTTTGTTAGGCGAGATGAGATAAAAAAATATGCAAAAAAACATATGAATTTGAATGTTGTTGATCCTTTGACGAGACCTCTTCCACAACCTAAGCATGAGACGTAGATGTGATCTATGGGTATTAGATATCTTCTAGATTAAATCTAGTGCAAGTGGGATACTATGATAAATATGCCCTAGAGATAATCATAGAGATTAGCATAATTCTTTGTATCCATGATACGTAAATTGCTTAATTGAATATCCATGAAAGGCCCCTTGTATTGATTAGCAATTATGTGAATTGTTTGTGAGATTCTTTACTTGTATGGTTAATCTAAATGGTGTCCTTGGTCAGAGTCGATGACTAACACATGTATTAGTTGATGACTACGTTTCACAAGTTATGGACATGATGTCAAACATATAATGTGGGCGCATGTATGACAAGAGGCTGGATTGGCCCAACATAAGATATTGTAATATAGTTCTCTTTTTGCTACATGTACACTACATCCTTAGACCTGAGATTGTTGCATGTTCTCAAGATGTGAATTTACTACTTAGGGACTATCAAACACTACTCCGTAACTGGGTAGTTATAATGGTAGTTTTGGGTTTGTTAGGAAGCATGTTGTGAGGCATGGTTAGTCAAGATGGAATTTGTCCCTCTATTCTTGAGAGATATCTCTAGGCCCCTCGAGTGATTAGATCAAGAAATGCATGGTCGTGCTAGTGTTAAGTGTAATCCTTGAAATTATTCCAATTCACAGTATCGAGAAAGAGGGGTCAACTTAGATCCAGACTAATATTATGAGACAAAGGGAACAACATGTACGAAATGTTGCAATGGTTCAATTATTGAGCCAAGCAAGAGTACTCATGCCATGTCTATATGTACGTGAACCTATAGGGTCAAACACTTAAGGAGAAGGAAGCCTAACTCGGACACGGTATGAATTAGACTGGGTTTAGGGTCACTAGACTTCAATAAGACAACAACATATCCAAACTAGCTTGGTTAACCTCACATACAAGAAAACGTCATATTACCTCGCTTGAACAATTTATACCTCATTACGCCTTAGGATGCATTCTAAGTACAAAGTAGTAGGCATACATTATCTAACAAACCATCATTTGTACAAAAAACTTCTCAACCCGGTGCAAAAACCACATCATTATAGAGATAGTTGACTAACAAACATGATCAACTCTCAGTTAAACATTGACTTCACTTAGGATAAAGTGGTCCAAATAATGATTCAACAAGCATGCATAGGGAAATTGATCATAAATAAACAAAGTACCATATATAGTTGGCAGATAAAACAATCAAACAGTTTTTTAAGTATCATCCACATCACTAGCCTACAACCACTAAAAAAGTGAAACAAACCATAGAAGAAAAATAGACACGCCTTTCCAACTATAAGAGAGACATACAAATCCACTTGAAAGCACCCATGTATTCCTAGAAATAAGGTTGCACAAAGCAAGCCTATCAGGTAAACATGACAAGACTTATCTATCCATGTCATTTTACAAATTCACTTGAGTTCTACCAGTCTCAAGAGTTTATAGCATGTACAACATTGCCTTTCCTCTATAGGGACAAACAAATTTTATACTAAGATCATGTTGACAAGTAGCTACACTAACTATGGGATGAGGTTCAATGTGATCCATCCATATAAAATTTTATTAGCACATTGATGGATAGGGTTGTAACCCAAACACTCAATCAAATTCAAGAACAACAATAAAAATGTATTATATAGTACCTTCGCTCCACACAAAACCTGATTAGACTCACTATACACAAGCTAAATAACCAATCGATACTTTGGGTAACAAAATCAATAACATCTCCTAGAAAACATCCTCAATTATAATTATTATAAGAAATTTCAAGCCATTGAATAAATTGCATAATGACAGCTAGTACAATGATACATGTATAGAACAAGTACATCAGCAGCTTCACACACATAAGAACTTCAATATCAATCACAACAATAAACAATATTAAAGATGTGTGAACCCATACCCTTCCTATATGTGCAAGCGTGTCAATTTTATCTTCAAATTTCCTCGAATCTAAAGCCTAGGCTTTGATACCAACTATAACACCCTAGAATCCACAAAGACCCTAAGATGCTATTGGACTTCACTACCAACAGCCGAAAACTAAGAAGTATAAAATACGGCAACAACTCTTTTGTATTTGTAAGCATCACAAAGCAAAATAGACATAATCAATTATAATGCATCGCAATAACATGGAAAACCTTCTAGCAAGAATGAACAACCACAGTGGATATGATTAAAATTTATGCCACCTCAGAAATATCATCCTCAAACTTAATAAATAAAACTAAACATTCAGTTCTTAATGAGTCTTTCAACCATGTGTGCAACGTGCTGCTACTTCCAGTTTCCCTTGGCAAACGTCCGAATCCAGCATTGAGTAATGCAAGAGTGTGATGAAACATCTCAACAAGCAAATTTGTTTTGACAAGATATTTAAATCACAAGTTATATTATCAATGATTTAAAGTAACTTCAATAGATAAGAATAATACTCAGATAGAGAATCCAATAACTATAATATATAAAATATCATCTCCTCTCGAACAACTACACCAGGTTGTATAATCACTTCATGTGATCGACATTTGCAAATACTTTAATGAATGCATGCGAATGCAATGCATATGACTTCTGCCTCATACCATGGAGGGTATGGAGCCGCATCGCACCCCTCCTTGAACAGCGTACGATGCTTTATTGTACTGGTACGGGCGGATTAGAAGTCACGACATAACTTTAGATGTAATGAAACATGATATGCACAAGAGATGCTTCAATTTATAAGATACCTCAATGATACTTTGTTGCCTTCAAATAAATGAGGTTTACCACATAAATAATGCTAGAACAATAACACTTTCATATGTATAGAATCAAGTATCATCTCCATTATTTAAGAGAATGATCAACATCAAGTTCATATCTATTTCACCAATTGCTGAATATTAAGGTATAGGTGATAAAAATAACAAGTCAAAATGGTAGCAAACCACCGCTATAATTCACTTCCCTTCACTAAAGATGCCAAAAGCACTAGGAGTACTCTCGAGCACTACCGCCTATTTTATAATGTACAACTGAATACAAACATCTCCTATAGCGTATTACAAGTAATTAACTTAGTGCTCCTTGATCCACCTGAAAACTCGGCGAAAACAACACTATGGAAACTTAGTAAACAACAGCACTACTGCATATCTTTTCTGTATCTTTAATTTTGCAAAAGCTACAACAGGAACTAAGTGCTCTATGAGAATCAACAAAACATTAGCTACAACTTTAGTATTCAAACAAAGGCTAAATTCTAGCATCTTCTGTGTCTACTCTTCGGTACAAGGTTACACATTCATTCACTCTATAACAACAACACTACCACTACTTTTTATTTATATATAATTGACTTGCCACATCAAAATATTCCCAAATTTTGGCATCATAAAGAACACTTTAAACTAAACAACTTTTTAGTTTTCACCAAGTTGAGGAAAATGATTAAAAATGAGTAATCTTGAGGTGAACTAAGATCCAACAATATGACACAGTCTACAAAATTGTCCTATTAAAACAAACATAACAGAAGCTTCAACGTTCATATGAATAAAATCTTTATTAATCTAGAAAGCTTATGAAATTGCCTACAACTTCTCTTACTAAAGAAAAGTCTAATTCTGATGATAAGATTGTCTAAATATTAAGATAATAGATTCTGCACAGAATTATGAGACTGAAAAACTGTCTTAAACAAACTTCAATTACACTCTGATCTGATGTATGATTGAGGAGTTCTTTATGGCTGTAATACCCAAAAATGTATATAATGAGAATATAGTTGATCTCCTTATTTTGTGTGCCATCTAATCATTATAACAAGAGAATAACTATAAATAAAAATGAGTAGTTAAAACAAATGACACTTAAATAAAATATACATCATGCTGGGATATTGTTTTTGTGTGTGTGCATTTCGTGATAAGGAATATAGTAACAAGTCCAAAGTGGAATTCAAAACTTAAAAACGATTCTAAAATTTAAGAAGAGAAGCAAACAAATATTATGTGATATAAAAGTATAAATAATATATATCTTCAAATGGAAACTTATCATGACACAATATAAAATAAGTGTGAATTGGCCACAAGGTTGAGATTAATTTGGAAATTTGAATTTGAATTGGAAAAAAAAGGAAAGAAAAATAAAAAGGAAAAAGAGAAAGAAGTAAAACCCTAATTGGGCCACCGGGTGCCAATTTGGCCCAAAATGCCTCTCCAACCGCGCGGCCCATCACCTCACAGGCGCGCTGGGGTCTGGCTCCATCTCACAGCGCCACTTCCATGCGGGCCCGTTCGGTCAGCAGCTACCTCCGCTAGTTCTTCTCGGGGTCGGCTCGCGCGTGCGATAAAACATCGAACAGATCCCGCGTTGCCCGTCAACTGAATCCTCCGTGAGACCCGCGCCTTGACCCCCCCGTACCCTCTCTGTTCGCTCAATGATGGGTGGGCTCTCATTGCCACGGAGATGTTCGCTCAACGATGGAAGCCCTTCCGTTGGCCGTTGCGCACTGCTCGGCTCAACCTCCGCCGTATACGGCGGGATTCCGTCGAGTCCGCTTTGCTTGCCCCTATAAAACTGAACGCCGCATCACCGAGCACCTGCGCATCCATCGGCGACAACATGCCACACCGTCAGGGGATAACAGTGAGGGTGAAACCAAGAGAGATTGGAAGGCAGATTTCAATGCCGTCGCTGCCGTCGAACTGCGCTCAGGATGACGTCCCAGCCTCGATGACTGCTCTGTGAGGTTCGATGGGACCTAACTAAGATGTACTCGGGCTAACCAGGGCCGGGCGTCAAGCACGGCGCGGCCAATTGCTCACCGGAGCAACGATGACCGCGGAGGACGGCACATCTCCGTGGGCGGGGATCTCTACGCAATCCTCAATGGTAAGAACCCCACCAAACGACTCGTGTCCATTTCCCCATTGTGTTGCGTGGCCGGATTGGGGTATGGTGCGCCCAGGGTTGGATCAGTCGCTCGCCGGTGACTTTCGGTAGTGGTGTAGTCATGTGCGCCGCCGCTCGGTCTGGCTCAGGGAAGAAGGTGACCTAGGGAGCATCGGATTGGAATGAAGGGCCATGATTGGAATAGACGAAGCGCTTCGTTCGTGGCCGTGGATCCTTGATCTAAGGACTGGTATGTCTTACATGCATGGAGGATCCTCAGTCGTCGGTTGAAGATCCGATGCTCAAGATTGCATACCGGTTTGATGAGGTAATGGTCTAATCTGGGCCATCCAGGTGGGATCGGACGGCTGATATTGAAGAATACCCCTTCGTCGTGCCTTTTAGCTAAAGAGACCCTTCCTTATTTCGAAATCAACCCGCGATCCTTTTCTGGGTGTAGCTGAGTCTTGAGGATGTTTACAAATCAAACCCCAGATTCCTCTGTTTTTATGTGCGCAACCAGGGAGCAGAGAAGTTTAATATTTAAATATAGAAGTTGATTTTTTGTACACCAATAATTCTAGAAACTTGTTTAATTCATAGAAAATCCATTATAGCTCCAAATTGAGTCATTCCAGTTGCAATAATTTTGTATTAATATAATCTATCACCTAGTAGCACTGAAACTTGAATTAAAATTACTCAATTGAATTAATCTATTCTAGGTGCTAATTGTTTCAGAAATTCATAACTCAATATCCGTAGCTCCGAATTTAGTGGTTCTTGTTTCTACGATCTCGTAGTATCGTGTAGAATATTCTTACGTAGTTTATTTTTATGTTTGATGTAATGTTAATTTTGCCTATACCCTGTTTGTTTGTATTGCTACGACTAGTGTGAGATCACGAGTCATCTGAAGATCATCCTGGTACCTGGAATCTCAAGTCCCAGGCAAGTTGTGCCCTTGATCACTTCTTTTACCTACTCATGTTCGGATTAATCATAATGATCTGCATAGGTTAATTTTGATGGGACCCAATAGGTCACCCTAGTTTGTCCATCCTGAATACCTTGTTTACCCCTGGATCACTTGGGTAGTTCTGCTACTGCTTTATATGGTTTTGGGTTAATATTTCATTACATCTATGTTCCAATTATGTTGTTATTCTATTTATGTTCATGACAAGATCATTAAATGTTAATTGGAACATAGAGCTTAACTTGAGAACCACGTGCCACCACAAGGGTTTAATGGGACGCCCTTGGCTGACTAATTAGGAAAGCTAGTGGAGGACTACCTTACCCGAAAGGGGCAAGGGCAGTAGGGGAGTGGTCAGTGTAGGGAGGCCCTCGGGAGGATTTTGCTGCGATGGCGGTCCTGCAAGGGATTCCTGCATTGGAGCTTCCTATAAACTGTAGCGGGTTTTCTGAAGCTAGTGGAACTTTGTAAAGGCCTCGTAGTGTTACCCTGCCTCGCCTCCTCGGTAGAGGTGTATGGGAAGTCGCGATCCCTTGGCAGATGGGTAACATGACTTGTGGGTAAAGGGTACCACCTCTGCAGAGTGTAAAACTGGTATACTAGCCGAGCTCACGGTCATGAGCAGCTCAGGACTCTCTGATGATTAACTTATGGAACTAAATTCAATTTGTCATATGCATTGCATCGCAGGTGATGTTGTTACTTTTGTTCTACTACTTAATTGGGTTGGTATTTACTTATACGTAGTAATTGCTAATAAAATTTTGACCAACTTTAAAAGCAATGCTCAGCTCTAACCATCCTCTTTGGTAAGCCTTACACTTCACGTGAGCTCCCACCTTTGGCGAGTTCATGCACATTATTCCCCACAACTTGTTGAGCGATGAACGTATGTGAGCTCACTCTTGCTGTCTCACACCCCCCCCACAGGTCAAGAACAGGTACCGCAGGATGAGGCGCATGGAGGATGCTGTGACGAGTTCATGAGAGGTCTAGGCCGTCGTCTCCCAGTCAACTTTGGGTTGCTGGACCGTTGTCTCCTTATAATGTAATTATTTATTTATTTTGTACAAAACTCCGATTATATAGTAAAGATGTGACATTCGATCCTGTGCCATGATTCATCATATGTGTGAGACTTGGTCCCAGCACACCTGGTGATTATGTTCGCGCCCGGGTCTTGGTGCCCCGAAACCCGGGTGTGACAGAAGTGGTATCAGAGGAATGTTGACTGTAGGACGAAACCTAGATAGTACTGGACAACCATTCTTTACTTACCCTTGCTACTCTGATTCTTTTCTAAACTTTTCTTAATCTTTTCTCATCTATTTCCGCTTTACTCTGATTATTCTTACCTTTTCATTCTAAAGACAAATGTGGATTTCACACTTTGAAATCCTGTGCCTAAAGTGACCTTTAGGAATAAGAGACCTACTCTTAGGAACAAAAAGAAAACTATTTTTATATAATTATCTATGCACTTGAATGTTTGTTCTTATGATATTTGTCTGATTTGGATCTTTGATTGAGTGTGATGAGTTGTGGAATAATGTCCACAATTACATCTATATATACGTATAGGCATAAAAAAATCATAAAGATGACTATACAAACTAAAAATGTTCCCTATTAAAAATATATCCAGTTTAATAGATCCATCTTATCTTAAAAGATTCTATCTTATCCTAATAGGTTTATCTTATCCTAACCACTTTACTTATCTCATCCTAAAGTAACAACCATGATCTAATTAAGGAGGTATTATCTAGTCTACCTAGTCATAACAATCTAACCTAGATCTGATCTAGTGTGATAGAATAATTTAACCTAATGAAGGCTAACCCTATGTTGAGCTAATCTAATGTAAGTTACTTAATGCTGGTACCAAGGATAAGGCCATACTCCTAATTCACTTAAGACTAAATTGGTGACTTAAATCAACTCGGTTATACTCAACAACTTGGCCTACATAACAGATCAATCTTAGCCTCTTGTCCCAAACCCGGATGGAGACGCCAAAGAGCAAGAAGGAGGAGATCAACCTCGACATGGAAGAATAGGAGTCAAATCAAATCACGAGATGATTCAAGATTTACCACCTTGGATGGAGTCTTCCCTTACCAAGTTCTTCTTACCATCAGCTAACCTCACTCTGCCCATCTCTCTTCTTACCTAACTGTGTTTCTAAACATCGAAGATACCCATGCTCTCCTAATCACTCACTAATGAAAAAAAAGACTCTTGATTTTTGAACTAATTAGAAACTAAAAGCTAAATTTTAAATCACTCTTCCTATATCCTCTTTCTTACAAATCTCGAGGACGAGATTATTTTTAAGGGGGGTAGGATTTGTAATACCCAAAAATGTATATAATGAGAATATAGTTGATCTCCTTATTTTGTGTGCCATCTAATCATTATAACAAGAGAATAACTATAAATAAAAATGAGTAGTTGAAACAAATGACACTTAAATAAAATATACATCATGCTGGGATATTGTTTTTGTGTGTGTGCATTTCGTGATAAGGAATATAGTAACAAGTCCAAAGTGGAATTCAAAACTTAAAAACGATTCTAAAATTTAAGAAGAGAAGCAAACAAATATTATGTGATATTAAAGTATAAATAATATATATCTTCAAATGGAAACTTATCATGACACAATATAAAATAAGTGTGAATTGGCCACAAGGTTGAGATTAATTTGGAAATTTGAATTTGAATTGGAAAAAAAAGGAAAGAAAAATAAAAAGGAAAAAGAGAAAGAAGTAAAACCCTAATTGGGCCACCGGGTGCCAATTTGGCCCAAAATGCCTCTCCAACCGCGCGGCCCATCACCTCACAGGCGCGCTGGGGTCTGGCTCCATCTCACAGCGCCACTTCCATGCGGGCCCGTTCGGTCAGCAGCTACCTCCGCTAGTTCTTCTCGGGGTCGGCTCACGCGTGCGATAAAACATCGAACAGATCCCGCGTTGCCCGTCAACTGAATCCTCCGTGAGACCCACGCCTTGACCCCCCCGTACCCTCTCTGTTCGCTCAATGATGGGTGGGCTCTCATTGCCACGGAGATGTTCGCTCAACGATGGAAGCCCTTCCGTTGGCCGTTGCGCACTGCTCGGCTCAACCTCCGCCGTATACGGCGGGATTCCGTCGAGTCCGCTTTGCTTGCCCCTATAAAACTGAACGCCGCATCACCGAGCACCTGCGCATCCATCGGCGACAACATGCCACACCGTCAGGGGATAACAGTGAGGGTGAAACCAAGAGAGATTGGAAGGCAGATTTCAATGCCGTCGCTGCCGTCGAACTGCGCTCAGGATGACGTCCCAGCCTCGATGACTGCTCTGTGAGGTTCGATGGGACCTAACTAAGATGTACTCGGGCTAACCAGGGCCGGGCGTCAAGCACGGCGCGGCCAATTGCTCACCGGAGCAACGATGACCGCGGAGGACGGCACATCTCCGTGGGCGGGGATCTCTACGCAATCCTCAATGGTAAGAACCCCACCAAACGACTCGTGTCCATTTCCCCATTGTGTTGCGTGGCCGGATTGGGGTATGGTGCGCCCAGGGTTGGATCAGTCGCTCGCCGGTGACTTTCAGTAGTGGTGTAGTCATGTGCGCCGCCGCTCGGTCTGGCTCAGGGAAGAAGGTGACCTAGGGAGCATCGGATTGGAATGAAGGGCCATGATTGGAATAGACGAAGCGCTTCGTTCGTGGCCGTGGATCCTTGATCTAAGGACTGGTATGTCTTACATGCATGGAGGATCCTCAGTCGTCGGTTGAAGATCCGATGCTCAAGATTGCATACCGGTTTGATGAGGTAATGGTCTAATCTGGGCCATCCAGGTGGGATCGGACGGCTGATATTGAAGAATACCCCTTCGTCGTGCCTTTTAGCTAAAGAGACCCTTCCTTATTTCGAAATCAACCCGCGATCCTTTTCTGGGTGTAGCTGAGTCTTGAGGATGTTTACAAATCAAACCCCAGATTCCTCTGTTTTTATGTGCGCAACCAGGGAGCAGAGAAGTTTAATATTTAAATATAGAAGTTGATTTTTTGTACACCAATAATTCTAGAAACTTGTTTAATTCATAGAAAATCCATTATAGCTCCAAATTGAGTCATTCCAGTTGCAATAATTTTGTATTAATATAATCTATCACCTAGTAGCACTGAAACTTGAATTAAAATTACTCAATTGAATTAATCTATTCTAGGTGCTAATTGTTTCAGAAATTCATAACTCAATATCCGTAGCTCCGAATTTAGTGGTTCTTGTTTCTACGATCTCGTAGTATCGTGTAGAATATTCTTACGTAGTTTATTTTTATGTTTGATGTAATGTTAATTTTGCCTATACCCTGTTTGTTTGTATTGCTACGACTAGTGTGAGATCACGAGTCATCTGAAGATCATCCTGGTACCTGGAATCTCAAGTCCCAGGCAAGTTGTGCCCTTGATCACTTCTTTTACCTACTCATGTTCGGATTAATCATAATGATCTGCATAGGTTAATTTTGATGGGACCCAATAGGTCACCCTAGTTTGTTCATCCTGAATACCTTGTTTACCCCTGGATCACTTGGGTAGTTCTGCTACTGCTTTATATGGTTTTGGGTTAATATTTCATTACATCTATGTTTCAATTATGTTGTTATTCTATTTATGTTCATGACAAGATCATTAAATGTTAATTGGAACATAGAGCTTAACTTGAGAACCACGTGCCACCACAAGGGTTTAATGGGACGCCCTTGGCTGACTAATTAGGAAAGCTAGTGGAGGACTACCTTACCCGAAAGGGGCAAGGGCAGTAGGGGAGTGGTCAGTGTAGGGAGGCCCTCGGGAGGATTTTGCTGCGATGGCGGTCCTGCAAGGGATTCCTGCATTGGAGCTTCCTATAAACTGTAGCGGGTTTTCTGAAGCTAGTGGAACTTTGTAAAGGCCTCGTAGTGTTACCCTGCCTCGCCTCCTCGGTAGAGGTGTATGGGAAGTCGCGATCCCTTGGCAGATGGGTAACATGACTTGTGGGTAAAGGGTACCACCTCTGCAGAGTGTAAAACTGGTATACTAGCCGAGCTCACGGTCATGAGCAGCTCAGGACTCTCTGATGATTAACTTATGGAACTAAATTCAATTTGTCATATGCATTGCATCGCAGGTGATGTTGTTACTTTTGTTCTACTACTTAATTGGGTTGGTATTTACTTATGCGTAGTAATTGCTAATAAAATTTTGACCAACTTTAAAAGCAATGCTCAGCTCTAACCATCCTCTTTGGTAAGCCTTACACTTCACGTGAGCTCCCACCTTTGGCGAGTTCATGCACATTATTCCCCACAACTTGTTGAGCGATGAACGTATGTGAGCTCACTCTTGCTGTCTCACACCCCCCCACAGGTCAAGAACAGGTACCGTAGGATGAGGCGCATGGAGGATGCTGTGACGAGTTCGTGAGAGGTCTAGGCCGTCGTCTCCCAGTCAACTTTGGGTTGCTGGACCGTTGTCTCCTTATAATGTAATTATTTATTTATTTTGTACAAAACTCCGATTATATAGTAAAGATGTGACATTCGATCCTGTGCCATGATTCATCATATGTGTGAGACTTGGTCCCAGCACACCTGGTGATTATGTTCGCGCCCGGGTCTTGGTGCCCCGAAACCCGGGTGTGACAATGGCCACGGAAAGATCTCTAAATAATCTACGACTCGTATATGAAATTTTTTATGCCACTAAGATCCTAGAAAACATGCATGAACAAAAATTATCGAATATGTCATTCTATAGAGACTACTTACGAGATCAAAATATAATCCCTCATCTAATCCAATAAAAGGGCTAATTGCAGGGCCTAATACTCATCCAAAACAAGAAAATACATCCATCAAATGGGAAAAAAGAGAGAGGAACAGAAATCCAACCAATTCTTGGAGAGGAACGACGACGACGGGTGCGGCGTGCCCTAATTTCCCCTCCCTTCTCTCCCTTGCTCTTCCTCTCTTCTCTTGGGCAAGGCACAAGAGGGTGGCCATTGCTAGAGTGGGGAGGACATGGATGCTAGGGTTAGGGAGATATAAATAGAAGAAAAATCCCCCAATCCTAATATCCAATGGCTCAAACCGACCGACTGTGGCAGAACCACCCGAATTATTCCAGCTTAAGTGCCCAAGTTGCACCCTTAAGGGCAGCAACACACTTAAATCGGAATAAACCGTTTAGTTCTTCGGATCTCGTCCGATAGAGCCACTTACCAAGGATAGAGTACCATTAGCTCACACGATAGTGAGGCTCAGAGAAAATACAATAAACATGAAACCACAAATGAAGTACTGGAGTTATTACATAAATCAGAGTTTTGATAAAAGATAACAAGTTCTTAATAATGCAGCGGATAATCGATAACGGCGATACTGAGGAATAGGGCAAGGCCTAGCCCACTACTCCTCCTGGTCCTCTCCTACCGAGGCAGCATCCCACTCGACTTTCCAACCCGATGGCAGGGTGGAAGGCCAAGTCACTCCATCGATTAAGCTAGGTTTGCTCCTCTCTAAGCATATAGGGTAGCAATCATTTAGAGCAACCAACATGTTATCTCAAGAAACCACATTTCACTTTTTACTCGATGCAGTACAAGGGGTCAAGCAGTCTCATTAGCTGTGAGAAGAAGACGATTCGAATCGAGTTTTAACCTTGCAAGGTAAACCTAAACACACAACATGTAGGGGCACTCCGTCCCCACACATATCAGCCGTCCCCATCGATTCCCCATTCGCGGCCAGGGCTCACCGCCTTGGCATGCAATGCCCCACTGACTCGGCTTTCGCCGTGCAGTGGCTGCACTTGCACCCACCATAGCTAGCATGGGAGACCCCATCTCAGGACAAGTGAGGAGGAAAGTCTGTGCCTGGCTTCAAATCATGTTACATCTTGGTGCTTCCTGGGTGCATGAAGAATTTGGAGAGGCGAGCCTCATCCAAAATTTTCCTCTTGAGGTCTTTATTTTTAGGAACCACCAGTCTGTCTTCGAACCATAGTATCCCCTTGCTGTCTTGGCGAAAGCACTTATACTTCTCTATTTTCGGGTTAAGATTACTTTGTTTTGTACATTATTTAGTGTACTACAAATTTGTTAATTGGTCCAAAACATGATTTTTGTGTTTTTCATAGCCTTTTTACTAGATTTCCTTTTGGCACTCAATGGCTTAATTAGGGTAGTTCTAGGGTTTTGAATATTTTCCCACTTGAGGTGCATGATGTGGTTATGGTATGATTTTTTAGATGAAAAAGACTTAACTTTGTTTTAGCTCCTTAAGTTTGGTGTATTTTGCTCAAATAAATTCACATGTGATAATGGTCACAAGGTGGGTACTGAGGGAAAAACCCTGAGTAACACTGGGGTGTTACACCGACACTCGAAAAGACCTATCCGAACTCCAAACAAGACAAACTAGTAGTTGATCGAAATCGTCTCGACGAGCTCTATGCATCTACGGCCTTCGATAATATATAGGACACACCATTTTTGGATTATGAACATGGTTTAGATTTTAGGGTATTACATTCTACCCCCTTAAAAGAATTCGTCCTCGAATTCTACCACTTCTACAAATCAAGACATTCAGCAACGGTAAAACTCAATAAAACATCCTAAATCGGCTCGTATAATAGACTAGTATCCTTGATGCGATCTTCAAAAGAGTTTTTATCGAAGCAACCTCTAACTTTTACTAATTTATCAAATGAAACAACACACCTTGACCACAATTATAGAACAATATAAAATGAAACCCAAGGCATTGTCATAGGTGCAATCAACACTAGGATTTCCCATCATCGAATTTGGATCCAACTCCACAAAGTCTTTCAAAACTTCACCAAATAGGTTAGAAACACTAAGCACAACAGTTATTGTCTTCAATGACCTAGTTTTGTAATTCCACTAAGGTCAAACATCCATACATCATCAATCTATGAAACACCTAACAAACCACTTCGAAGCACTATAAAACATGGCTGTTAGTACATTAGAATCAAACTACTAGAGACCTCCAAAACTATCCTCTTGACATGAAGCAAATGGTGCTCATGTCATATAATGTTCTTTTACTCCTCCCAAAAGAGGTGAAATTTGCAAGACTCATAAAACAATGAGGGGATAACAATAAGAAAAACTAATGTTCTCCTCAACATAGACTCATGCAAAAGTTTCATAAATATCACTGTCAACACTAAAGTAATAACCAATGTACCATGCTTAACTGGGGTCACTGGACTTCAATAAGACAACAACATATCCAAACTAGCTGTTGGTTAACCTCACATACAAGAAAACCTCCTATTACCGCACATGAACAAATTATACCTCATTGTGTCTCAGGATGCATTCAAACTTTAAAGTAGTAGACATACATTATCTAACAAACCATCATTCGTACAAAAAAACTTCTCAACTCAATGCAAAACCACATCATTATAGAGATAGTTGACTAACAAACATGATCAACTCTCAGTTAAACATTGACTTCATTTAGGATAAAGCGATCCAAATATTGATTCAACAAGCATGCATAAGGAAATTGATCATAAAAACATACTACCATATATAGTTGGCGAATGAAAAATCAAATAGTTTGTCAATATCATCCACATCACTAGTCTGTAACCACTAAAAAATTAGGCATAGCCTTTATAGCTATTGAAACAAACCATAGAACAAAAACATGCACGTCTTTCCAACTATAAGAGAAACATAGAAATCCACTTGAAAGCACCCAATTTATTCTTGGAAATAAGATTACACACCATAAGCAAACCTATCACGTAAACATGACATGACTTATCTATCCGTGTCATTTTACAGATTCACTTGAGTTCTACTAGTCTCAAGACTTTATAGCTGGTACAACATTGCCTTTGCTCTATAGAGACAAACCAATTTTATACTAAGGTCATGTTGACAAGTAGCTAGACTAGCTACGGGATGAGGTTCAATGTGATCCATCCATACAAAATATTATTTGCATATTGATGGATAGGGTTATAACCCAAACACTCAATCAAACTCAAGAACAACACAAAAATGCAGTATATAGTACCATCGCTCCACACAAAACATGATTAGACTCACTATACATAAGCTAAATAACCAATCGGTACTACGGGTAATAAAACTATTAACACCTCCTAGAAACACCCTCAATCTAGCATATATAATTATTGTAAGAAAGCTCAAACCATTGATTAAATTGCATGATGAAAGCTAGTACAATGATACAGGTATAAAACAAGTACATTAGCAGCTTCACACACATAAGAATGTCAATATCAATCACAACAATAAACAAATATTAAATAGTAGTAACATATTATATCAAACATTAAGTCCTTAACAACATAACCCATCAAACCATAAGGGAATTTGGAGTAAGGAGATTCTAGTCATATGTACTTTAAAAAGATTAATATGAAAGACATGCAAACCCATACCCTTCATATATGTGCAAATGTGTCAATTTTATCTTCAGATTGCCTAGAATCTAAAGCCTAGGATTTGATACCAACTATAACACCCTAGAATCCACAAACACCCCAAGATGATACTGGACTTCACTACCAACAACCAAAAACTAAGAAATATAAAATCCGGCAGCAACTCCTTTGTATTTGTAAGCATCACGGAAGCAAAATAGACATAATCAATTATAATGCATCGCAATAACATGAAAAACCTTCTAGCAAGAATATACAACCACATCCGATATGATTAAAATTCAAGCCACCTCAGAAATATCATCCTCAACCTTAATAAATGAAACTAAAAATTTGGTTCTTAATGAGTCTTTAAACCATGTGTGCAACGTGCTGCTACTTCCCGTTCCCCTTGGCAAGCATCAGAATCTTGCATTGAGTAATTCAAGATTGTGATGAAACATCTCAGCAAGCAAATTTGTTTTGACAAGATATTTAAATCACGAGTTAAATTATCAATAATTTAAAGTAACTTCAATTGATAAGAATAATACTCAGATAGAGAATCCAATAACTATAATATATAAATATCATCTCCTCTCGGACAACTACACCAGGTTGTATAATCACTTCATGTCATTGACATCTACAAATACTTCAATGAATGCATATGAATGCAATGTATATGACTTCTGTCTGCATACCATGGAGAGTATGGAGCCACATCACACCCCTCCTTGGGCAACATATGATGCTATATTGTACCGGTACGGTCGAACCATAGGTCATGACATAACTTCAGATGTAATGAAACATGATATGCAAATGACATGCTATATAAGATACCTCAATGATACTTTGCTGCCTTCAAATAAATGTGGTTTACCACATAAATAATGCTAGAACAATAAAATTTTCATTTGTATAGAGTTAAGTATCATCTCCATTATCTAAGAGAATGATCAACATCAAGTTCCTATTTATTTCATGACAAACTCTTGAATATTAAGGTATAGGTGATGAAAATAACAAGTCAAAATGGTAGCAAACCACTTCTATAATTCACTTGCCTTCACCGAAGATGCCAAAAGCACTAGGAACACTCTTGAGACAACCACCTATTTTATAATATACAACTCAGTACAAACATCTCATATAGCGTATTACAAGTAATTGACTTAGTGCACCTTGATCCACCTGAAAACCAGACGAAAACAACACTATGGAAACTTAGTAAACAACAACATTGTTGTCTGTCTTTTTTTGTATCTTTAATTTTGCAGTAAATACAATAGAAACTAAGTACTCTATGAGCATCTACAAAACATAAGCTACAACTTTAGTATTCAAACAAAGGCAAAATTCCACCATCTTCTATGTCTACTCTTCAATACAAGATTACACATTCATTCTGTCTACAACAGCAACACTACCACTTCTTTTGTTTATATATAATTTAATTACCACGTCCGAAAATCCCAAACTTTGGCATCAGAAAGAACACTTTAAACTAAACAACTTTATAGTTTTCACCAAGTTGAGGAAAATGATTAAGATTGATTAATCTTGAGGTGAACTAAGATCTCACAATCTGACAGAGTCTGCAGAACAGTCCTATTAAAACAAACATAATTGGAGCTTCAAAATTCATATGAATACACTCTTTATTGATTTGTAATGCTTATTAAATGGTATACAACTTATATTAGTAAGAAAAGGTCTAATTTTTATGATAATATTTCCTAAATATTAAGAGAACATATTCTGCACAGATTTATGAGACTGAAAATTTTTCCTAATCAAACTTCAATTACTCTCTCTTCTGATGTCTAGTTGACAAGTTCTTTACTGCCATGGAAAGATCTCTAAATTATCTATGACTCATAGATGGAGTTTTTTTAGGCCACTAAGATCCCAGAAAACTGACATGAACAAAAACCGTCGAATCTGTCATTCTGTAGAGACTAATTATGAGATCAAAATCTAATTTCTGTCTAATCCAATAAAAAGGACAAATTGCAGGGCCTAAAGCTCATACAAAACAAGGGAATACATCCATCAAATGGGGGAAAGAGAGAGATTAATGGAAATCCAACCAATTCTTGGAGAGGAAAGATGACGACGGGCGACGATGTGCCCTAATCTCCCCTCTCTTCTCTCCCTTGTTCTTCCTCTCTTCTCATGGGCAAGGCACAAAGAGGGTGGTGGCTGCTAGGGTGGAGAGGAAGTGGATGCTAGGGTTATAGAGATATAAATAGAAGAAAACTCCCCCAATCCTAATATCCAATGGCTCAAATCAACCGACACTCGAAAAGACCCATCCAGACTCCAAATAAGACAAACTAGTAGTCGATCAGAATCGTATCGATGAGCTCTATGCATCTATGGCCTCCGATAATCCATAGGACACCATTTTTGGATTATGAACATGATTTAGTTTTTATGGTATTGCATCCCCATAATCCAACATTCTCCCCATCTACAAACTCAGATGTGCATGCATGTAGTCGTGTCAGAAGCTATGGAAATAAAGAAAAAATTGCCTATGTTAAAGGATAGAACAAAGGAGGTGGTTGCAGAAGATGCTACACTATACCAAATCAAGGCTCTTCTAGACAAGGCTAGAAAGCAACTGTGTCAAATATGTGGCAAGTTGAGTCATCAAGCATACAATTGTGGCATCGATATGATCAAAGTTTCAGGAACAAAGATAAATTTTCATGTGCAACAATGCCTTCCTATGGAGTGGACACAAACTAGTACACGGATGCATGAGTAACTGATCTTCTCATAGGAGAGTTAGACAACTCACTATATGTCGGGTACCGTAATTAGGGGTACCCCCAACACTCTTAAACACGGCTGGTAACCATCATCAGCACAAGCTGCAGAGACTGATGGGCACGTTCCAGGTCAAGGCTTTCGTCTACCCAAGGGACGCGATCTCGCTTCGCCTGAGCCTAGCCTCGGGCGGGAACTGTAGTCCCGGACGAAGTTACGTCTCGCCCGAGGGCTTCATCAGGCAGTGGGCGCACCCTCGGCACGCCCGAGGCCCAACTCGGGCAGGCTTCGTCAAGAAGCAACCTTGGCCAAATCGCCTCTCCAACCGACCGTATCGCAGGCGCATTCAATGCGAGGATCGCCTGACACCTTGTCCTGACACTCGAGCCTCAGTCGGCAAGGTCGAAGTGATCGCAGTCACTTCACCCTTTCGCTGACCGACCTGACAGGAAAACAGCGCCGCTCGCTCCGCTCCGACTGCTGTGCCACCCACCAGGGTGAGGCTGACAACAGCCAAGTTCAGCCTCAGGCGCAACAGGAAGCTCCGCCTCGCCCGACCCCAGGGCTCGGCCCCAACCTCGACCTCGGAAGGAGGTCTCCGCCTCGCCCGACCCCAGGGCTCGGCCTCAACCTCGGCCTCGGGAGGAATTGCGTCCTCACCCGACCCCGGCCTCAGCCTCAGGAGAAGTCTCCGCCTCGTCCGACCTTGGGCTTGGACCGACCGCGCCATGGGGGATACATCATTACCCTACCCCTAGCTAGCTCAGGCTACGGGGAACAAGACCGGCGTCCCATCTGGCTCGCCCCGGTAACAAGTAATGATGGCTCCCCGTGTGCGTCCATGACGACGGTGGTTCTCAGCCCCCTACGGAAGCAAGGATACGTTAGCAAGATCCCAGCAGCACCGACAGCTGTGCTTCTATAGGGCTCAAGCACTTCTCCGATGGCCACGTTATCGCCTACGCAGGGCTCAAGCACTTCTCCGACAGCCACGTTGGCATATACACAGCACTTAGGCACCTCTCTGCCAGACACGTTAGCGCATAGCTACACCCCCCATTGTACACCTGGACCCTCTCCTTGCATCTATAAAAGGGAGCCCCAGGGCCTTCATGCGGGAGGGTCGCGCGGGAGAATGAGCTGACGAATAGGCTCACTCTCTCTTGCGAACGCTTGTAACCCCTACTACGAGCGCATCCCCCTGGCGCAGGATAACACGAGCCGTGTTTTCCCCCTTGTGTTCTATCTCGCGCCAACCCATCTGGGCTGGGACACGCAGCGACAAATTTACTCGTCGGTCCAGGGACCCCCCGAGGTCGAAACGCCGATAGTTGGCGCGCCAGGTAGGGGCCTGCTGCGTGTTAACGAACAACTTCCCGTTGAGTTCCAGATGGGCAGTCTTCAGCAACCTCTTCAGCCCGGGATGGTGCTCCGCTTTGGGAGTCTCGAGTTCATGTCCCTCGACGGCAGCTACGACATGGTACTCCTCCCCCCGCAGCGCGACAGTAACAACGACGGTCGTCAGCTCGCCCAGCGGCGGCGAACTCGACGACTTCTTCCCCCCGTGGCGGAAGAGTAGCATCCGAGTTTGTCCCGCCACCATCCTCGCCGCAGGAGGAGGAGACGGGGCAACCGTGGCCAGGCAGGAGGCAGTACCTCGTCGGCTGTCGAGCGAGTCGACGACGCCGGCACCCCAGCGGGGGACATGTCGGGCGTGGTCCTCGCGCCTGAGACGACAACGAGTGTCGTTTCCCCGCAACGTGCCAACCCCAAGCGGACAGATGACGCCGGCACACTCGCAAAGGACTTGCTGAGCATTAGCCTCGTACCTGAGATAACGGTGCAGTCCGTCCCCGACGCGAATTCGCCACCGTCCATCGATCAAGAGGTACCGTCCGTTTTCCACCCTGTGCCCTTTAGATTCAGCTTCGATCCACCAAGTGACCCCGCTTTGGTGAGTGCTTTCGTAAAGGCATACCCTAACCTTCTGGGGTATCATATGTGGTCATCTTGGGACCGACTGACGGACGTCTCAACCTACGGGCCCCCGGGTTCCGAGGAAGAGGACGGTCCCGACTCCGGTTGGAATTTCTCCGGGCTCCGCGATCCTAGTGCCATGCGAGACCTCATGACCGCATGTCACTACTGCCTCTCCGATTGCTCTGATGGTGGCCACAGCCTTGACGATGAGGGTTGTGGCCCAAGTCGTGAATGTTTCCACGTCGATCTAGGGGGTCACGACGAAGGCAACCACCTCGGTATGCCGGAGGATGACGATCCCTCTGGGCCTATGCCTCGCGTTGACATCCTGTGGGAGCTAGCTGTGGTCCCAGTCCCTACGGAGGGTCAGGACACACAGCTCGAGCAAATCCGCGAGATGCAGGCCAAGCTCGACGAGTAAGCAGGGCAACTTGTGCAGCTCCGGCAAAACATCGAGCAGGAGTGGGCAGGCCGAGCACTCGCCGGAGAAGCGCGTCATCAGGCCCAGGACGTCCAGAGCCGTATCGCTGACGATGCCAGGGCAAGGTTGCCCCTGGCCTCCAGTGGGGTCGGCCAGAATCTGGCTGCAGCGGCAATACTACTCCGAGCAATGCCGGAGCCATCCACCATCGAGGGGCGGCGTATCCAAGGAGAACTCAAGAATCTCCTGGAGGATGTCGCGGTCCTACGGGCCGAAAGCTCTGCCTCCCGAAGGCAAGGGTACCCCCCGGAGCATCGTGCAGCGA
Organism: Zea mays; assembly: GCF_902167145.1. NCBI lineage: Eukaryota > Viridiplantae > Streptophyta > Magnoliopsida > Poales > Poaceae > Zea > Zea mays. The sequence continues at coordinate 13,489,707 of NC_050099.1, forward strand.
CTTCCCGACTCGTGCGGGAGGCCTCGGTCCACACCGGACGCACGCGGGATGCGACGCCTGCGGCCCCGGATCGCCTCGGCAACGAGCATCACTGCCGCGACCGTCGAGCCCGCCTCGATGAGAAGGTGCACCGAGGCTACCACCCCAGGCGTGGGGGACGCTACGACAGCGAGGAGGATCGGATCCCCTCGCCCGAACCACCAGGTCCGCAAGCCTTCAGCTAGGCCATACGACGGGCGTCGTTCCCGACCCGGTTTCGAGCCCCGACTACCATCACCAAGTACTCGAGGGAAACAAGGCCGGAGTTGTGGCTTGCGGACTACCGGCTGGCCTGCCAGTTGGGTGGAACGGACGACGATAACCTCATTATCCGCAACCTCCCCCTGTTTCTCTCCGACACCGCCCGAGCCTGGCTGGAGCATCTGCCTCCTGCGCAGATCTCCAACTGGGACGACCTGGTCAAGGCTTTCGCTGGAAACTTCCAGGGCACGTACGTGCGCCCTGGGAACTCCTGGGATCTCCGAAGCTGCCGCCAGTAGCCAGGGGAATCCCTGCGAGAGTACATCCGACGGTTTTCGAAGCAGCGCACCGAGCTGCCCAACATCACCAACTCGGATGTCATCGGGGCGTTCCTCGCCGGCATCACTTGCCACGACCTGGTGAGCAAACTGGGCCGCAAGACTCCCACCAAGGCGAGCGAGTTGATGGACATCGCCACCAAGTTCGCCTCTGGTCAGGAGGCGGTCGAGGCCATCTTCCGGAAGGACAAGCAGCCTCAGGGACAGCAGCAGGAAGACGTCCCTGAGGCATCCGCCCAGCGTGGCACGAAGAAGAAGGCCAAGAAGAAGTCGCAAGCGAAGCGCGACGCCGCCGACGTAGATCTTGTCGCTGCTGCCAAGCACAGGAACCCTTGGAAGCCCCCCGGAGGGGCCAACCTGTTCGACAAGATGCTCAATAAGTCGTGCCCCTATCACCAGGGTCCCGTCAAGCACACCCTTGAGGAATGTGTCATGCTTCGGCGGTACTTCCATAAGGCCGGGCCACCGGTGGAAGGTAGCAGAGGCCAAGACAACGACAAGGAGGGCAACAAGGTAGAGGAGTCCCCTGAGGTCCACGACTATTTCATGATCTACGGTGGGCAAGTGGCGAACGCCTCGGCTCGGCACCTCAAGGTGGCGGCACTAGTCTACCTAGACTGGTCCGACATGCCCATCACCTTCGACCAAGGCGACCACCCCGACCGCGTGCCGAGCCCAGGAAAGTACCCACTCGTCGTCGACCCCGTCATCGGCAACGCCAGGCTCACCAAGATCCTCATGGACGGAGGCAGCAGCCTCAACATCATCTACGCCGAGACCCTCGGGCTCTTGGAGATCGATTTGTCCACGATCTGGGCTGGAGTAGCGCCCTTTCACAGGATCATCCCCGGGAAGCGTGTCCTGCCCCTTGGACAACTCGATTTGCCCGTCTGCTTCGGAACTCCCTCCAACTTCCGAAAGGAAACCCTCACGTTCGAGGTGGTCGGGTTCCGAGGAACCTACCACGCGGTGCTGGGGAGACCGTGCTATGCCAAGTTCATGGTCGTCCCCAACTACACGTACCTCGAGCTCAAGATGTCAGGCCCCAACGGGGTCATCACCGTTGGATCCACGTACCGACACGCGTACGAATGCGACGTGGAGTGCATGGAGTACGCTGAGGCCCTCACCGAGTCCGAGGCCCTCATCGCCGACCTAGAGTGCCTCTCCAAGGAGGTGCCTGATGCGAAGCGCCACGTCGGCAACTTCGAATCGGCTGAGGCGGTTAAGTCTGTCCCTCTCGACCCCAACAACGACGCCTGCAAGCAAGTCCAGATTGGCTTTGAGCTCGACCCCAAATAGGAAGTAGTGCTCGTCAACTTTCTTCGCGCGAATGCCGAAGTTTTTGCATGGAGTCCCTCGGACATGCCGGGCATACCGAGGGATGTCGCCGAGCACTCACTGGATATCCGAGACGGTGCCCGACCCGTGAAGCAGCCTATGCGCCGTTTCGACGAAGAAAAGCGCAGAGCCATAGGCGAGGAGATCCACAAGCTGATGGCCGCAGGGTTCATCAAGGAGGTATTCCATCCCGAATGGTTAGCCAACCCTGTGCTTGTGGAAAAGAAAGGTTGGAAATGGAGGATGTGCATAGACTACACTGGTCTAAACAAAGCATGTCCAAAGGTTCCCTACCCTCTGCCTCGCATCGATCAAATTGTGGACTCCAATGATGGGTGCGAAACCCTGTCATTCCTCGACGCCTATTCAGGTTATCACCAAATCAAGATGAAAAGTCCGACCAGCTCGCGACTTCTTTCATCACACCTTTTGGCATGTACTGTTATACTACTATGCCATTTGGCTTGAGGAATGCAGGTGCAACATACCAAAGGTGCATGAACCACGTGTTCGGACAGCACATCGGCCGAACGGTCGAGGCTTACGTCGATGACATCGTTGTCAAGACGAGGAAAGCCTCCGACCTCCTCTCCGACCTTGAAACGCCATTCAAGTGTCTGAGAGCGAAGGGCGTGAAGCTCAATCCTGAGAAGTGTGTCTTCGGAGTCCCCCGAGGCATGCTCCTGGGGTTCATCGTCTCCGAGCGGAGCATCGAGGCCAACCCGGAGAAAATCGCGGCCATCACCAACATGGGGCCTATCAAAGATTTGAAAGGAGTACAAAGGGTCATGGGATGCCTTGCGGCTCTGAGCCGCTTCATCTTGCACCTCGGCGAAAAAGGCCTACCCTTGTACCGCCTCTTAAGGAAGGCCGAGCGCTTCACTTGGACCCCTGAGGCCGAGGAAGCCCTCGGAAACTTAAAGGCGCTCCTTACAAACGCGCCCATCTTGGTGCCCCCCACTGCAGGAGAAGCCCTCTTGATCTACGTAGCCGCAACCACTCAAGTGGTCAGCGTCGCGATCGTAGTCGAGAGATGAGAAGAAGGGCATACACTGCTCGTCTAGAGGCGGTCTACTTCATCAGTGAAGTGCTATCCGCGACCAAGATCCGTTACCTGCAAATTCAGAAGCTACTATACGCAGTAATTCTGACGCAACGAAAGTTGCGACACTACTTCGAGTCTCATCCGGTGACTGTGGTGTCATCCTTCCCTCTGGGGGAGATCATCCAGTGCCGAGAGGCCTCGGGTAGGATAGCAAAGTGGGCAGTGGAACTCATGGGCGAGACAATCTCGTTCGCTCCTCGGAAGGCCATAAAGTCCCAAGTCTTGGCGGACTTCGTGGCTGAATGGGTTGACACCCAATTGCCAACAGCTCCGATCCAACCGGAACTTTGGACCATGTACTTCGATGGGTCGCTGATGAAAACAGGAGCAGGTGCTGGCCTGCTCTTCATCTCACCCCTCGGGAAACATCTCCGCTACGTGATGCGCCTCCATTTCCCAGCGTCAAACAACGTGGCCGAGTACGAGGCTCTGGTTAACGGGTTGAGCATCGCCATCGAGCTAGGGGTTCGGCGCCTCGACGCTCGTGGCGACTCGCAGCTTGTCATTGACCAAGTCATGAAAAACTCCCACTGCCGCGACCGGAAGATGGAGGCCTACTGCAACGAAGTTCGACGCCTGGAAGACAAGTTCTACGGGCTGGATCTCAACCACATTGCTCGACGGTACAACGAGACTGCGGATGAGCTGGCGAAAATAGCCTCGGGGCGGACAACGGTTCCCCTGACGTCTTCTCCAGAGACATACATCAACCCTCCGTCAAGATCGACGACACGCCCAAGCCCGAGGAGGCCTCGGCCCAGCCCGAGGAGGTCCCGGCCCAGCCCGAGGTATCCTCGGCCGCCGAGGGTGAGGCCCTGCGCGTCGAGGGAGAGCGGAATGGGGTCACGCCTAACCCGAACTGGCAGGCCCCGTACCTGGAATATCTCCTCCGAGGAGAGCTACCCCTCGAAAAGGCCGAAGCTCGGCGACTGGCGCGGCGCGCCAAGTCATTCGTCTTACTAGGTGATGAAAAGGAGCTCTACCACCGCAGCCCCTCAGGCATTCTCCAACGATGCATATCCATCACCGAAGGACAGGAGCTATTGCAAGAAATACACTCGGGGGCTTGCTGTCACCATGCAGCACCTCGAGCCCTCGTGGGAAACGCCTTCCGACAATGTTTCTATTGGCCGACCGCGGTGGCCGACACCACTAGGACTGTACGCTCTTGCCAAGGGTGTCAATTCTACGCAAGACAGACGCACCTGCCCGCTCAGGCCCTACAGACAATACCCATCACCTGGCCATTTGCTGTGTGGGGTCTAGACCTCGTCGATCCCTTGCAGAAAGCACCCGGGGGCTTCTCGCACCTGCTGGTCGCCATCGACAAATTCTCCAAATGGATCGAGGTCCGACCCCTAACCAGCATCAGGTCCGAGCAGGCAGTGGCGTTCTTCACCAACATCATCCATCGCTTTGGGGTCCCGAACTCCATCATCACAGACAATGGCACTCAGTTCACTGGTAAGAAGTTCCTGGACTTCTGCGAGGACCACCACATCCGTGTGGACTGGGCCGCCGTAGCTCACCCCATGACGAATGGGCAGGTGGAGCGTGCCAACGGTATGATTCTGCAGGGACTTAAACCGAGGATCTACAATGACCTCAACAAATTCGGCAAGTGATGGATGAAAGAGCTACCCTCGGTGGTCTGGAGTCTGAGGACGACGCCGAGCCGAGCCACGAGTTTCTCGCCGTTCTTTCTAGTCTACGGGGCCGAGGTTGTCTTGCCCACAGACTTAGAATATGGTTCCCCAAGGACAAAGGCGTACGACGACCGAAGCTACCAGACCAGCCGAGAAGACTCATTGGACCAGCTGGAAGAGGCTCGGGACGTGGCCTTACTACACTCGGCGCGGTATCAGCAGTCTCTGCGACGCTACCACGCCCGAGGGTCCGGTCCCGAGGCTTCCAGGTGGGAGACTTGGTACTTCGGCTGCGACAAGACGCCCGAGGGCGCCACAAGCTTACCCCTCCCTGGGAAGGGCCGTTCATCATCGGCAAGATTTTGAAGCCCGGGACATACAAGCTAGCCAACGATCAAGGCGAGGTCTACAGCAACGCTTGGAACATCCAACAGCTACGTCGCTTTTACCCTTAAGATGTTTCAAGTCGTTCACATTCCTCGTTCTCTTTACATACACAAGTAAAGTCTAACCGTCAAGGAAGGGTCAGCCTTGCCTCGGCAAAGCCCGACCCTCCCTCGGGGGCTAGAAGGGGGAACCCCCTCTGCGTCAAAATTTTCCTCAGAAAAGGTCTTTTGCCAGAACGTTTTTCGCGCTTTTCGACTGCTTCGATAGCAGGATCCCGAAAACGACGAGAGTACACATAAGCGGCAAGGCCGACTGAGCCGTGGGACTCCTACGCCTCCGAGATACAGATACCTCACTCATCACCTTCCGCAATAAGTAACTCACGCTCGGATAAGCGATTCTGCTACCGAACAAGTGGCTCGGAAGGTGGAAGGGCGCGATGCATGAGGGGAGTGCAAAGACATTGCCACCGCCCGGGGGATTGACCCCGTTTGAAAAGGCGACTCTCCCCACTCGCATCCTCAAGCGTCACGGGCAAAGTCTTCACCAACGTGCTCCGGGGTCCTCCCCCTACGACACGGGTGTTGGGTCCCACACGCCATGCAAGCTGACTAGAAACGGAAGAAGCCAAACCACTACGCGCGAAGCAAGAGGCGTGCAACCGCACCACGGTCGTGCACCCTTTCGGCTTCATCGCATCCGGTGGGTCAGCGTGAGGGCCTAGGCCCACACGTCATGTAACCGGCACGCCGGTTACTACGTGCAAGAAACCGCACCGCCACTTGCGCCAATGCCGCGCCTTCTCGACTGCGGAACTGGTGCCGAGACTTGAGGCAGCCCTACGCATGACCCAACAGTGCCAATCGAGCACAACGATCACGGGTCAGTCAGCCGTGGGAGGAGGCGCGACGGTCAATATGGCCAAAAGTGGACCGACAGTAATGGCGGCGGCAGACGAGCGGAGGCAGCGGTCAAGTCGCCTGCAGGCTCACGTCCCCTCCTGAAGCGGCAGGGGAGCCCTCTCCCACGACGTGAAGACGACGCGCCCGTGTTCCGTTCCTCGAACGGCTCGCGCACAAGGCCGCACCGCGAATCACCCGTCCCGTCGCATTAACTCCTCGACAGGGCGAGCGACACCTTTGGCAGGCGAAGCGGGCGTCGTTTCACCTCCGCCATGATGACCGCGTCAAAAAAGGTGCGCCACACCATTTAGATTCATATCCTTTTCCTCCTCCCCTTTCTCTCTCTTGCTACAGGTACCGGGAAAGGGGATATTTCGAAAGGGATCCTTCTCCGTGAAGGAAGCGGGCCCCGAGCCCTCCTACTGATCAGGGGTTCGAAGGCTGGCCCCTCGGAAGGGTTCGACAGCCGCCCCAGAGCACTCGGGCTTCAAGCTCATTACTGATCAGGGGTTCGAAGGCTGGCCCCTCAGAAGGGTTCGACAGCCGCCCCAGAGCACTCGGGCTCCGCGCCTACTACTGATCAGGGGTTCGAAGGCTGGCCCTTCGAAAGGGTTCGACAGCCGCCCCAGAGCATGCAGAGCGAGGGATGACTCTGGGTACGTCCATTACATGGTCGAGGCTCGGGCTATGCTCCCGAGGTACCCTAGGACATTTCTGAGACCAACAGGAGCGATTTTGTAACGGAATCCCATCAGAGGGAGGCATCGAGCCCTCAGACCCTATCGAATGGGTCCGGGTCCGGCAAATCACCTGCATGTACTTTTGGAGCGCGCCTCTGGGCCACTAGCCGACCCTTATCGAACGGGGCACGGGCATCCACTCGGATCACTCGTAAGCAACTCACTGGAGACACCATGTTCGGTGCCCTCCGAGGGCAACATGGCGCTTTCCCCCACCCTTCCTCCTTGCGGAAAGGCGACGAAGGGGCGTATAGTAAAAGTCGAGACAGTCCTTGATCGTCCTCTTGCTCCGTGCAGAGGCTCAGGGGCTGCTCTCGCAACCCGGCCAAACCGTTGACAGCGTCAACAAACCAGCCTAAAAACTCGGAACCTGACCATACACCCGGGCTACAATCAGGTCGCATGAGGGAAACAACCAGGCCGGCCAAGGCACCACGAAAGGCATTAAGACCTCAGAGGAGTCAAACCACTCCTCCGAGGCCTCGGGGGCTACACCCGGCGGGTGCGCTCGCGCGCACCCACCGGAACAAAGTATAACCGAGAAAGGCCGGTCCCTTCGCAAAAAAGTGCGGCAAAGCCTCCAAGCGAATACCAACACTCCCTTCGAGGCTCGGGGGCTACTGTCGGGTATCGTAATTAGGGGTACCCCCAACACTCCTAAACACGGCTGGTAACCACCATCAGCACAAGCTGCAGAGACTGATGGGCACGATCCAGGTCAAGGCTTTCGTGTACCCAAGGGACGCGATCTCGCCTCGCCCGAGCCCAGCCTCGGGCGGGAACTGTAGTCCCGGACGAAGTTATGTCTCGCCTGAGGGCCTCCTCAGGCAGTGGGCGCACCCTCGGCACGCCCGAGGCCCAACTCAGGCAGGCTTCGTCGAGAAGCAACCTTGGCCAAATCGCCTCTCCAACCGACCGTATCGCAGGCGCATTCAATGCGAGGATCGCCTGACACCTTATCCTGACACGCGCGCCTCAGTCGGCAAGGTCGAAGTGACCGCAGTCACTTCACCCTTTCGCTGACCAACCTGACAGGAAAACAGCACCGACTACTGTGCCACCCACCAGGGTGAGGCTGACAACAGCCAAGTTCAGCCTCAGGCGCAACAGGAAGCTCCGCCTCGCTCGACCCCAGGGCTCGGCCACAACATCGGCCTCGGAAGGAGGTCTCCGCCTCGCCCGACCCTAGGGCTCGGTCTCAACCTCGGCCTCGAAAGGTGGTCTCCGCCTCGCCCGACCCCAGGGCTCGGCCTCAACCTCGGCCTCGGGAGGAATCGCGTCCTCACCCGACCCCGGCCTCAGGAGAAGTCTCTGCCTCGCCCGACCTTGGGCTCGGACCGACCGCGCCATGGGGGATACATCATTACCCTACCCCTAGATAGCTCAGGCTACGGGGAACAAGACCGGCGTCCCATCTGGCTCGACCCGGTAACAAGTAATGATGGCTCCCCGCGTGCGTCCATGACGACGGTGGTTCTCAGCCCCCTACGGAAGCAAGGATACGTCAGCAAGATCCCAGCAGCACCGACAGCTGTGCTTCTACAGGGCTCAAGCACTTCTCCGACGGCCACGTTATCGCCTACGCAGGGCTCAAGCACTTCTCCGACAGCCACGTTGGCATGTACACAGGGCTCAGGCACCTCTCTGCCAGACACGTTAGCGCATAGCTACACCCCCCATTGTACACCTGGACCCTCTCCTTGCATCTATAAAAGGGAGCCCCAGGGCCTTCATGCGGGAGGGTCGCGCGGGAGAACGAGCTGACGAACAGGCTTACTCTCTCTCTCTCTCTCGCGAACGCTTGTAACCCCTACTACGAGCGCATCCCCCTGGCACAGGATAACACGAGCCACGTTTTCCCCCTTGTGTTCCATCTCGCGCCAACCCATCTGGGCTGGGACACGCAGCGACAAATTACTCATCGGTCCAGGGACCCCCCGGGGTCGAAACGCCGACATTATACATGATAAATACCAAGCTTAAGATCAAGTCCATGATGTAAATAGGAAAGGTATGCATATTAGTCATGTTGGCGGTACTTTGATATACTGCCATAGCAAAACTTTGCATGTCAATATTGTTATTCATTTTCCTAGCTCGAAGATAAATCTCATAGTGACCCATGTGTACATTGACGTGAGCTTATGGGGGTTGAATTCTACTTTGGATGTTGAGGGTGGGTTGGACCAAAATATAAGGTAGCTAAAGTTTATATGACCATCCTTGGGTTAAGAATTTTTAATGAATCAAGGATGAAAGTGTAAGAGAGCTGGAGGTAGTGTGTGGTTCATACAGCAAGTACATAGATCTAAGTAATTTGAACTCAATGGAGTTACACTAGATTGATGGGGATTTTGACATGTGGGGGATTTAATCCCCTTCACCCCCTAAAATCTCCATAAAACTAAACATGGTCTAAATTATTCAACCATATTCCATTTTGAACCATACTACTAAATTAACAAGACCATATTTTTATGATGCTTGGGCACGCCAAAAGGAGAATAAATAGTCATTCACACAAAGTTATTTGAATTTTATTTTTATAAAGGGAAAATTTTCGTACTTTGCGACAATTAATTATTGTTCAATGAGAGCTTAGGCTAGCATAACGATGTGTTCAAGAATAGTACTAGACCATGTCGAACTGATGCAAAAGAAATTAATGACACTATGAAGGGAATCTGATTCAAGTAATAAAACAATGTATATGTAATCTAGATTTTGTCACATTTAATATTTAAATCTATCCAGATTAAAAAACATGCCACTGATATGCACACGTTAAAATAGATAAGGGAATGCGGCAAGGATAAAATATAATCATCCATAGAAAAACTTTCAAGATAATTTTCATAGAGAAACATAATTGCTTGGTATGACAATAATTAATTATTAATTCAAGAGCAATTAATGACACTATGAATGGAATATCATGCAAGGATGTAAATCAGACTATATCTATAACCTAGATATGGTCGCATTTATTATTTGAATCTATCAAGATTACGAAACATGCCATTGAGATATGCAAACATTAATATAGATGAGGACAAGTAGTATATTTGTTATGCCATAGTCCATGCCTCTATATAAATACCTTCTAAGGAGCATGTTAAGGTTCACATTAAAGTAGAAGCACATTTGCATGTTGTTCTTTCCTCAAATCATGACAACTTTGGGACGTGGCTCGATGGGGAACATATTCCTTATAGTTTCTCTTGTGTTTGTCATGGTTATTCAATCAACTTCATTTCCCACAAGAGGTACATACATACTTTTTTTATAAGCAATGTTTTGCATTGATAAAATATACTAACCAGCAATTTGCAGATGATGTGCGTTGTGATGTGCTACAACAAAGATGTGCACCTAACAATTGCAATATCCAACTATGTCGAGTGTGGTATGGAGAAAGACAATTCAAATCTGCTTTTTGCAAGAGGACTCCTCCTTTTCCTGACCAGTGTTGCTGCCAAATGCGTGGCCAACCACCAAACTCCTATGTCCAAGTCCCTTGAAGCTTAGGGGTTCTACTTGAATAATAATATTTCACCATTACTTTTTTTCTTATTTTAGTGATATCAATAAATAAAGATGCATTTGGCTAACTTGCTCTTGTATGTGATGTGATCCATTTACATGAAGGAAATGCAACAAAGATGTTCTAACTATATAGCCATTACAACATATGTGGTGGTGTGTGTCGCTATCTAGCACCGACAACACACTACAGGGTATTACGTGGACTGCTTTTGATGGTTAGCAACGTCGACAGTAGCTCAATGGATGTAAACCCTAGAATTTAGTTTTAAAACTCTAGTCACTTGAGGAATAATAAAGGAGCCATTTTAATTATGTATCTAGTAAACGAGCATATTTCTACCAAGTAAAAACATGGAAATTATGCAGCATGCTAGAACTCCTTTACTTGGGCATCAAACTCAAACTTAGGCTTAAAACAAAGTTAGTTTCAAAATTCAATTTTGAGCTCGAAAAAATATGGGAGAAAAAGAGTTAAGAAGAAAGGAATAATAATAATAATAATAATAATAATATGGCAAACAGAGAAAGTATTATTCATGTTGAAATTATGTTTGGAAATTTGAAAGTGCAAAACAGGACTTTGAAATTGGTAGGGACACTTCAAATTAGAAATAGGAAAGAAAATAGAAAAGAAAAAAAAAGAAAAATTCCCTGCGCTTGGGCCAGCATTTGACCACTTTGGCCCATTTCCGATTATCACCCCGCGCGGCCCGCTACCCAGCCTTCCCCCACGGCGCTGACGACTGGGCCCTCTGGGAAGTCTCCATCGTTGGGCGGTGGTTGGCTTGGGCCAATGACGTGTGGGACCTGGCTGTCATCACTCACCTTCCGTGTTCGTCGTGAATCTTAACAAACCTAAGCCAACCTTGTGATTCCGCCGGTGGTGTGGGGGGCCTGTCGTCGGTTCCTTGATGGACGCTGGGGATCAGATCTCCCGTTGCCACTTTGGGATTGTGATCAAGGTCGTTCATCCGGAGTCCAACGGAGGTGAGCAGATCGCGCACATTTGAAATCTACGCCACAGATCTGTGATCCTGCGGTCCTGGTGCCATACCGGTTCGAATATATTTCGATCTAATCTGGACCACACGAGTTACATCTTATGGCTGATATCCCACGTCACCCCTTCGACCCGCGCACAAATTGCAAACTAGCCCCTGTGTTCTAACAGAATTAACCCGCAGTCCGAACTATAGGAAGATCATCACTGACAGGTCCTGAAATTTATAAAACTGACCCTGGGGAATTCCAGAATAGTGACCCGGTCCAGAAATCTTTTTAAATCCTAAAACTTAATAAATCCATATCTCTTTCATTTTAACTCCGAATTGATCCATTCAAGTTGCGTTGGCATCATAATAAATTTGCCTACGCCATGACAACATTATTTACAACATACTACTTATTGTTATAATTAGATATTGTTTATCCTATGTTTGGTGATTTTTATTTTTAATCAAAGATAATTGTCCATGATTATAAACGGACTAGAGATACGACCTATAATCAAGATATATCTCAGATTAAAAGTTTAGTTAGTTATTCATCACATGATTTATAATTAATTAACATATAATAGATATCTTTTATGGTTTAATCACATAAACCTTTGAAAATCATATTTCCTTACCCGTAACTCCGATCTTAGTATTTCTTGAACCGATCTTAGTATTTCTTGAACCTGGGATCTCGTAGCGTCGCGTAGAATATTATTACGTAGTTTGTTCTTATGTTTGGTGTGATGTTAATTTTTCCTATACCCTATTTATTTGTATTGCTACGACTAGCGCGAGGTTACGAGTCACTTGAAGAGCAAGTTGGTACCTGGAATCTCAAGTCCCATGCAAGTTGTGCCCTTGATCACTTTTATTACCCAACAATGTTCTTTATAATCATTTATTCCTGCATAGGTTTAATTTTGATGGGACCCAATAGGTCACCCTAGTTTGGTTACCTTTTTACCTTGTTCACCCCTGAATCATTTGGGTAGTTTTGCTATTGCTCTATATAGTTTTGGGATTAATATTACATTATGTCCATGTTCTAATTATTCTATTATTTTATTTATGTTCATGTCAATATCATTATTTTTAATTGGAACATGGAGCTTAACTTGAGAAATACGTGCCACCACAAGGGTGGAATGGGATGCCCTTGGCTGACTAATTAGGAAAGCTAGTGGAAGACTACCTTACCCGATAGGGGCAAGGGTAGTAGGGGAGTAGGCGTGTAGGGAGGTTCCCGGGTTGATTTTGCTGCGACGGCGGTCAGACGGGGGATTCCTGCATTGCTCTTCCTAAAAACTGTAGCGGGTGGTGGTATTAGTAGTAGTAGTAGTAGCAGCAGCAGCAGCAGTAGCAGTAGCAGTAGCAGTAGCAGTAGCAGCAGCAGCAGTAGCAGTAGCAGTAGCAGTAGTAGTAGCAGCAGTAGCAGTAGCAGCAGCAGCAGCAGCAGTAGCAGTAGTAGCAGCAGCAGTAGCAGTAGCAGTAGCAGCAGCAGTAGCAGTAGTAGCAATAGCAGTAGCAGTAGCAGTAGTAGTAGCAGCAGCAGTAGCAGCAGCAGTAGCAGTAGCAGCAGCAGAAGCATCAGCAGTAGCAGTAGCAGTAGCAGTAGCAGCAGCAGCAGCAGTAGCAGTAGCAGTAGCAGCAGCAGTAGCAGTAGCAGTAGCAGTAGCAGTAGCAGTAGCCGTAGCAGTAGCCGTAGCAGTAGCAGTAGCAGTAGAAGTAGCAGCAGCAGCAGCAGTAGCAGTAGCAGCAGCAGCAGCAGCAGCAGTAGCAGTAGCAGTAGCAGTAGCAGTAGGAGTAGGAGTAGGAGTAGCAGCAGTAGCAGTAGCAGTAGTAGCAGTAGCAGTAGCAGTAGCAGTAGCAGCAGCAGTAGCAGTAGCAGCAGCTGCAGTAGCAGTAGCAGCAGCAGCAGCAGTAGCAGTAGCAGTAGCAGTAGCAGTAGCAGTAGTAGCAGTAGCAGTAGCAGTAGCAGTAGTAGCAGTAGCAGTAGCAGTAGCAGTAGCAGTACCAGTAGCAGTACCAGTAGCAGTAGCAGTAGTAGTAGCAGTAGTAGTAGTAGTAGCAGTAGCAGTAGCAATAGTAGTAGCAGTAGCAGTAGCAGTAGCAGTAGCAGTAGCAGTAGCAGTAGTAGTAGTAGTAGTAGTTCCACCTCCGCGTCAATGTGTCCAATAGACTCTCCATGCCGGTACCATACAAGGTAGTTCGGCATAAACCCACTTTTGCAAAGGTGTTTCTCCATTTCTTCCTTCTTCTGAGGCCACTTGTTCTCGCAGCGATTGCAAGGACACTTCACTAGACGACCAGTTGCATCTTTGAAAGCGTGCTAAAGAAAAGCCTTTGTTACAATCATCCATTCATTCGAATGTGCCTCATCCTTTCTCCACCCGTCATACATCACCCTCCGATCATCGTCCATTTCAAAGGCTAAACAAAAGACAAAGAACATCAACGATCGTCCATGGCTTAGGTGAACTTCCTATTAGGTAAAGGCCCTAAACCCACCCAAGAGTGTAGGCCGATTCTTGTGATTTGTGACGTGTAGCCTACGATTGCCGCGAAATTTCGGCAACATAACCCCACTGCTCTCCAAGCACACGCCTAAACATGGTGTGTTGGAGAACAACTGGGTTACACAACCGAAATTCTGCATCAATCGTAAGGCACATGTCACAAAATACGTGGACAATTCCGGATCGGTGAACCTCACAAGCCAATGTGACGTTCGCCGTTCCCGAACGGGTGACGCATACGGTTCGCTACGGTTAACGATTAAAACTAAACTCTAAACATTAAAAAATATCTTGGAAACAAATATGAATTTGAATTAAAGCAATCAACAGTTAAACTCGACAAGTTAACTCAAATCTTAATCACAAGATGACAGGATGACAAGATAACAATTAATGGTCATTAATCTAATCACAACACGACACGATGACTAATATCAATTAATGGTCATTAATCTAATCAGAAGATGTATTTTCATCGGCTTTCAACAAAAAGTCGATGAAAATAAACATACTAATATGCAAAACGTCAAGTTATACTTACAATACTTTTGATGATGAAGCAGGTCACAAACAAAACGAAGGATATATGCATAGTTTTTTAAATAAGACGAATGATCAAATATTGTGATTAAAATCAATAGCGACAAGTAATTTGAAACGAAGGAAGTAACAAACAAAATAAGCTATACTTATATACTTTTTTAACAAGACAAATGATCACGCATTGTATCAAAAAGTTAATGGTAACTGATATTTCGAAATAAAAGTTGTACGTACTACTGTCACACTGCACTTAGATTTTGTTTGGATAGAAGAGTATTTGAGTTGAATGACGGGGATTAAGTCTAAAATGATCGAATTTCTCGTCCAACCTCTCCCATTCCACTTCAATCGGCTACTATCCAAACAAGTTCTTAGGTATCGGAACAAGAAAAATAAACCATTCAAATAAAATTAATGTTCTATTATTGGATATGATACCTGGTTGTCCAAACATACATTTTTCATGCAGAAAAAGAATGACACGAGACAAGCAAGCAAGCACGGAACAAGATCCTCTTGACTAATGACCACTCCCGGCAGCAATTATACTTGCCTGATGGTGAATGCTCCCTACTGCGACCTCGGGGCCTCGGAGCGGCGCGGGGGCACGGCACGGTGCCTCGGGCCGGGCGGGTAGGGCGCCGCCAAGGCCTTGGGGCGACCGGCGACGGCGCGGCGTGCCTCGGCGGCGGGCGTGTGGGCGGCGGCATGGCACAGGGAGGCCTTCGCGACGCGGCGCAGGGCACCTCGGGTGGGGCAGCAGCGCGGCGAGGGGCGAGTGTGCGGGCGGCGGCGCGACGAGGGGCGGGCGGGGCGCCTCGGACGGCGGGCGTGCGGGCGGCGGCGCGGCGAGGGGCGGGCGCGCGTGCGGGCGGCGGTGCGGCGGGGGACCGGCAAAGGGGGATTCAAATCGAGCGACCGGGGGAGGGGATTTAGGGGGCCCGGTCGCTTTATTTTTGTGGGCCTGACTGAGGCCAACGAAAATAGTGGTTATTTTCGTGGGCCGGGCCCTTGGCCGACGAAAATATTCCATATGTTCGTCGGTCAAGAAGCCGACGAAAATAACTGCCGTATTTTCGTGGGCTGGCCAACGAAAATATTCCGGCCCACGAAAATTTATGTGTTTTCTGTAGTGTAATGAACCCTGCTGCGACTAAGCGAGCTGACTCGACGCGAATATCCTCTCTCTTGTTAGGCGTGAAACGATGCAATTTTTGTCGGATCGGCCTTGATTGGGGATAGACCTTTAGTTTGTGCTCGGCCAGCTCTCTTGGGACTCCCGATATATCCGCAGGCTGCCATGTGTAAAGCCCAAAAATTTGTATAAGGTTAAAAAACATCAAAATAAGTGCTCTTGATAAATAATTGAAATTTAGAGTTCACCCTCTCTAAAGCAAATTATCATAATAGAATAATATTAGCTAAATCATATCTTAATAAAGATTAGACACTTGAAAAATGTTTCCTATCAAACCAAAGGAAAATGACCTTTTGGGTTATAGCTCTTAAAATTATTTAATACGCTCAAAATAATATTTTTGTAATGAATATGGTGTGTGTGTTTCATTACCCAAATAAAATGATAATAATAAATAAAGTAATTAAATAAATAGATTAAGGTAATAAGTGCCTATCATACTGTTTTTTTTAAGGGAAATGAAGGTTTGAAATTCAAACTTGAGTATGTTTTGGACTTGGAATAAAAAAAAATCAGAAGAAAATAAAAAGAGAAACTCACCCACTAAACCTGGGCCGAATCCCCTCCTTCAGCCCACCAAATGGCTAATTCGCGCCCGCCAGCCCACTACTGACTTTTCCCCCAGTCAGCCTGCCTCTCTCCTCTAGTTTCACTAACGGTTGGGTCCCACCCGTAGAAGCTTCTTCCCCAAACCGATGGTGGCGGACTCCGCAGGAATCGCGCGCGCGCAACAGGAATCCGGGCTTCGCGGCAGGATCAAGACTTCGGAGTCCGACTCCAAGCTGTATATAACCGTACCCTCATCCAGCCGCACCCATAGGCATTAGTGTTTCGGTCTCTGCGCGCGCCAGGGAGGACTTCACCAGATTGGGAGCCACCGTCGCTGCTGGGTCGCTCATCGCCGTGAGAAAGGGGGCGACCGTGTGTAGGCTGTCGCCGTGCGTAGGTAATTATGGGGGAGTTCTAATCCCTCGCCGGGGCAAGGAATCGCGGCCAGAACACGCCACGATGTGGGCTGCCAGCGAATCGCTCGCCGGACACTTGACCCCGCCGCGGAGCCGCGCACTGGACGTCTAGGACTTCCCTATGCGTGCGGCGTGGAGCAGACCAGGGCCTCCTCGACCGGCGTGAAGACTGCGCGGACGCCGTCGAAGTCGTGGACCTGGGCGTGCTTCAAAGGGCGCCGCGGTTTGGCCTTGCCGTCTTGATCGACCGGTAAAATTCTCCCCACCCTGTTCGCATTAACACCCCCTCTACGTGGCACTCTTCAGATCCGGGTTTTGGGAACCAGAGAGGGAAACTGTGCATCTCCGGCGAACTTCATTGTCGTGAGCTCGGCGGCGCCGCCGCGCGTGGGCTGCTTGATGGGGTTGTAGCTGGAGAAAGGAACAGTGGCCGTCGGATAGGCGATGGATGGACGAGATTATGACATCGTATACCCTTTCGCGCGATCGGATTTGGGCCGTAGATGCGGAATCGGGCCGTTCTGATTTGGTTAGGACGTGGCAAGTCATCGACCGTTGATCCCAGATCCAATGGCCCTAGTTGCTTACCGATTCGTTATATGTGAGATCTAACCCTAGCCCTTGATTTTAAATCCAACGGCTCAGAACTACGGATACCCTTTCGGCCTGGAAGACTTGCATAAGAGCCCCTCTATTTTATTAGTATTAACCCGCCGTCCACCAGTACTGCTCACTGAGTCTTAGGAACGTTACGTGTTGGCCCCTACACTTTCCAGATTTCATGCGCGCAGACCAGTGGCAGAGAAATTCATTTCAGAAATGATTTTTAATGTAAAAATAATTATTAAAGCTTGTTTAATCCCTAGAAAATTCATACTAAGTCCAAATTAGTCCATTCCAATTTCTATAACTATATAATATTATTGTTTATCGCATAGTATCTCTATTTTGACATGAAAGTCACATTAAAAATTTATATTCCATTTAATCTTGTACAAACACATATAATCTTTATAAATTCATAACTTCTTCATTTTAACTTCGATTTGATCCGTTCAAATTGCGTTAGCTTCGTATAAATATTTACTACACAGTAACAACATTGATCATACCATGTATCATACTTTTATAATTAGATATTTATTTATTCTATGTTAATTGGATTAACCTATGTCTATGGGATTAACTTCTGATCTTATGGTCATAATTTGACTAAATGATCTTTAATCAAATAATGATTTAGATTAAAGTTGAGATAATTATATATAGGATAACCTCTTATATGATTTATATTAACCAATTTATGATATAGTTTAATATTTTAATCACATAAATCCCCTATAAAATCATAACTCCTTAATCGTAACTCCGATCTTAGTAGTTCTCGAACCCGCGATCTCGTAGCAACGCATAGATTAACTATTACGCAGTTTATTCTTATATTTGATGTAATGTTAATTTTGCCTATACCATGTTTGTCTGTATTGCTACGTTTAGCAGTGAGGACACGTGTCATTCGAAGAGCAAGTTGGTACCTGGAATCTCAAGTCCCAGGCAAGTTGTGCCCTTGATCACTTCTTTTTACCCAGCCATGTTCTGATTAATCATAATGATCTGCATAGGTTAATTTTGATGGGACCCAATAG
Organism: Zea mays; assembly: GCF_902167145.1. Classification (NCBI taxonomy): domain Eukaryota; kingdom Viridiplantae; phylum Streptophyta; class Magnoliopsida; order Poales; family Poaceae; genus Zea; species Zea mays. The sequence goes on from NC_050099.1 coordinate 13,507,818, forward strand.
GTTACCCTAGTTTGATTATCTTTATACCTTGTTACCACCGAACTTTTTGGGTAGTACCTGCTAGTGCTTTATGTGGTTTTGGGTATGAAGATACATTACACATGATTATACTTTTGTTATCCGTTGTTATTTATCGTTCATGATAAGATCATTATGTTAATTGGAACATGGAGCGACCACCCGGGAAAACAGTGCTACCACAAGGGTATAATGGGACGCCCTTGGCTGATTAATTAGGAAAGCTAGTGGAGGACTACCTTACCCGAAAGGGGCAAGGGCAGTAGGGGAGTGGTCAGTGTAGGGAGGCCCTCGGGAGGATTTTGCTGCGATGGCGGTCCTGCAAGGGAATTCCTGCATTGGAGCTTCCTATAAACTGTAGCGGGTTTTCTGAAGCTAGTGGAACTTTGTAAAGGCCTCGTAGTGTTACCCTGCCTCGCCTCCTCGGTAGAGGTGTATGGGAAGTCGCGATCCCTTGGCAGATGGGTAACATGACTTGTGGGTAAAGATGCGCCACCTCTGCAGAGTGTAAAACTGGTATACTAGCCGTGCTCACGGTCATGAGCAGCTCGGACCCTCACATGATTAACTTATGGAACTTAAATTCAATTTGTCATATGCATTGCATCGCAGGTGATGTCGTTACTTCTGTTCTACTATTTAATTGGGTTGGTATTTACTTATACTTAGTAATTGCTAATAAAATTTTGACCAACTATAAAAGCAATGCTCAGCTCTAACCATCCTCTTTTGGTAAGCTTTACACTTCACATGAACTCCCACCTTTGGCGAGTTCATTCACATTATTCCCCACAACTTGTTGAGCGATGAACGTATGTGAGCTCACTCTTGCTGTCTCACACCCCCCCCACAGGTCAAGAACAGGTACCGCAAGATGAGGCGCATGGAGGATGCTGCGATGAGTTCGTGAGAGATCTAGGCCGTCGTCTCCCAGTCAACTTTGGGTTGTTGGATCGTTTCCTCATATGATGTAATTATTTAATTATTTTGTATAGAACTCCTGTTATATAGTAAAGATGTGACATTCGATCCTGTGCCACTATGCATCATATGTGTGAGACTTGGTCCCAGCACACCTGGTGTTTATGTTCGCGCCCGGGCTTTGGACCCCTAAAACCCGGGTGTGACAGAAGTGGTATCAGAGGAATGTTGACTGTAGGACGAAATCTAGATAGAACTAGACAACCAATACTTACTTACCTTTGCTACTCTGATTCTTTTCTGAACTTTTCTTAATCTTTTCTTATCTATTTCCGCTTTACTCTGATTATTCTTACCCTTTCTTTCTAAAGGACAAACTTGGATTTCACACTCTGAAATCCTGTACCTAAAGTGACTTTAGGAATAGGAGACCTATTCATAGGAACCACAACAAAACTATTTTTATATAAATATTTGTATGCTTGAATGTTTGTTCTTATGATACTTGTCTGATTTGGATCTTTGATTGAGTGTGATGAGTTGTGGAGTAATATTCACAATTACATCTACATATACATATAGGCATAAATATAAATGAATAAAATTCATGAGATAACTAAACAACCTAGATTATCCTCCATTAAAGTGTATCTATTTTAGATAGAATTCTTTAAGTTGAAAAAAATATCTTATCCTAATTGATTAATCTTATCTTAAAAGATTCTCTCTTATCCCAATAGATTCATCTTATCTTGAAAAGATGTAATCTTATCCTAATAGATCTAATTGACCTCATATCTTAACCGATCTAATCTAGATCCCATCTAATCTAATATGATCCAATCTAAAGTGAGTTATTTAACGAACAAGTTAATACTAGTGAAATAGATTAGACCCTGCTGGCCAGATTTTAACTTAAAGACCAACTCACCCCTAAAACTCAACCGTGAGCATAAGAGCTAACCCAACCAATAGTGTCATGATAGATTGCATAATCTGTCTACCCTCACCTAACATCAAACAAGATTTTGACCTACATCATGTAGACTATCTCATCCATATCTATCTTAACCATATTCCCCAATCCCGATAATATACATTAACCCCGAAATCAATGAGACCAAGACTGGAGAAGAAAAGATCAACCTCGTCAAGGAAGGAGAGAAGTCAAACTCAATCTTCTGATGCTTTACCACTCAACATAGAATTCTTTCCCACTATAAACTTTCTCACCCTAGGCTATGCTTGCCCTAACCTATCTTTCATCCTACACAATAAGGTGATCATACATATATACACCCATGCTTTCCTAACCACCAGCTCCACCAAGCTACATAAACATATATATCCATTACTACTATTTGTAAGACATAAATATCACTTTAGTTAGTAGTTGGTATGATACTATGTTAGGAGGAATAATAAGGTCTAATTGACCCCATGTACTGCTAATGAGTTAAGCCTCATGCCGAGATTTTTGTTTGTGCATATGTGTTGAGACAATATGAGTATACACCCTTTCCTTACAAATCTCGAGGACGAGATTTCTGTTAAGGTGGGTAGGATTTGTAAAGCCCAAAAATTTGTATAAGGTTAAAAAAACATCAAAATAAGTGCTCTTGATAAATAATTGAAATTTAGAGTTCACCCTCTCTAAAGCAAATTATCATAATAGAATAATATTAGCTAAATCATATCTTAATAAAGATTAGACACTTGAAAAATGTTTCCTATCAAACCAAAGGAAAATGACCTTTTGGGTTATAGCTCTTAAAATTATTTAATACGCTCAAAATAATATTTTTGTAATGAATATGGTGTGTGTGTTTCATTACCCAAATAAAATGATAATAATAAATAAAGTAATTAAATAAATAGATTAAGGTAATAAGTGCCTATCATACTGTTTTTTTAAGGGAAATGAAGGTTTGAAATTCAAACTTGAGTATGTTTTGGACTTGGAATAAAAAAAAATCAGAAGAAAATAAAAAGAGAAACTCACCCACTAAACCTGGGCCGAATCCCCTCCTTCAGCCCACCAAATGGCTAATTCGCGCCCGCCAGCCCACTACTGACTTTTCCCCCAGTCAGCCTGCCTCTCTCCTCTAGTTTCACTGACGGCTGGGTCCCACCCGCAGAAGCTTCTTCCCCAAACCGATGGTGGCGGACTCCGCAGGAATCGCGCGCGCGCAACAGGAATCCGGGCTTCGCGGCAGGATCAAGACTTCGGAGTCCGACTCCAAGATGTATATAACCGTACCCTCATCCAGCCGCACCCATAGGCATTAGTGTTTCGGTCTCTGCGCGCGCCAGGGAGGACTTCACCAGATTGGGAGCCACCGTCGCTGCTGGGTCGCTCATCGCCGTGAGAAAGGGGGCGACCGTGTGTAGGCTGTCGCCGTGCGTAGGTAATTATGGGGGAGTTCTAATCCCTCGCCGGGGCAAGGAATCGCGGCCAGAACACGCCACGATGTGGGCTGCCAGCGAATCGCTCGCCGGACACTTGACCCCGCCGCGGAGCCGCGCACTGGACGTCCAGGACTTCCCTATGCGTGCGGCGTGGAGCAGACCAGGGCCTCCTCGACCGGCGTGAAGACTGCGCGGACGCCGTCGAAGTCGTGGACCTGGGCGTGCTTCAAAGGGCGCCGCGGTTTGGCCTTGCCGTCTTGATCGACCGGTAAAATTCTCCCCACCCTGCTCGCATTAACACCCCCTCTGCGTGGCACTCTTCAGATCCGGGTTTTGGGAACCAGAGAGGGAAACTGTGCATCTCCGGCAAACTTCATTGTCGTGAGCTCGGCGGCGCCGCCGCGCGCGGGCTGCTTGATGGGGTTGTAGCTGGAGAAAGGAACAGTGGCCGTCGGATAGGCGATGGATGGACGAGATTATGACATCGTATACCCTTTCGCGCGATCGGATTTGGGCCGTAGATGCGGAATCGGGCCGTTCTGATTTGGTTAGGACGTGGCAAGTCATCGACCGTTGATCCCAGATCCAATGGCCCTAGTTGCTTACCGATTCGTTATATGTGAGATCTAACCCTAGCCCTTGATTTTAAATCCAACGGCTCAGAACTACGGATACCCTTTCGGCCTGGAAGACTTGCATAAGAGCCCCTCTATTTTATTAGTATTAACCCGCCGTCCACCAGTACTGCTCACTGAGTCTTAGGAACGTTACGTGTTGGCCCCTACACTTTCCAGATTTCATGCGCGCAGACCAGTGGCCGAGAAATTCATTTCAGAAATGATTTTTAATGTAAAAATAATTATTAAAGCTTGTTTAATCCCTAGAAAATTCATACTAAGTCCAAATTAGTCCATTCCAATTTCTATAACTATATAATATTATTGTTTATCGCATAGTATCTCTATTTTGACATGAAAGTCACATTAAAAATTTATATTCCATTTAATCTTGTACAAACACATATAATCTTTATAAATTCATAACTTCTTCATTTTAACTTCGATTTGATCCGTTCAAATTGCATTAGCTTCGTATAAATATTTACTACACAGTAACAACATTGATCATACCATGTATCATACTTTTATAATTAGATATTTATTTATTCTATGTTAATTGGATTAACCTATGTCTATGGGATTAACTTCTGATCTTATGGTCATAATTTGACTAAATGATCTTTAATCAAATAATGATTTAGATTAAAGTTGAGATAATTATATATAGGATAACCTCTCATATGATTTATATTAACCAATTTATGATATAGTTTAATATTTTAATCACATAAATCCCCTATAAAATCATAACTCCTTAATCGTAACTCCGATCTTAGTAGTTCTCGAACCCGCGATCTCGTAGCAACGCATAGATTAACTATTACGCAGTTTATTCTTATATTTGATGTAATGTTAATTTTGCCTATACCATGTTTGTCTGTATTGCTACGTTTAGCAGTGAGGACACGTGTCATTCGAAGAGCAAGTTGGTACCTGAAATCTCAAGTCCCAGGCAAGTTGTGCCCTTGATCACTTCTTTTTACCCAGCCATGTTCTGATTAATCATAATGATCTGCATAGGTTAATTTTGATGGGACCCAATAGGTTACCCTAGTTTGATTATCTTTATACCTTGTTACCACCGAACTTTTTGGGTAGTACCTGCTAGTGCTTTATGTGGTTTTGGGTATGAAGATACATTACACATGATTATACTTTTGTTATCCGTTGTTATTTATCGTTCATGATAAGATCATTATGTTAATTGGAACATGGAGCGACCACCCGGGAAAACAGTGCTACCACAAGGGTATAATGGGACGCCCTTGGCTGATTAATTAGGAAAGCTAGTGGAGGACTACCTTACCCGAAAGGGGCAAGGGCAGTAGGGGAGTGGTCAGTGTAGGGAGGCCCTCGGGAGGATTTTGCTGCGATGGCGGTCCTGCAAGGGAATTCCTGCATTGGAGCTTCCTATAAACTGTAGCGGGTTTTCTGAAGCTAGTGGAACTTTGTAAAGGCCTCGTAGTGTTACCCTGCCTCGCCTCCTCGGTAGAGGTGTATGGGAAGTCGCGATCCCTTGGCAGATGGGTAACATGACTTGTGGGTAAAGATGCGCCACCTCTGCAGAGTGTAAAACTGGTATACTAGCCGTGCTCACGGTCATGAGCAGCTCGGACCCTCACATGATTAACTTATGGAACTTAAATTCAATTTGTCATATGCATTGCATCGCAGGTGATGTCGTTACTTCTGTTCTACTATTTAATTGGGTTGGTATTTACTTATACTTAGTAATTGCTAATAAAATTTTGACCAACTATAAAAGCAATGCTCAGCTCTAACCATCCTCTTTTGGTAAGCTTTACACTTCACATGAACTCCCACCTTTGGCGAGTTCATTCACATTATTCCCCACAACTTGTTGAGCGATGAACGTATGTGAGCTCACTCTTGCTGTCTCACACCCCCCCCCCCCACAGGTCAAGAACAGGTACCGCAAGATGAGGCGCATGGAGGATGCTGCGATGAGTTCGTGAGAGATCTAGGCCGTCGTCTCCCAGTCAACTTTGGGTTGCTGGATCGTTTCCTCATATGATGTAATTATTTAATTATTTTGTATAGAACTCCTGTTATATAGTAAAGATGTGACATTCGATCCTGTGCCACTATGCATCATATGTGTGAGACTTGGTCCCAGCACACCTGGTGTTTATGTTCGCGCCCGGGCTTTGGACCCCTAAAACCCGGGTGTGACACCATGCGAATACGTCTCGGTTATCTTGCAGAAACTAGACGAGCGCACCTTCCTATTTGTCGTCCAGGCTGGAGCTGATGATGGTAGTCTTGCGTTCATCAGCTAACCCAAGGTTGATTCTCTTTGTCTCCTCAGTCGGCCGCATAGAGGTCACGACTTGAGCTTCATTCGCAGGTATCGCAAGGTCTTCCTCAGGCTTTGAGTTTGCTTGCGCGGAGGAAGTCGCCGGTGGTTTGGTGGTGAGGGCCACCTGAATGGCCATCTGAAACATTCTGCGGTGCCTTAGAAGTCAGTGCGCATGGTGATGATTCCTTGTGGTCCCGGCATCTTCAATATCATGTACGAATAGTGTGGAATGGCCATGAATTTCGCTAACCCTGGCCTACCGATGATGCCGTTGTATCCGCAGTCGAAGCTTGCTACCTCGAACCTCAAGAACTCGGTCCTGTAGTTTTCCGGAGTTCCAAAGGTGACAGGCATGTAGATGTGTCCAAGCAGGTATTCTCCTTCGGTCGGCACAATGCCAAAGAAAGGAGTGTCTGACTCGTGGAGCTCTTTGAGTGCAACTCCCAGGCCTAAGAGTGTCATGGGGAAGGTGACATTGATGTTGCTTCTCCCGTCCACCAACACCTTCTTTACCCTGCTCTCTCGGATCACCGGATCGACGAGGAGCGAGTACTTGCCCGGATGATCGAAGTTGAGCCATTGATCCGCCCGAGTAAAGGTGATTGGGTGTTCTGACCACCGATAGGGGGCGGGAGCACTGGTGGTCGCCACCAGTATCTGTCGGTCGTTGAGCTTCTATTGCCTTTTGTTCTCTTATGACCCGTGTCCGCCAAAGATGACGTTGACTTCTCCATCGATGCACGGGAACGCTTCGCCTCCTCCCCCTTCCTGCTGCTGAGGTTGTCGAGGTTCTCCGGGTCCTCCTCGTGGTGGGGGAGGTGGTAGAGGTTGGAAGGGTCGGCCATTCCCGACGGATTGCTTGAAGTCTCTGTAGTTCTGGAGGGTGTGGCGCATATCTTTGTGGTACAGGCACTGGGCGTCGAGGATGTCGTCCAATGTTCGTTCGCCTCCGCGGGGTGCCCCTCGGGCACGAGAGACGGGTGGTCCAGCGGCATGGACTTCTTCACGAGGCCTCTTCTCCCAGCGTTTGTCGGTCTGCTGGTTTGCGTCACGCCATGGTGCAGATGGAGCAGGCTTCATTCCCCAATGAGGTCCTGAGCCAGTTCGTCGGCGGTGATGTAGAGGTCCACCTCCCCGAACAGCTCTTCGGAGGTGGTCGATGCCTTTTGTAGTATGGCTCGGACGAAGACTGAGTCATTAGATCCTCGGTAGAAGTCCTCGATCACTGCTGCTTCAGCAACCTCGGGAATATGATTTCTCATGGTCTGAAACCTTTTGAGGTACGACTGTGGGGTGTTACATGCGGGTATGATAACAACATGCACCTAATTAATAGTGAACCGACTGAACTTATCTTCCTATAATCATGCCAACTTATCCTCATTTAGTTCCGACGTGTGAGGGCGCTACGCGGGAGAATCGGATCAATGCTGTGGATAATTCTTAAACCCAATGAGTCATCTGGGCTCGAGTCTATCCCATCTTGCGTCAATCCATTCCGCCAGCGATTCCTCCCCTGGCCCACGAAGGTATGGCCTTGCGAAGTAATGGGCCCAAAGCCTTTCGCGAGGCCTTCTAGCCTTCTAGTGGACCCGAGAGATATCTGTCCCCCACATATACTACTCCATGCGCCTAGGGGTCCTTTTTATAGCCCTAAGGCAGCTAGGAGCCGTTGGAGATCAATTTGGAAGGCCATTCTTGCCTTCTGTCGAGTGGTGCATCGGACAGTCCGGTGCACCGCCGGACAGCCACTGTTCATGTCCGGTGCGCAATCTCCTTCCATATCGTGCGCAGCTGACCGTTGCTCCTCGGGGCCAGTTGGCGCACCGGACATTGTCCGGTGCACCCAGCCGACCGTTGGAGCAAGCCACGTGTCGCGCGTTGATCGCGCGGACGACCGTTGCCGCTGGCACCGTTGGCTCACCGGACAGTTCGGTGAATTATAGCCATGTCGCCTTTTCCGTTTCCCGAGAGCAGCTGGTTCACCATCGACCAGCCTGGGGCACCGGACACTGTTTGGTGCGCCACCGGACTGTCCGGTGTGTCAGGCTCGAGTAGGTGTTGGCTGTACGCAGCCAACTCTTTTCCAATTCGTTTCTTCTCTTCTCGGCACTGTTTCTAGCACTTAGATAAACATGTTAGTACTCAAAAACAATGTACTAAGTCTGGAAACATACCTTGTACCTTGATTTGCACTTTTCACACATTTAGCACATAAGGATTCAATTAACATGTGTTGGGCATCTAATCACCAAAATACTTATAGAAATTACTCAAGGGCACATTTCCCTTTCAATCTCCCCCTTTTTGGTGATTTATGCCACACATCAAAAAGCAACAAAAGGAAGTGCAACATCAATTCAAATGAAGACCAAATTATTTTTGCTTGTGATTTGGCATATTTGGATCACTCTTTGCCACCACTTGGTTGGTTTTTGCAAATCAAATTCTTTTTCCTATCTCTAAGTCAAACACACTTGTTTGGGCAAATAGAAAGATATCCCAAGAGCAAAATTGATCGAGTGCCAAAAACTCCCCCTTTTCCCATAATTAAAATTCTCCCCCATAAGAGACCAAATTTTGCAATAAGAGTATTTTGGACAAATTACAAATTCTAACTCTACTATTTTCAAAATTCTCAAGTGGTTGGCTGATCCATTTGCTTTGGCCTTAATTTCTCCCCCTTTGGCATTAAGCACCAAAACGGGATTATTTTTGGCCCTTTAACCCCATTGCCTCACCAAAAATGTCAATTAAGAGCAAAAGGGCAATGAAAGCATAAGTATGAACTTGGAATTAAATACACTACTACCGGAGTGCAGTGGAAGTCTTTGCGGCGTCCAAGTTCATTTTCCCTTTTAATGCACCTTTGAGACTACATCAAGTGTACTTAAACAAACAAATTAGCCTCAAAGGGATCAAGTTGTAACACATCTCCCCCTAAACATGTGCACCATTTGCGTATGGACTTGTGAGGTCCGGGGATCACTTGTACAACTTGAGCACCATAAATAGATAACAAATGATGTAAATGCATAAAGTAACATGATCAAAGGCATAGAACACATGTATGCTATAGATCAATCCAAGTTACGCGCATCTAAGACATTTAGCTCACTACGCAACCTGCAAAACCTTTTCTCATCTAAAGGCTTAGTGAAGATATCGACTAGCTGGTTCTCGGTGCTAATATGATACACATTGATATCTCCCTTTTGATGGTGGTCTCTCAGGAAGTGATGTCGGATGTCTATGTGCTTAGTGCGGCTGTGTTCAACAGGATTATCCGCCAAGCGGATTGCACTCTCATTATCACATAGGAGTGGGACTTTGCTCAGATTGTAGCCAAAGTCCCGAAGGGTTTGCCTCATCCAAAGTAGTTGCGCGCAACACTGTCCTGCAGCAACTTACTCGGCCTCAACGGTGGATAGGGAAACATATGTTTGTTTCTTGGAACTTCAGGACACCAGGGACCTTCCTAGAAATTGGCACGTCCCTGATGTACTCTTCCTATCAACCTTGCACCCGGCATAGTCGGAGTCTGAGTATCCAATCAAGTCAAAGGTAGACCCCTTTGGATACCAGATCTCGAAGCAAGGCGTAGAAACTAAATACCTAAGAATTCGCTTAATTGCCACAAGGTGACACTCCTTGGGGTCGGATTGATATCTAGCACACATGCATACACTAAGCATAATGTCCGGTCTACTAGCACAAAAATAAAGTAATGAACCTATCATGGACCGGTATGCCTTTTGATCAACGGACTTACCTCCTTTGTTGAGGTCAACATGCCCATCAGTTCCCATCGGTGTCTTCGCGGGCTTGGCGTCCTGCATCCCAAACCTCTTGAGAAGATCCTGAGTGTACTTCGTTTGGGAGATGAAGGTGTCGTCTTTGAGTTGCTTCACTTGGAATCCAAGGAAGTAGGTCAACTCGCCCATCATTGACATCTCGAACTTTTGCGTCATCGCCCTACTAAACTCCTTACAAGACTTCTGATTAGTAGAACCTAATATTATGTCATCGACATAAATTTGGCAAACAAAGAGATCACCATTACATGTCTTTGTGAAAAGAGTGGGATCGGATTTCCCAACCTTGAAAGCATTAGAAATAAGGAAGTCTCTAAGGCATTCATACCATGCTCTTGGAGCTTGCTTAAGTCCATAGAGCGCCTTAGAGAGCTTGTACACATGGTCGGGATACATTGTCATCCTCAAAGCCAGGGGGTTGTTCCACATATACTTCCTCCTTGATTGGCCCATTGAGGAAAGCGCTCTTTACGTCCATTTGAAATAGCCTAAAAGAATGGTGAGTGGCATAGGCTAATAAAATTCGAATTGACTCTAGCCTAGCCACAGGAGCAAAAGTCTCCTCGAAATCCAAACCTGCGACTTGGGCATAACCTTTTGCCACAAGTCGAGCCTTGTTTCTTATCACCACTCCGTGCTCGTCTTGCTTGTTGCGGAACACCCACTTGGTTCCCACAACGTTTTGCTTTGGACGTGGAACCAGGCTCCAGACTTAATTTCTCTTAAAGTTGTTGAGTTCTTCCTGCATGGCCAACACCCAGTCCGGATCCTGCAAGGCCTCTTCTACCCTGAAAGGCTCAATAGAAAAGACAAATGAGTAATGCTCACAAAAATTAGCTAAACGTGAGCGAGTAGTTACTCCCTTGCTGATATCACCCAGAATTTGATCGACGGGGTGATGTCTTTGGATTGACGCTCGGACTTGAGTTGGAGGGGCCCATGGTGCTTCTTCCTCCATCATTAGATCTTCATGTTCTCCCCTTGATCCTGCCCTTCTTCTTGAGGTACCTGTACATCGTCTTGAGTTGGGGATGCACCATTGTTGAGGAAGATGGTTGATCTTCTTCATGTGGTTCATGTGGTCGCACATCGCCTATCGCCATCGTGCGCATTGCGGCCGTCAGAACTTCATCTTCATCTATGTCATCAAGATCAACTTGCTCTCTTGGAGAGCCATTAGTCTCATCAAATACAACGTCGCTAGAGACTTCAACTAATCCTGATGATTTGTTGAAGACCCTATAAGCCTTTGTATTTGAGTCATACCCTAGTAAAAACCCTTCTACTGCCTTGGGAGCAAATTTAGAGTGTCTACCTTTCTTCACTAGAATGTAGCATTTGCTCCCAAATACACGAAAGTAAGAGACATTGGGTTTGTTACCGGTATGGAGTTCGTAGGAGGTCTTCTTGAGGAGGCGATGCAGATAGAGCCGGTTTATGGCGTGGCGGGCTGTGTTCACAGCTTCCGACCAAAACCGCTCAGGCGTCTTATACTCTCCAAGCATTGTTCTCGCCATGTCAATCAGCGTCCTGTTCTTCCTCTCTACCACACCATTTTGTTGTGGTGTGTAGGGAGCAAAGAACTCGTGCTTGATGCCTTCCTCCTCAAGAAACTCTTCGACTTGGAGATTCTTGAACTCGGACCCGTTGTCGCTCCTTATCTTTTTCACCTTTAGCTCAAATTCATTTTGAGTCCTCCTTAGAAAGCGCTTTAGGGTCCCTTGAGTTTCTGATTTGTCCTGCAAAAAGAACACCCAAGTGAAGCGGGAAAAATCATCAACAATTACAAGACCATACATACTTCCCCCGATGCTAAGGTAGGCAACGAGTCCAAAGAGGCCCATGTGAAGAAGCTCCAGTGGTCTTGATGTTGTCATCACATTCTTGCTGTGATGAGTGCTTCCCACCTGTTTCCCTGCCTGACATGCTGCACAAGGTCTGTCTTTCTCAAAACAGACATCGGTTAGTCCTAACACATGATCTCCCTTTAGAAGTTTATGAAGGTTCTTCATCCCAACATGTGCTAGATGGCGATGCCAAAGCCAGCCCATATTAGTCTTAGCTATAAAGCATGCATCTAGATCGGCATCCTCTTTCGAAAAATCAACTAAGTAGAGTTTGTCGTCTAATACACCCTTAAAAGCTAATGAACCATCACTCCTTCTAAAGACAGATACATCAACATTTGTAAACAGACAATTGTAACCCATGTGACACAATTGACTTACAGACAGAAGGTTGTACCCAAGCGACTCTACTAGAAATACATTCGTTATTAAGTGCTCGTTAGTGATGGCTATCTTGCCCAAGCCTTTGACCTTGCCTTGATTCCCATCTCTAAAGATGATCGTATCCTGAGAATCCTTGTTCTTGACGTAGGAGGTGAACATCTTCTTTTCCCCCGTCATGTGGTTTGTGCATCCGCTGTCGATTATCCAGCTAGAGCCCTCGGATGCATAAACCTGCAAGGAATTTAAGCTTGGGTTTTAGGTACCCAACTCTTGTTGGGTCCTACAAGGTTAGTCACAATAGTTTTTTGAACCCAAATACAAGTCTTGTCTCCCTTGCATTTGAATCCCAACTTCTTAGCAACTACTTTTGCATTTTTACATGAAAGTACAAAAGAAGTATTGCAAGCATGATAAACAGTAGAAGGTCCATTGCACATTCTCCTAACACATGAGGCACAACATGATTTCTCCTAGACCTACTTCTACCATGAACAAAAGTAGAACTAGAGGCAAACATAGAATGTGAATTATAAGCAGCATGATCATAACTCCTATTATAATGAGCAAGACTAGCAATTTTCCTATCATGAATAAAGGCATGGTTCCTTTGAGGACTACTAGCCATAGGGGCCTTCCCTTTCTCCTTGTTGAGAACGGGAGTCCTTTGGCTTGTTAAGTTCTTGGTTTCCTTTCGAAAACCAAGTCCATCCTTAATTGAGGGGTGTCTACCAATAGTGTAGGCATCCCTAGCAAATTTTAATTTATCAAAATCAACTTTGCAAGTCTTAAGTTGAGCATTAAGACTTGTCACCTCGTTGTTTAATTTAGCAATAGAAATAAGATGTTCATCACAGGCATCAACATCAAAGTCCTTACATCTATTACAAATAATAACATGCTCTACACATGAACTAGTTTTACTAACTTCCTCTAGCTTAGCATTTAATTCATCATTTAAATTCTTTAAACTAGAGACAGATTCATGGCAGGCAGATAACTCAGAGGATAGCATTTCAATTCTTTTAATTTCTAGAGCAAGAGATTTTTGAACACTAACAAATTTATCATGTTCTTCATACAAAATGTCCTCTTGCTTTTCTAAAAGTCTATCCTTTTCATTTAGAGCGTCATATAATTCATTAATTTTCTCTACTTTGGCTCTATCTAACCCTTTAAACAAACCAGAGTAATCTACTTCATCGTCGGAAGATTCCTCATCGCTAGAAGAAGAATACTTGGGAGTATCTCGAATACGTACCTTCTTCTCCTTAGCCATAAGACAAGTATGGCGTTCGTTGGGGAAGAGCGAGGATTTGTTGAAGGCCGAGGCAGCTAGTCCTTCATCGTCAGAGTCGGAGGAGGAGCAGTCCGAGTCCCATTCCTTCCCGATGTGTGCCTCGCCCTTGGCCTTCCTGTAGTTCTTCTTCTTCTCTCTTTTCCCATGCTTCTCTTGTGCCTGGTCATTATCGTTATCAGGGCATTGAGCAATAAAGTGATCAGTCTTACCGCATTTGAAGCAGGAGCGCTTTCCCCTTGTTTTATTCTTGTTGGGGTACTCTTTGCGTCGTTTGAGTGCGGTCTTGAAGCGCTTGATGATAAGCGTCATTTCTTCCTCATTGAGCCCGGCAGCCTCCACTTGTGCTACCTTGCTTGGTAGTGCCTCCTTGCTGCTTGTTGCTTTGAGAGCAACGGGCTGCGGCTCGTAGATGGGTAGTGGACCATTTAGTGCATCGTCCACGTATCGCGCCTCCTTCACCATCATGCGCCCGCTCACGAATTTTCCAAGAATCTCCTTGAGCGTCATCTTGGTGTACCTGGGATTTTCACGAATAAGGTTGACAAGATAGGGGTCAATTACTGTAAAAGACCTGAGCATGAGTCGGACGACGTCATGATCCGTCCATCTTGTGCTCCCGTAGCTTCGGATCTTGTTGACCAGGGCCTTGAGCCTGTTGTAGGTCTGAGTTGGCTCCTCTCCCCTGATCATCGCGAACCTCCCCAGCTCGCCTTCCACTAGCTCCAATTTGGTAATCATGGTGGCGTCGTTTCCCTCATGAGATATCTTGAGGGTGTCCCAGATTTGCTTTGCGTTGTCCAAGCCGCTCACCTTATTATATTCATCCCTGCAAAGAGATGCTAGCAACATAGTAGTGGCTTGGGCATTTTTGTGCATTTGTTCATTTATAATCACAGGGATATCAGTACTATCAAAATGCATCCCATTCTCTACAATTTCCCAAATACTAGGATGGAGAGAAAATATATGACTACGCATTTTATGGCTCCAAAATGAATAGTCTTCTCCATCAAAGTGTGGAGGTTTTCCAAGGGGAATTGATAGTAAATGCGCATTTGAATTGTATGGCATGCGAGAATAGTCAAACGAGTAATTCTGATTGACCGTTTTCTTTTTCGATGAAGAGTCGACGTCATCGTCGTCTCTTGGTGAAGAAGAGGAGGCATCACTGTCGTAGTAGATGATCTTCTTGATGCGCCTCATCTTCTTCCCGTCCCTCTTCTTGTGACTCGAACCTGAGTTAGTGGGCTTGTCGTCCCTTGGCTCGTTGAAGAGGGACTCCTTCTCCTTGTCGTTGACCACCATCCCCTTTCCCTTAGGATCCATCTCTTCGGGAGGTTAGTCCCTTAGATGAAGAGTACAGCTCTGGTACCAATTGAGAGCACCTAGATGGGGGGTGAATAGGTGATCCTGTAAAATCAAACACTAAATAGTCACAAACTTGATTATAGAGGTGTTAGTGAAATCAAAAGGCTATTGAACACTCTCATGCGAACAAGACAATCACAAGAAGCAACACACGTGACACGTGATTTTTATCCCGTGGTTCTGCCAAGTAACACTTGCCTACTTCCATGTTGTGGTGTCCCAATGGACGAGGGTTGCACTCAACCCCTTTCAAGTGGTCCAATGATCAACTTGAATACCACGGTATTTTCCTTTAGAGTATCTTTCCCGGTTGCGAGGAATTTCCACAATTTGGAGTCTCTCGCCCTTACAATAGAGATCATAAAGAAGCACAAGAGTAAGGGAGGGAAAGCAACACACGCAAGACTCAAGTTCGCAGCAAAATCACGCACACACGTGAAGAGGTGAGCACACAACACAGCGCGAAGAGTTTACAACTCGAAAGTGCTCAAATCTCAAGAACTATGATCAGAATGCGTGAGTGCAGAGTCTAGGTGCCTTAGGATGTTTCTTGTAAGCTTGGTATGCTACTCCATGTGCCTAGGGGCCCTTTTTATAGCCCCAAGGCAGCTAGGAGGCGTTGGAGATCAATTTGGAAGGCCATTCTTGCCTTCTGTCGAGTGGTGCACCGGACAGTCCGGTGCACCACCGGACAACCACTGTTCATGTCTGGTGCATGATCTCCTTCTATATCGGCGCAGCCGACCGTTGCTCCTCAGGGCCGGTTGGCACACTGGACATTGTCCGGTGCACACTGGACATTGTCCGGTGCACACCGGACAGTCCGGTGCACCCAACTGACCATTGGAGCAAGCCACGTGTCGCACGTTGATCGCACGAACGATCGTTGCCGCTGGCGCCGTTGGCTCACCGGACAGTGCAGTGAATTATAGCCATGTTGCCTTTTCTGTTTCCCAAGAGCAGTCAGTTCACCATCGACCAGCCTGGGGCACCGGACACTGTCCGGTGCGCCACCGGACAGTTCGGTGTGCCAGGCCCGAGTAGGTGTTGGCTGTACGCAGCCAACTCTTTTCCAATTTGTTTCTTCTCTTCTCGGCACTGTTTCTAGCACTTAGATAAACATGTTAGTACTCAAAAACAATGTACCAAGTCTGGAAACATACCTTGTACCTTGATTTGCACTTTTCACACATTTAGCACATGAGGACTCAATTAACATGTGTTGGGCATCTAATCACCAAAATACTTATAGAAATTGCTCAAGGGCACATTTCCCTTTTAGTCCGCCCATGCTATGTTCCACCCAAGGGTACACCAGCTCGTCCTGGAGGCGAGCAACAGTCCTACCCGCGATCTTCTCAATAGACACCACATGCGACACCGCAGACTCCGCATACTCGTCAGGCTGCCCCCACTGACACCCTGGCGAGACCTACATGCCAGGGCAGTGCTACAGGCACCACATGCTTCAAGTGTGGTGAGACTGGTCACTATACTAATGTTTGTCCGAAGAGGAACCCCAACACACCGGCTCGTGATAATTCTCAGGGCAAGCAGACACAAACTCTAGACAACAACCGTGGTTACAACATTGCCAGGGTTAATCAAATAAATGTTGAAGCTACTGGGATGGTCCTAACATCGTAATTGCTATGTTTTTCATTAATTTAGTGCCAGCTACTATACTTTTTGATTCTGGAGCTTGGCATTCATTCATATCTTCTCGTTATGTTCATGCAAATAGTCTACCTTACCTTGCACTACGTAGACCTATGATAGTCATTACACCTAAAGGAGCTTATGAAGCAACATATATGAGTCATAAAATAGAAGTAACAATTTTGGGAAGAAAATTTTGGGCTATGCCTATAGTGCTAGAAGAGAGGGTAATAGAATTAATCCTTGGCATGAACTGGTTAAACAATGTAAGGCAGTAATACATTGTGCTAGAGGAACAGTAGAACTTTCTAGTCCTAATGGGGATAGATTTGAAGTCACAGTTGCACCACCCACATCTAACAAACCTGTTGTATACATGATCAACGGTAAATTTGTGGGAGTTCACATCAAAATTGTTAGAGAATTTCCAAACGTCTTTCCAGAGGAGTTACCCGGAATGCCACCGGATAGGGAGGTTGAGTTTGTTATTGATCTCTCACCTGGAACCCCTCCTATTTCTAAAAGACCATACAGAATGTCAGTGCAAGAATTAAAAGAACTTAAGAAACAACTAACAGAGTTACATGTGGCAGGGTACATTCATCCGAGTTCCTCACATTGGGGAGCCCAGGTTCTGTTTGTACAGAAGAAAGATGGTTCGCAGAGGATGTGTGTGGATTATAGATCACTTAAAGGTGTTACAATCAAGAATAAGTATCCTTTACCTCGTATTGAATATTTATTTGATCAAATGAGAGGTGCTAGGGTATTCTCTAAAATTGATCTCAGATTGGGATACCATCAAATGAAGATTAGGCCATCTGACATTCCTAAGACGGCTTTCTCTAATCGATATGGTCTATATGAGTTCACAGTCATGTCGTTTGGCTTAACTAATGCACCAACCTACTTCATGAATCTGATGAGCAAGGTGTTCATGGAGTATCTTGATAGGTTTGTCGTGGTATTCATCGGCGATATTCTGATCTATTCCAAGAATGATAGTGATGAGGAACATCTGCGATTGGTACTACAGAAGCTAAGGGATAATTAACTTTATGCCAAGTTTAGCAAGTGCGAGTTCTAGCTTGAAGAAGTACCATTCATTGGGCATATCATCACCAATGGTGGAATCTCAGTGGATCTGGTTAAAGTAAGAGAGATAGTAGGTTGGAAGATACCAAAATCGGTCACTGAGGTCCGGAGTTTCCTGGGACTCGCGGGTTATTACCGGTGTTTCATTGAAGGATTCTCCAAGATAGCAAAGCCTATTACCTCACTATTGGAGAAGGGGAAGGATTCTAAATGGACTCACGAATGCCAAGGGAGTTTCAATCAACTGAGGTTTAAATTGATGTCACCCCTAGTGTTGATTATGCTAGATCTGCAGAAGGGATTTGACATATATTGTGATGCATGCCGCCAGGGCTTGGGATGTGTTTTTATGCAAGAAGGACATGTCATTGCCTACATGTCTCGCCAGTTGCGAAAACATGAGTTGAACTACCACACTCATGACTTAGAACTAGCAGCCGTAGTGCACGCTCTCAAGATTTTGAGGCATTATATTATGGGGACGAAATGCCAAGTCTATACCGATCATTGGAGTTTAAAGTATATCTTCACTCATAAAGATCTCAACCTTAGGCAATGTCGTTGGTTGGAGCTAATCAAAGACAATGACTTGGAGATCCACTATCATCTAGGCAAGGCGAATCTGGTTGCAGATGCCTTGAGTCGGAAAGAACATGTTCATGCAGATATAGTTACCCAATTACCCGATGAGTTAGTAGAGGACTTTGAAAAACTCAACTTGGGGATAGTTGCACATGCTGAAGGGATCACCATAGAAGTGGAACCTACCTTAGAGCAATAAATACGCAAGGGTTAGATCGGAGATATTAAAATTCAGGAAATCAAAGATCTAATGGCAGAAGGTAGAGGTCTAGACTTCACGGAGGATGAACAAGGCACAATATGGTTCAAGAATAGGATATGTGTTCCTGAGATTGATAGCCTCCATGAAACCATTCTAAAGGAAGCCCATGACTCTAATTACTATGTTCATCCTGGTAGCACCCAGATGTATCAAGATCTGAAGCAAAAGTATTGGTGGTATTGGCTAAAAAAGGATGTAGCCTCACATGTGGCAGTTTGTGATGTTTGCCAGAGGGTAAAAGCTGAACATCAGAGACCAGTTGGGTTACATCACCCTCTAAAGATACCTGAGTGAAAGTGGGATGAAATTGGTATGGACTTCATCGTTGCTTTACCCTGCACTTCTGCAGGGCATGACTCTATTTGGGTGATCGTTGACAGAATAACCAAAGTAGCTCACTTCATCCCTGTGAGAACTACCTACACGGGGGGCCAAGCTAGCTGAGTTGTATATGACAAGAATAGTTTGTCTGCACGGAGTACCCAAAAGATCGTGTCTGATCGAGGATCCCAATTCATGTCTCGGTTCTGGCAGAAGCTACATGAGAGCCTAGACACAAAGTTGAATTTCAGCTTGGCCTATCATCCTCAAACCGATGGCCAAACTCAGAGAACTAACCAAGTAATAGAAGATATGTTGAGAGCTTGTGCTCTGAAGCATGGTGGCAGTTGGGACAAGAGTCTATCATATGCAGAGTTCTCTTACAATAACAGTTATCTGGCCAGTCTCAAGATGTCTCCATTTGAAGCTTTATATGGCAGGAAGTGTAGAACCCCTCTATATTGGGATCGGACTGGTGAAAGACAGATCTTTGGGCCTGAAATTATTCAAGAGGTAGAAGAACAAGTCCGTATGATCCGGGAGAACTTGAGGATAGCACAGACTCGACAGAAGAGCTATGCTGATAATCAAAGAAGACCACTGGAGTTTGAAGAGGGTGACCACGTGTACTTAAAGGTATCACAATTCGTGGAATGAGGAGACTTAGAGTTAAAGGCAAGCTATCCCCTCGCTTTATTGGACCCTTCAAAATCCTTAAGCGAGTTGGGGAGATGGCCTACCAGCTTGAGTACCTGATCATCTGTCTAATGTACATGATGTATTCCACGTACCTCAACTCAAGAAGTGTCTCTGTGTCCCGGAAGAACAGTTGCCAATGGAAGAACTTAGTGTGCAAAGAGATTTAACCTACACTGAGCATCCTATCAAAATCCTTGATACTTTGACTCGTGTTACAAGAAATAAAGTGATAAAAAGGTGCAAAGTGCAATGGAGTCATCATGGTGAAGATGAAGCTACTTGGGAGAGAGAAGAAGAGCTACGGATAGAATTTCTCCACCTCTTCCCTAGTTCTTATTAATCTCGAGGTCGAGATTGTTTTTATGAGGGGTAGGATTTGTAATACCCAAATATTGGGAGGAAGAAAATATACAGGAAATTGGGAAAATATAAAAGGTTTATTTGGCTACTTATGTGAATTTCCTCATTTTTGCATCAAATATATTAAATAAAGAAAATAGTGCATCATGTTGGAGTTTAATTGTTTATGCATTTAATGATAATAATAATATTAATAAGAATACAATAATAATGAGAATTGGGGTCAAACCTAATTTAATATCTAGAATTTGGAAATAATATATAAAAGAAAGAGAAGAAAAAGGAAAACCCTATATACAATATGAGGAAAATATATAAATAAATGTGTATTTTCATATTTGCATCTTGGATTTGAATATTTAATCTAAAGTACAAATTCACAACAAAGATTTGGATTCAAATTTTGGATTCAAAAATAAAAGGAAAAGAAAATAGAAAATAAAAGAAAAAGAAAAGAAAAAGAGAAAACGCCACATGGGCCAAATCCCTCGGGTCGACCCATGTACTCATTCGCGCTCAGCCCAATCAGCTGTTTGGTGCTGACACCGTGACCCCACTTGCCAGCCTCACATCGTGCAGACCCAACCACGGAAACATGTGCCGACAGCTGGGGCCCAGTCGCCAGGGACTGTTTTGCGCGTGCTCGTGTATGCACTCGCCACTGTCGTGCGGTCCTGCATTGTCAGCCTCGCTTCGTCGTGCGATATCCATGCCTACCTCACACGGACTGACCGGTGGGACCCCGATACTGTAGATCTTCCTCTGCCGCAATAGAACGTGATCTCTGCGCCGCTCCCCCAGCTACTGATCGCGTCCAAGACCGACCCGGCTTTGCCCTAGCTATAAAATCGGCCCCTTGCGATGTCCCCAACCCTCGGACCAAGCCTCCATTGGCCCCTGAACGCTAGCCGCCGCTGAGGCCGTGTCCAGGGAGGGATAGAGTGTCGTCGTCGTCGACCACTCGCTACACCGTTGTCGTGCCCTTGGAGTACTGTCTAGGAGATTCACCTAATCGTACTGCTCGTGTGTGACAACTTCGGGAGGGCGGGACCCAGTCGTATATCCCTCAATTGCTCGCCGGAGGAGGGCCATCACCCTGGTTCCACGCCTCGCCATGGGCGGGGGTCCGGGCATCACGATTAGCCGGTAAGTCTGCCTCACTTAAATCGTTGATTCCTAGTCTTCGTGTAGCACCTGTCTGCGTTCGATTTGGAGCACTCGTGCCTTAGTTAGCTGACCTCACCGGAGTTCTCCCCGCGGCTCTGTGCGCGCCGCCGTCCCTGTTCGCTCGTTTGGGGGGAAACAACTAGAGCAGTCGATTCCAAGTTGAACGGTCTAGATTAGATCCTAGGAGTGCTTCGGGGAAGATCGCATCTGGTGCGTCGATGACGGATCAGACGAATCGGGGTGAATCTTGGTGTTTAGAATCTGGGCGGTCAAATTTGGATCCTGCGGTTGGATTGGCGTTCTGTGTCTGGCATGATCTGCAGCCGTCTAGATCTAATCCAACGGCCAGGGTTTCTTGATACCCCTTCGGCCTGACCATTTTACTAAACAGACCCGGACTTATTTATAATTAACTCGCAGTCCATCATAGGTTTAATATGAGTCTAGAAAATTTTATGAGTTAGCCCTTGTACTCTTCAGTATTCCTGTGCACAATCCAGAGAATTATTAAATGGAATAAAAATTATAGAAAAATAGTTTTTGTATTAAAATAATTATAGAAACTTGTTTAATTCATAATAAATCTATTTTAATTCCTTTTTGATCCATTCCAGTTGTATTAATTTTGTATTAATATTGTCTATCACCTGGTAACTCTGTTTTTATCATGAAACATAGATTAAAATTATTCATTTGGTTCAATTTATATCAACCACTTAATAACTTCAGAAAATCATAACTCGATAACCGTAACTCCGAATTTAGTGATTCTCGAACATACGATCTAGTTACGATGCAGAGAATATTATTATGCAATATAATCTCATGTTTGGTGTGATGTTAATTTCTCATGTACCATGTTTGTTTGTATTATTGCGAGTAGACGAGCAAGCCCCTGAGGACCCAGGTGTTCAGCAAGTGGATAATTCTGAGCAGGAGCTCGTTGAAGGTAAGTTGTGCCCTTGACAACTTTTATTACCCAATAATGTTCTCTATAATCACTATGGCATGATTAGGCTTAATTTTGATGGGACCTGATAGGTCACCCTAGTCTGCTTTATCCTGTGCCTTGATCACCACTGAACTTTTTGGGTAGTCTTGCTATTGCTATATATGGTTTTGGGTGTTGAGATAAATTTGACACATGATCATTCTTTATTATTACTGTTGATTCTTTATTGCTCATGATAAGATTACTGTGTTAATTAGAACATGGAGAACCACCCGAGAAAACAGTGCTACCACAAGGGTGGAATGGGACACCCTTGGCCTAGTAATTAGGAAAACTAGGGATAGATTACCTTACCTGAAAGGGGCAAGCGGGGAGGCGTCGCTGTAGAGTATAAGGCATTCCGGACGGGGGATTCCGGACGGGGGATTCGTATGCTTCATTCTTCCTAAATCTGTAGCAGGTTTTCTCGAACTAGTGGAACTTTGGAAACGCCTCGTAATTCTACCCTGCCTCGTTTCCTCGGTAGAGATAAATGGGAAGTCGCGATCCCTTAGCAAAAGTGTAACATGACTTGTGGGTAAAGATGTGCAACCTCTGCAGAGTGTAAAATTGGTATATCAGTCGTGCTCACGATTATGAGCGCCTCGGACACTCACATGATTAATTTATTAAAGTTAAATTTAATTTGTCATTTGCATCACATTGTGGTTTATTATTAATTTTGATCTACTATTACTTTGGGTTGATATACACTTACATTTAGTAACTACTAATTAAATTTGACCAACTTATTAAAAGCAATGCCCAGCTTCAACCCTTATTTATTGATCAGCCTTACACTTCACATGGGCTCCCACCTTTGTTGAGTTCATGCACGTTATTCCCCACAACTTGTTGAGCTATGATCTTTTGTGAGCTCACCCTTGCGATATATAAACCCCCCACATGAGAAGAACAGGTGGTCCAGAAGGAGACCTACAACGAGGAGTATGAGTTGATCTAGGTGGCATCTCCGAGTCAACTTGATGGCGCCAAGGAATAATACTTAGTTCGCTTTATTGTTCTCCTTTATTTCTGTAAGACTTTCGCTATGTAATAATGATACTTGTGACATTTATCTATATACACTTTGTCATTATATGTGATGTTCTTCTTTGGCGCACATATGAGACACACCCGGCTTTATCCCTTAAATCTGGGTGTGACACAAACTGCCCCCAACATCGAAAGAGACTTCGTCCCAAGACAGCGTAATGTCCATTGCCTCATATTTGAGGACAAAGGCCACACTGTTCCGCACCCCGAGAAAGCAGCACCAACCAAAGCCCAAATTCAAAGCACTAACCAGGCCAAAAAAGTACCTCTAGACACCTCAATACCAAATCAAACAGTGTTAATTAGTGAAGACCTCACCCAAGATAGAGAGGCCAATATGTTATCTTGCCTAAATCGAACAAGGACGTCTTTGCTTGATCAACCCTTGGCCTCATCGACGTGAACCGTTCAATCATCGAACATGGTCTAAGCATAGACCCTTCAGTCCGGCCAAAAAAGCAGAAACTCCGTAAAATGTCAGATGAGAAAACTGAAGTAGCCAAGGTCGAAGTCCATAGACTGCTTGAAGCCAAGTTTATTGAGCCAGTTGACTGCCCCACATGGCTTGCCAACGTAGTCATGGTCAAGAAGAAAAATAGTAAGTGGCGAATGTGCATAGATATCACTAGCCTCAATAAAGTATGCCCCAAAGACAACTTTCCCTCCCCATAATCGACAATATTGTTGATTCAACAGTAGCTGCCAGGTCATGTTACTCCTGGATTGTTTCTCGGGATACCACCAGATATACATGAAGGAGGAGGACAAAGCGAAGATGAGCTTTATAACACCCTTCAGCACATACTGTTTTGTGTGTATGCCCGAAGGCCTCAAGAATGTTGGCTCCACCTTGTTCACGCCTAACCAAGTCAGTGCTCGAAGAGCGGCTAGGTCGCAACGTCTTCACTTACCTCAACAACATTGTCGTCACAAGTAAAAACGAGGAAGTCGCTGACCTCGTCGAAACGTTTGCAAGAATGCGCTAAGCAAGGCTTCGCTTAAATCCAGAAAAGTGTGCCTTCGGTGTCCACCAGGGTAAAATCTTGGGCTACCTTGTATCTCACAGAGACATCGAGGCCAACCCCACCAAAGTTAAAGTAATAATGGATATGCAGCCTCTGCAATCAGCAAAAGACATCCAAAGGCTCACAAGAAGGCTGACAGCATTAAACAGATTCATCTCGCGATCTGCAGAGCGAAACCTACCGTCCTTGAAGACCCTGCGAAGAGCAAAAGACTACGTCTAGGGCCCCGGGCAGGCAACGGCCTTTGATTCATTCAAAACTTATCTACCAAAAATGATAACTTTAACAAGCCAGGAGCCTATCTCCGCTCTAATCTTGTATGTCGCAGCATCCCACAGCACAGTCTACACAGCTTTAGTGCAGGAGAAGGCCAAAGACGAGAAACGACAACATCAGCCTGTATATTTTGTCTCAGAAGTCCTCAGCAGCTCCATATGCAATATGACGGAAATGGAGAAAATAGCATATGATGTGCTCATGGAATCATGAAAGTTGTGTCATTACATCGAAGCACACAAGATAAGACTGGCAACAGACTAAAACCTCAAAGATCTGTTTAGCAACCAGGAAGCAACAACCAGGATATGCAAGTGGGCAGCAGAGCTCTCAGGGTACCACATAGTCTTCAAGTCGATAAATTCAATCAAGTCACAAGTCCTCACCGACTTTATAGTGCACTAGACAGGGCCTTCGCCATCTTACCATCCAGTCTCAGAAACACACTGGATATTGTAAGTGCAATCAACCCGACTAAGGGTTTTCGTGATTAAATGACAAAACAAACAGAGTTTCTAACAACTTTGCTCCTAGCATGTATTCAGTTGTTTTAAAGATAGAAGGAGCACAGATTCCATATTTATGCAGAGCGTAAAACATTGAGGATTAATTATATACATCATATGGCGTGCTTCAAGTGTTTATGAACGACGACCATTTAAATTTTTATAATTCTTAAGTCGTAGGATTCACCGTTCAATTAAGAGGGATCCACACAAATGAGTAAGTTGTTGTGATGAGCTCAGTCTATTTCCCTTTCAAAATCCTTTAAGAAAACCTTGAATTTTGATCATGGATTCTCTTGTTAAAGCTCGTCAAATTCCCTACTCAGCTAGCCCCAAGTTTGGGTTCAGTTTTTTAAAACCAGCTCAGCCGGTTTCTAGAGCAGCTCAGCCAGTTTTGGCCCTGGTCCACCTTTCTACCCAGCCAGCCACAAGGTTGGGTTCAGTTTTTTGAAAACCAACTCAGTCGGTTTTTGGACTAGCTCAACAGTTTTTGGCCCTGTTCCACCCTCCTACTCGTCCAGTCACTAGACCGAAATCCAATCTGTTGAAAAACAGCTCAGCCGATTTCAAAACCGGCTCAGTCGGTTTTCGAGCTGAAAAGTCCAACGACCACCAGCTTTTGGGGGCTCCTTTTATATACCCCTTTGCCCCCTCTCTCTCTTTATTCGCTTCTGCCCATCCACGAATTCTTAGCTGACCAACACTCAAACAAGTGCATTTACTTCATCTCCCACACCCCAAATCACATCCCCTTCAATCATTTGGAGGACCCTTGGTGTGAGGTGAAGTTTGTTGAACTCATTGGTGATTTCATCTCTTGATTCTCCCTCTCTCTCTTCCTCTCTTGAGCTCATTGCAAACTTGAATCTTGTGCAGATTTGTTACTCTTGGAACCTTGTGTTCCTTGACGGATAGAGGTTGCTTGGGAGTCTCCAAATTTGTGGACGACCCCAAAAAGTTTGTATTACCGTTCTTTGAGCTAAGTTGAGAAGAGATTGCCTTGACCATATGGTCGGCTTGTGGACGATTAGGGTTGGAAAAGACTCGACCCTTTGTGGGCTCCTCAACGATGAGTAGGACACCTTTGTGGTGGAGGCCGAACCTCGGGTTATATCGTGTGTTCTTGTGTTCTTGTTGTGTTCTTGAGAAGTGCTTTAAATTATTGGTTAGCCTATCTTAGTTCTATCTTATGTGTGAATCTTTGTGGACTCGGTTCACATCGATTTGACACCCATTCGAGTGGATCTTCTTTAGGGCAAGACATAAGAAAGAATCTCTCATTACTCTGTGTTATTCGTGTGACTATTAATCTAACCTAAGTGGAGTGGGTTCAAACCAGTTCAGCCGGGAATAATACCAGCTGAACCTGTTTGCACCAGTGCAACTTGGAATTTGACTCTATCTCGAAGTTTTTGGTGAGAAATTTCAGGTGTAGCCTATTCACCCCCTCTAGGATACTTTCAGATATCATCAATACAAGCATGGCCACCCACAGGGATATCAGCAGCAGAACCAGCGTCAGAACCACCAGTAGACTCAGCGGTAGTATCAGCAGTCGCAGCAGTACCGTTAGCATAGCCATCCAGGAGGAAATCAGTACTAGAGGCAGAGTAATCAGGCACCTTGCCTCCCATCCCAGCAGTCAATCAGAATAACTAGGTAGCCCTAGTGCAAGGAGGAGGAAGAGGGTCCTTCCACTATGGAGAGCAGGGCCAATGGGTGATGCATTGCCCGAAGAAGATGGCTTAACAGCAGTCGGCTCCCAATGCCTCAGCAAGACAGAATGCACCACAACAGGGAGCAGGCAACCGCGATAAGCCATGTACCCAGTATGGAAAGGTTAACCACTTGGAGGCTGATATAGTTGAGGAGACCCTAGGAGTGGCAATAGGTGCGTTCTCAGTCGAATCTCGTCTTGCAAATGTGTTGTTTGATACTAGAGCCACACATTCTTTTGTGACTGTATCATGGGTACAAACACACAGCATACCAGTAACACCAATGTTCCTACCTATGAGGGTTAGTTCAGTTGGTGGGAGGACCCAAACAGACAGAGTATGTCCAAATGCAAGAGTCGAAATAAGGGGGATAGGGTTCTCCGCCGATCTGGTAAGTAATGGGTACCAGGGACAAAGACATAGATGTCATCCTAGGGATGAATTGGCTGACGAAGTATCAAGCGGGCTTTAGTTGTGATAAGAGGTCTGTGAGGTTAGTGTCCTCATTAGGAGAAGTATTGGTTGAGCTGATCTTGTCTGAACCAAGGTGGGGAAGTTGTCACCAGATGTCTATCGATAGCAACAAGGCCAACCTGCTTGAAGTCATCAAGGTAGTATCAGAATTCCCAGATGTGTTCCCCGATGAGCAACTGGACATGCCACCTGAGAGAAAAGTTGAGTTTGCCATAGAGGTTATCCCCGGCACCACCCCCATTTCCAAAAGAGCCTACAGAGTGTCCCGGCCAAAATTGGTGGAGCTCAAGAAACAAATAGATTAGTTGTTGGAGAAGGGTTACATCAGACCAAGCACCTCGCCCTGGGCCAGTCCAGTGTTTTTTGTAGAGAAGAAGGATGGTACAAAGAGGATGTGGATAGATTACAAAGCCTTGAATGAGGTCACCATCAAGAACAAGCACCCCCTACCTAGAATAGAAGATTAGTTCGACCAGTTGAGAGGAGCCAGTGTGTTCTCGAAGATAGACCTAAGGTCATGTTACCATCAGCTCAGAATCCGACCTTCTGATATACCAAAGACATCATTCATCACCAAGTATGGGTTATATAAGTACACAGTGATGTCTATTGGTCTTACAAATGTGCCCGTTTTCTTCATGTATCTGATGAACAACGTGTTCATGGATTATCTAAACCAATTTGTGGTGGTGTTCATCGATGATATTGTGATATCTTGGCCCCTAGGATGGTGATATCCTATCCCAAGGCTTAATAGAATTAATAAAGTATCCATACAAACAAGGTGCATCTTTTTTCGGAAGCCTATCTCGAAAGAACCTCCAAGTTAAGTGTGCTTGGCTTGTAGCAATTTGGGATAGGTGACCGTCTGGGAATTTTTCTCGGGTGCGCATGAGTGAGAACAAAGTGCACACAAAACACTCGTGTTGATCTGTGGGGACAATATATGATCCTAGCGAGTTGCCAGGAGTAAGTACCGCCGATTTGAGATTAGACGGGGTGTTACAAGTGGTATTAGAGCCGACCCTCGCGATTTCACGGGCGTGTGGGGTTAGGGGTTCGGGTATATGGTGCATGGCGCATGTGGGCCCAGAGTGGTCACATGGCATGGCATATGACGACACTAGACACACATACATGGCTAAGAGGGGAGGTTCCTGGATTGGGGTTGACCGACGAGGACGTCGGTCTTCTAAGGGGGGTGGATTGTGATATCCTGACCCCCTGGGATGGTGATATCCTGGCCCAAGGCTTAATAGAATTAATAGAGTATTCATACCAATAAGGTGCATCTTCTTTTTCGGAAGCCTATCTCGAAAGAACCTCCAAGTTAAGCGTGCTTGGCTTGGAGCAATTTGGGATGGGTGACCAAACACGATTTTTTCTCGGGTTCGCATGAGTGAGGACAAAGTGCACACAAAAGACTTGTGTTGGTCTGTGGGGACAATATATGATCCTAGTGAGCTGCTAGGAGTAAGTACCGCCCGTATAGGATTGGACGGGGTGCTACAGATATTCTCATATACTCTAAAAGCGAGGAGCATGTGGATCACTTAAAGATGTTATTGCAAAGGCTACGAGAGCACCAGTTATATGCCAAGCTGAGAAAATGTGAGTTCTAGATTCATGAAGTCCTATTCTTGGGTCACAACATAGACTAAAATGGATTAGCTGTGGATCCAGAGAAGGTAGCAAAAATTCTAAACTGAAAAGCACCGAAAGATGTTCATGGAATCAAGAGTTTTATTCAAATGGTTGGATACTATCGACATTCCATTGAAGGTTTTTTAAAGATTGCGAGACCCATGACAACCTTGCTAGCAAATAAAGTATAGTTTAAGTGGACCCAAAAATGTGAAGAGGCCTTTGAAGAGCTGAAGGAAAAGCTGACTACGACACCTGTCTTAGTTCTGCCTGATGTTCACAAGCCATTCTCTGTGTACTTCAATGCTTCCTATACTGGTTTGGGATGTGTACTAATGCAGGATGGAAGAATCGTTGAGTACTCATCCCGACAGTTGAAGGTCCATGAGAAGAATTATCCCACACATGACCTAGAATTAGTAGCAATGGTTCATGCATTGAAGACATGGAGACACTACCTATGTGGGCAGAAATGTGATGTTTACACAGACCATAAGAGTCTCAAATACATATTAACCTAGTTGGAGCTAAACATGAGGCAGCGAAGATGGCTAGAGCTGATTAAAGACTATGAGTTAGAGATACATTACCATCCAGGCAAAGCAAATGTGGTGGCAGATGCTCTAAGCAAAAAAAAAGGTCAAGTCTATATGATGGTCGTTCGCCTGATGTCATATGAGTTAGCCAAAGAGTTTGATAGATTGAGCCTTGGATTTCCAAACAGCACACAGGGAGTGATAGTTGAACTAGAGCCCACCCTAGAGCGGGATATCAAAGAAGGATAGAAAGGTGATGAGAAGATCAACGAGATCCATCAGCTAATCTTAGAAGGGAGAGGCAAGGACTTTCGATAAGATGTAGAAGGCGTGATATGGTTCAAAGACTTACTGTGTGTTTCCGACATCAAGTCCATTATGGAGCTAATCCTCAAGGATCCTCATGAGACAGCCTATTTTATACACCCCAGAAGCGAGAAGATGTATTAGGATCTAAAAGGAGATTTTGGTGGTACGATATGAAAAGAGAGATTGCAGAACATGTTTCCATCTGTGACAACGTCAAAGAACCAAAGCAGAGCATCAGAAACCAGTCAAACTTTTGCAGCCGTTGTAAATTCATCATTGGAAATGGGATGAAATCAGGATGGATTTCATAGTTGGCCTACCCCGTACCGGGGCCGGCTACGATTCCATTTGAGTGGTTGTGGACCGCTTAACAAAGGTGGCCCATTTCATACCAGTGAAGACAACATACACCGAAGCAACGCTAGCTAAGTTATACATGTCCCAGATTGTCAGTTTGTATGATGTGCCAAAGAAGATAATGTCAAATTGAGGAACGTAGTTCACCTCTCATTTTTTGTAGCAGCTACAAGAGGCCTTGGCGACACATTTGAATTTCAGTTCAACTTAGCACCTGCAGACCGATGGTCAGACCGAAAGGACTAATCATATTCTGGAAGACATGTGAGAGCTTGTGCATTGCAAGATAAGTCAGGATGGGATAAAAATTACCTTATGCGGAATTCTCCTATAACAATAGCTACCAGGCCATCTTGAAGATGTCGCCATTTCAGACACTATACTGAAGGAGTTGTAGAACTCCTGAAAGGGAAATGTGCCCTTGGGCCATTTCTAAGTATTTTGGTGATTTAGTGTCCAACACAAGTGCCTAAGTGTTGATCTATACAAAGTGGTGGACAAAGTGCAAATCAAGTCAAAAGGTATGTTTCTAGACTTAGTACATTGTTTTATGGACTGATGTATTGTGTCTGAGTGCTGGAAACAGGAGAAATCAAATTGGAAGAGAGGTGGCTTTGTTCAGCCAAAGTCTGCTCAGTCTGGGTGCACCGGACTGTCCGGTGCGCCAGGCAGACTCAGGCGAACTTGCTGCTCTCAGGAAGTAATTAACGGCGTACGGCTAAAATTCACCGGACTGTCCGGTGAGCCAACGGTCGGCCGCGCGATCCGCGCGAGACACGTGGCCGAGCCAACGGTCGAAAGGGGGCACCGGACTGTCCGGTGTGCACCGGACTGTCCGGTGTGCACCGGACAGTGTCCGGTGCGCCAACGGCTCCAAAGCACCAACGGTCGGCTTCGCCAAAGAAGGAAAGAAATCCGCACCGGACAGTGTCCGGTGGTGCACCGGACTGTCCAATGCGCCAGGCGACAGAAGGCAAGAATTGCCTTCCTGTAATGCTCTCAACGGCTCCTAGCTGCCTTGGGGCTATAAAAGGGACCCCTAGGCGCATGGAGGAGTACACCAAGCATCCTTTGAGCATTGTTGATCACTCACACTCCATTCTTGCGCACTTGTTCGACATTTTTAGTGATTTGAGCTTCGTTCTAGTGTGAAACTTGTGATAGTCTCTTGAGCTCAAGTCTGGGTCTTGTGTGTGTGTATTTGCTGTGATCTTTGTGTCTTGTGTGAGTTGCTCATCCCTCCCTTACTTCGTGCTTCTTTGTGAACATCAAAGTGTAAGGGCGAGAGGCTCCAAGTTGTGGAGATTCCTCGCAAACGAGATATAGAAAAGAAAAGCAAAACACTGTGGTATTCAAGTGGGTCTTTGGACCGCTTGAGAGGGGTTGATTGCAACCCTCGTCCGTTGGGACGCCACAACGTGGAAGTAGGCAAGTGTTGTACTTGGCCGAACCACGGGATAACCCACTATGCCTATATGTGTTGATTCTGTTGTGGTTATTGTGTTTTGCTAAGACTCTTCTCTAGCCACTTGGCATTACTGTGCTAACGCTTAACCAGGTTTTTGTGGCATTAAGTTTAAGTTTTACAGGATCACCTATTCACCCCCCCTCTAGGTGCTCTCAACTCCACTGCTCGGGATCAACCTGGAGAAACACAGGTGTTCGACCCCAACATTCTGCTCGAAGACGAAGAGAACATCAAAATGGTCCGAGAGAATCTAAAGATAACACAGTCAAAGCAACACAGTTATGCTGACACAAGAAGAAGAGAACTGAGTTTTGAAGTGGGAGATTATGTTTATCTGAAGGTGTCACCTAGCAGAGGAGTCAGAAGGTTCAGAATCAAGGGCAAATTAGCACCACGATATATCGGACCGTACCAGATTTTAACAAAGTGTGGAAAAGTGGCCTACCAACTCAGCTTACCGAAAAGCCTGTCAGCGGTGCATGATGTTTTCCATGTGTCTTAACTTAAGAAGTGTCTACAAGTACCTGAAAAACAATTGCTAGTGGAGGGACTAAAAGTCTAAGAAGACCTAACATACATAGAGAAGCCGATGCAGATCCTGGAAACAGCGGACAGGGTCACCCGAAGAAATACCTTCAGAATGTGCAAAGTTAGATGGGTCACCACTTTGAGGAAGAAGCAACCTAGGAACGAGAAGATGATTTGAAAGCGAAGAACCCAGAACTCTTTGCTAACCAACCTTGAATCTCGGGGCGAGATTCTTTTAAGGGGGTTAGGTTTGTAACACCCTGAATTTTGGGTATAAAAAATTTCTTTGCTCTATACTCAAAATTCAGATGTTACTCTCTCTTTTCCTAGCTTTTCTTTTCTTTTTCCAAAATAATAGAGTTATTTTGTTATAAATTGATGTAAGCCTAGTGAAGTGAGCTCTACAGGTGCCTTAGTTGTTGCATTCATGCTCTTGCATAGTGTTTCTAAGGGCAAAAGACGTTTGAAATATGTTAATATACCTTGTATAAGCTTTCATAAATTTTCATTTTTTTGAAATATTTTCATTTTTCGAAAACCAAAATCTATTTATTTGAGGTACTTAAAAACATTTTCAAAAGCTCTAAATATGTTTTTTGAGTCCATTGGGTGCCAAATCATGTCTAGAAAATTTTCTAAATTTTTTGGAACCTTCGAGATATTTTTCGGAAGTTAAATACAATTTTAGCATTTTCTGGAATTATTTTAACTAAAAATTGATTTATTTCGAAAAATAAATAACTTTAAACTCTAGCAATATATATATATGGTTAGAATTCTCTCATCAAGCTAGTTCCAAATATCAGATCCGTTTCGCGAGTCGAGATCCGTAGCGCTGTTAGTTCCTCGCCGAAGTTCGGAGCGGTTCCAACTCTGGTGAGCAATTACTTTCAATCGTGCGTCATTGGCGAGAGAGTACCGTTGCATTCATCTCATCGAGGCTTCGTCTTGGATGCTCTTGGTTCGTCGGTCCAACCATCGATTCGATGTCAATTGATGATTTTTTTTCTCAACTCCGACGAGGTCTTCTTCTCTGATGAGCTACCTACATTATTCTTCTTTTTTTGTTGTGTTGTCGCAGCCCAACCCATTTCTAGGTTCATTAGATTTGGATCCAACAACATGTCTGTAAGGCCCAAATTTTGTATAAAAAATATATAATAAAATAAATATATGAAGAAATAAAATAGCAAATTCAGATATCCCAAATTATACTTGAGTGTTGAAAATTGAGGACTGGATTTTGAAAACCAAGAATTATCTTAGAAAATAAGTAATAGAAAAGTTTTCTATTCAACTAAAGGATTATGTATATCATTAAATGATGCACCATAAACATTTATTTACATGAATATTTAATTTTAAAGTAAATTTGACTCTTGTCTCATCATCAAAATAATATTCTTCTAAAAGAAAGAAAAAAAATATAAGTGTCTTTCATATTTCAAACATTTACCAAACACATAAATCAATTAAAATAAATATATATCTATTGCTTC
Organism: Zea mays; assembly: GCF_902167145.1. Taxonomy (NCBI): domain Eukaryota; kingdom Viridiplantae; phylum Streptophyta; class Magnoliopsida; order Poales; family Poaceae; genus Zea; species Zea mays. The sequence continues at coordinate 13,541,349 of NC_050099.1, forward strand.
ATAATTGATTTTGAGTATGTATTAAAAATTTGAATTCCTAAACTTTATCTTGGATTTGAATTTTATATTTTGTAAATCAAAAGGGAATAGAAAATAGAGAATGAGAAGGGAATTTTTAAGGAAACCATTTACTCCTTCCATAAATAAATGATAAGGAAAAGAATAGAAAAAAAATAATATTGTAAACAATAGAGTTTATATTAGGGATTATTTTGACAGTTGAAAAGTTGAAGTTCAAAACATGTGTTTGATTTTGAATTGAATTTGAAGAGAAAACTTTGAAATAGAAAAGGAAATTCTAGGGTTTGAGGAAAGGGGGGGAAATACTAACCAAATGAGGTAAAATAAAATATATAAATAAGAATATATTTATCTACTCCCAAATTTGAGTTTGGTACACTTTGATCACTGATGAATCTCATAACCAAACTTAAATTCAAATTTTGAATTCTAAAACCAAAAAGGGAAAAGAAAATAGAAAAGATAAAAGGAAAAAATAGGGAAACCGCGCCTGGGCAGCTTCTACACAATTCGGCCCACCTGGCCACTTCTTCTCTTCCCCCATCGGCCCATCCCGCCTGCGTTGGGCGCGTGCTGCGTCACGCAACTGACAGGTGGGGCCCGCGCAGCCACTTACCTCGCGAAGACCTCGGCGGAGCTCGCGGCGCCACGACCACTGTGAACCTGCCGCCAATCCGAATCTCCCTGGCTATAAGACCTTGCGTCCGTCGTTCCCTACCCTTCCTCTTCCCCTTTTCCCTCGACCCCTCGCCAGGCGATAGTTGTGAGGAAGCGAAGCCTGGCTATGCCGCCGCCGCCGTTCGTGGTCAACTGTACTGACTCTTCTTCACCAGTAGTCGACCAAGGGGGAAAGCCATTGACTCATCATCGTTCGGGCGAATCACATTGTCGAGCAGAATCAGCATCAGGTTGTCGACGATTTCTCACAGTCGTGGGACATCTGCTCGGGGCCGCAATCCGCCGTGGGTCGCCTTCGTTGCGGTAGAATTCCAGTAAGTACTCCCCTGCCGATCCCCGTGCTACAATCCACTGTAGATGTAGGATTACACTTGAATCCACGCGTGAGGTCGATGGTAGCGACAGTTCACCGGTGGCAGCCGCTGCTTGCCACGGGTGGGCGGTTGCGTTGCGCGATTTTCGGTAGTTGTTAGTCCGGTGAGTTCGGGTGGGCTTTGGCGTCATGTCGGAGTCCCAGGGCCCGGGATGGTTGCTCGGGCGCCAGATACGTTTGCGCCGGCGAACTCGCCGCCGTCGAAGTGGGAGCGCCACCGTCTGGCCGCATCTGGGGAAGGAGTTGACACGGTGTCATTAGATCGGTAACCGGCGGTCGAGATGAATCACCACATACCCCTTCGTGAGATGTGATTCGGGACACAGATTCGGTGATGTGCGGTCCTGGTTCGGTTGGAGTGTGGCTGTACCTCTGCCGTTGATGCAGGATCTAGCGATCGGGGGGGAGAGACGGGGTTATATCGCGCATGCTTCTAATCTGGGCCGATCATCTCAGATTTAATGGCTCAGATTGGGCGGTACCCTTTCGACCGATAGATTTAACAAAAGAGCCCCTCAGTTTTTAATGAATCAACCCGCGGTCCATTCTAGTGATCGTCTGAGTCTATAGAAATTTTATAGTTCCACCCCGGAACTCTCTGGTAATTGGCGCTCAGTCCAGATATTTGATATAACAGAGAAACTATTTGAGAAATTGATATTTAATGTAAAAAAATACTAGAATTTGTTTAATCCCTAGAAAATTCATATTAAGTCCAAATTAATCCATTCCAGTTCCTATAATTTTGTAATAATATTGTTTAACACATAGTGTCTCTGTTTTGACATGAAAACAATAATAAAATTCATTTTGTAATTAATCTTATATCAAATACATAAAACCTTTGGAAACTCATAACTTCAAATCCGTAACTCCAACTTTAATGATTCTTTTTCCTATGATCTTATTTTAATATGTAGATTATTTATGTGTATTTTGTTTACATGTTTGGTGTGATGTTAATTTCCTCTTTATACTATGCTTGTTTGTATTGTGGCGAGTAGAAGAGCTAGTGGCTGAGGATCCCGGTGTTCAGCAGATAAAAGTTGCTGAGCAGGAGCTCATTGAAGGCAAGTTGTGCCCTTTATCACTTTTATTACCCAACAATGTTCTTTATAATCATTTATTCCTGCATAGGTTTAATTTTGATGGGACCCAATAGGTCACCCTAGTCTGTTTATCCTTTTTACCTTGTTTACCCCTGAATCATTTTGGTAGTTATGCTATTGCTTCACATGGTTTTGGGTTAATATTTCATTATATCCATGTTCCAATTATTCTGTTATGTTATTTATGTTCATGTCAAGATCATTATATTATTTTAATTTGAACATGGAGCTTAACTTGAGAAACACGTGCCACCACAAGGGTGGAATGAGACGCCCTTGGCTGACTAATTAGGAAAGCTAGTGGAAGACTACCTTACCCGATAGGGGCAAGGGCAGTAGGGGGGTTGCATACAGGGAGGTTCTCGGGTTTATTTTGCTGCGATGGCAGTCAGACGAGGGATTCTTGCAAGTGCTCATCCCATAAACTGTAGCGGGTTTTCAGAAGCTGGTGAAACTTTGTAAAGGCCTCGTAGTGTTACCCTGCCTCACTTCCTTGGTAGATGTGTATGGGATTCATGACCCCTTGATGGATGGGTAACATGACTTGTGGGTACAGGGTACAGCTTCTGCAGAGTGTGAAACTAGTATACTAGTCGAGCTCACGGTCAAGAGCAGCTCAGGACTCTCGCATGATTAAATTATGGAACTAAATTCAATTTGTCATTTGCATTGCATGGGATTACTTATTAACTATGTTCTATTATTTTTATTATGGTTTGGTATTTACTTACATTTAGTAACTGCTAATAAAATTTGACCAACTTATTAAAAGCAATGCTCAGCTTTAACCCCTATTGTTGATCAGCCTTACACATCACATGAACTCCCACCTTTGGTGAGTTCATGCACAATATTCCCCACAACTTGTTGAGCGATGAACATGTGTGAGCACACCCTTGTTGTCTCACACCCCCACAGGAGAAGTACAGGTGGTTCAAGAGGAGCCACACAACAAGGAGTTTGACTTGCTCTAGGTGACGTCTCCCAGTCAACTTTTTGGCGCCAAGGATGGACTTTAGTTCGTTTTATATTTATCTTTTATTTTGTAAGACTTTCGCTATGTAATAAGTACTCTGATTATATTGTGACATTTATCTCTATACACTATGCTATTATATGTGTTGTCTTCTTTGGCGCATATATGAGATGCACCCGGCTTTGTCCCTTAAATTTGGGTGTGACAGAAGTGGTATCTGAGGAAATGTTGACTTTAGGACGAAACCTAGATAGAAATGGACAAAACCCTTGCCTACTTACCTTACTCTGATTCATTCTATACTTATCTTATCTTGATCATGTCTCACCTTTTGTTGTCATACTCTGATTACTCTTATGTATGCTACTCTAAGACAAATGTGGATTTCACACTTTGAAATCATGTACCTAAAGTGACCTTTAGGAATAGGAGACCTAATCTTAGGAACAAAAACAAAACTATTTTTTATAGGTATCTATGTGCCTGAATGCTTATTCTTATGATACTTGTCTGATTTAGATTTTTGATTGAGTGTGATGGGTTGTGGAGTAATGTCCACAATTGCATCCACATATACACCTAGACATAAGGCAATTTTTTTACAAAATAGACAACACAGAATATTCCTTATTGAAAATGGATCTATTAAAGTAGATATATTTATAAGATAAACTAGATCAACTAAGAATACCCCCACTAGAATATGTCAAATAGATCCATTTTATCTTAAAAGATTCTTTCTTATCTTAATAGATCCACCTTATCTCGAAAAGATTCTATCCTATCCTAATAGATCTAACTAATCTCAAAAGATTCTATCTTATTCTTAGAGACTCATCTTGTCCTAATAAGCATACTTATCCCCACCACTTTTCTTATCTCATAATAGTGTAACAAACATGATCTATTCCAAAATAAATTAAATAGATCTTATCTAGTCTAATCTGATTACACCAATTTAATTCTGATCCCATCTAATCTGATTAGATCTAATCTAATGGACAAACATGTTAGATAATACTGGTAAAATAAGATTAGATCCTACTCTTATAAATATGTTTTAATCTAAATTGGAGTCTTAGTCCAACTTGGCCATATGCAACTACCTTAACCATTCAATGGTTGCATAACCCCTCCGTTTTAACCCATCAAAGATTCTGACCTACCTACACCATATAATTCATCCTATTTCAAAAGATTCTAACATATATCAATAATATATATTCTACCCTAGTAGATCTGTCTAACTTAAACTAGTTTAATCTAGTTATATCCAATCTAACCTAGATCCTACCTAATCTGATATGATCAAATCTAAAGGAAGTTACTTAAACAAGTTATTTAATACTAGTAACATAGATTAGAACATATTCTTATAAATGGGTTTTAAACCTAAACAGGTGCCTTAGACCAACTCGTCTGTGAAACCACGACCTCGCCTATGTTATAGGTTGCCCAACCCATTTATCTTACAAGCAAAGTAAAACCCTGTTCAATCTACCTACCCCATATACCGCAATTGTTATCCCAACTCAGATAATGGCATCCAACACCACGACAGATGGTCCCTAAATCAGACCCAAGAAGAAATATAACCTCGACAATGAAGGATATGAGTAGAAACAGATCCTCAGATGAATCAAGATCCACCACCCGGAATAAAAGTCTTCCTTACCTAACTTTCTTCCACCCCAAATCTGCTCTACACTCACCAAATAGTTAAAACATGATGTACCCTTGTTTCTATACCACACCTGCTAATGGCATAAAAAGAATTTCAGGTGTATAAAAAAATACTAGAATTTCATAAAGATAAAGTCAGCTTGTTATGCTTAACTAAGTGGTATTCTTAAATGTGATTATAGAATCTAGGGTGATCTAAGCTAATATGACCTAATCTAATGTGGTCTACTTAAACAGATTAGTGATACTGGTAGAAGAGATTAAACCCTACTAGCCAGGTGTTAACTTAACTTAGCACATTAGACCAACTCAACCATGAGCATAAGAGCTAACCCAACCCATAGAGTCATGATGAATGGTATAATCTATCTATACCCACCTAACATCAATCAAACTTTTAACCTACATCATGTAGATTATCTTATCTTGACAAAATTCTATCCTACCTTTGGATATTCACCTTATACGACTAGTTACCACCAATCTGGACATAAAACAAAGATTAAGCCCTGCTAAAGAATCTTCAGATCATAACCAGCTACTAGCCTATTCATTCTGCTTACCAAATACTTTCCATTGCAAAACTATCCTACCAATGCTTCTAACTCTCATGGTCAATACCAGGAAGGGAAGATTATCAGGCAACATCAAACAGAAATGAATCCTCCAGATCCTCCACCGGTTGGAATCGATCAAGTGGTTGCCGCCTAAATGTTGGTAATACAAAAAATGTCAAACATGGTTAACGAAATGCAAAATCAGATAAGGCAAGAACGCCAGGAAATACGTCAGGACCGGCTGGAGATGCGATAAGCAATAAGACAAGCACGGTTGGAAAGACAACAACAACAACCACTACCTCCACCATCACCGCTAGCTCCACCAAGCTATATATATTACTATTTGTAAGACCCAAATGATACTTTAGTTAGTAATTGGTATGATACTATTTTAGGAGGAATAATAAGGTCTATTTGACCCTATGTGTTGCTAATAAATGATACATCATGCCGAGATTTTGTTTGTGCATATGTTCTGAGATAACCTAGTTATACACCCTTTTCTTACAAATCTCGAGGACGAGATTTCTGTTAAGGGGGTAGGATTTGTAAGGCCCAAAATTTGTATAAAAATATATAATAAAATAAATATATGAAGAAATAAAATAGCAAATTTAGATATCTCAAATTATACTTGAGTGTTGAAAATTGAGGACTGAATTTTGAAAACCAAGAATTATCTTAGAAAAGAAGTAATAGAAAAGTTCTCTATTCAATTAAAGGATTATGTATATTATTAAATGATGCACCATAAGCATTTATTTACATGAATATTTAATTTTAAAGTAACTTTTGACTCTTGTCCCATCATCAAAATACTATTCTTCTAAAAAGAAAGAAAACAATATGAGTGTCTTTCGTATTTCAAAAATTTACCAAATAGATAAATCAATTAAAATAAATATATATATCTATTGCTTCATAATTGATTTTGAGTATTTATTAAAAATTTGAATTCCTAAAGTTTATCTTGGATTTGAATTTTAAATTTTGTAAATCAAAAGGGAATAGAAAATAGAGAATGAGAAGGGAATTTTTAAGGAAACCATTTACTCCTTCCATAAATAAATGATAAGGAAAAGAATAGAAAATAATAATATTGTAAACATAGATTTTATATTAGGAATTATTTTGACACTTGAAAAGTTGAAGTTCAAAACATGTGTTTGAATTTGAATTGAATTTGAAGAGAAAACTTTGAAATAGAAAAGGAAATTCTAGGGTTTGAGGAAAGGAAGGAAAATACTAACCAAATGAGGTAAAATAATATATATATATATAAATAAGAATATATTTATCTACTCTAAAATTTGAATTTGGTACACTTTGATCATTGATGAATCTCATAACCAAACTTAAATTCAAATTTTGAATTCTAAAAACAAAAAGGGAAAAGAAAACAGAAAAGATAAAAGGAAAAAATAGGGAAACTGCGCCTGGGCCGCTTCTGCACAATTCGGCCCACCTGCCACTTCTTCTCTTCCCCTGTTGGCCCATCTCGCCTGCGTTGGGCGCGCATTGCGTTACGCAACCGACAGGTGGGGCCCGCGGGCAGCCACTCCGTGCATGCTTCTTCCTTCTCGTTTCGCCGACTGGTGGGCCGTCCCGGTCAGTCGCTCGTCGTGCGCAACCTTTGACTGACACGCCGGACCCACTTACGTGTGACTGCCTCATCGTACGCTCGCTGTTGGGTTGACCCTCCCCGTCAGTTCCATCCTCAACTACCTCGTGAAGACCTCGGCGGAGCTCGTGGCGCCACGACCACTGCGAACCTGGTGCTAATCCGAATCTCCCTAACTATAAGACCTTGCGTCTGCCGTTCCCTACCATTCCTCTTCCCCTTTTCCCTCAACCCCTCGCCAGACGCCAGTAGTGAGGAAGCAAAGCCTGGCTGTGCCGCCGTCGTCGTTCGTGGTCAACCGTGCTAACTCTTCTTCATCAGTAGTTGACCCAGGGGTAAGCCATAGACTCATCATCGTTCGGGCGAATCGCATTGTTGAGCAGAATCGGCATCGGGTGGTCGGCGATTTCTCCCCGTCGTGAGACATCTGCTCGGGGCCGCAATTCGTCGTGGGTCGCCTTCGTTGCGGTAGAATTCCAGTAAGTACTCCCCTGCCGATCCCCGTGCTACAATCCACGTGTAGATGTAGGATTACACTTGAATCCGCGCGTGAGGTCGACAGTAGCGACAGTTCACCGGTGGCAGCCGCTGCTCGCCGCGGGTGGGCGGTTGCGTTGCGTGATTTTTGGTAGTTGTTAGTTCGGTGAGTGTCACACTCGGTTTTAAGGAGCAAAGTCGGGTGCATCTCATACATGCGCCAAAGAAGACCACATATATAATAACAGAGTGTATAGAGATAAATGTCACAATAAAATCAGAGTACTTTATTACATAGCGGAAGTCTTACAAAATAAGAGATAAATATTGCAGGATCTAAAATCTATCCTTGGCGCCAGAAAGCTGACTGGGAGACGCCACCTAGATCAAGTCGAAAGCCTTAGAGCTAGGCGACTCCTCTTCGACCACCTGTTCTTCTCCTGTGGGGGGTGTGAGACAGCAAGAGTGAGCTCACATACGTTCATAGCTCAACAAGTTGTGGGGAATAATGTGCATGAACTCACCAAAGGTGGGAGTTCATGTGAAGTGTAAGGCTGATCAACAAAATAGAGGCTGAGGCTGAGCATTGCTTTTATAAGTTGGTCAAAATTTTATTAGCAATTACTAAGTGTAAGTAAATACCAAACCTTAATAAAAATAAAGAAAGTAATAGTAAAATAATCCCAAATGCGATGCAAATGTCAAATTAAATTTAAGTTCCATAAATTAATCATGTGAGGGTCCGAGCTGCTCATGACCGTGAGCACGGCTAGTATACCAGTTTTACACTCTGCAGAGGTTGCGCATCTTTACCCACAAGTCATGTTACCCATCTGCCAAGAGATGGCCAATCCCATACACCTCTACCGAGGAGGCGAGGCAGGGTAACACTACAAGGCCTTTACAAAGTTCCACTAGCTTCAGAAATCCCGCTACAGTTTATAGGAAGCTCCAGTGCAGGAATCCCTCGCCTGACCGCCATCACAGCAAAATCAACCCAAGGACCTCCCTACACTGACCACTCCCCTACTGCCCTTGCCCCTTTCAGGTAAGGAAGTCATCCACTAGCTTTCCTAGTTAATCAGCCAAGGGCGTCCCATTATACCCTTGTGGTAGCACTGTTTTCCCGGGTGGTCGCTCCATGTTCCCATTAACATAATGATCTTAACATGAACCGTAATAATAAACAGATAATAAAGATGAAATCATGAATAGTGTATCTCCATACCCAAAACCACAATAAGCGATAGCAAGTACTACCCAAAAATATTCAGTGGCAAAACAAGGTATAAAGATAGCCAAAACTGGGGTAACCTATTGGGTCCCATCAAAATTAACCTATGCAGATCATTATAATTAATAAGAACATGGCTGGGAAAAAGTAAGTGATCAAGGGCACAACTTGCCTTCAATGAGCTCCTGCTCAGCTACTTCTACTTGTTAAACCTCAGAATCCACAGTGGCTTGCTCGTCTACTCGCATCAACACAATACATACATAGTATAGCAAAAATTAACATTGCATCAAACATGTGAACAAAATACACAGTAATAATCTAGACATTAAAATAAGATCACAGGAACTGGAATCATTAAATTTGGATTTGTAGATTTCAAGTTATGAATTTTCTAAGATTTAATGTGCTTGAAATAGGATTAAATGATAAATTAATTTTTTACTGTTTTCATGTAGAAACAGAGACTCTAGATGATGGAGAATAAAATTACAAAATTTTAGGAACTGGAATGGAGTAATTTGGAGTTCATATGCATTTTCTATGAATTATACAAATTCTAGGGTTTATTTTCGTTATAAAAATTCAATTTCCAATTCATTTAATCAATTTAACTCTGTATTGGACTGAGCCTCAATTTCTAGAAAACGCAGGGGCTAAACTAAAAAGATCCTCGAGACTCAGAGGGCTGTAGCATGGGACGGCAGGTTGATTCTTAAGTTCTCTAGGGTCTCTTCTGCGAACTGGTAAAGTGAAGGGGTATCGCGCATTTTGAGTCGTTGGATCTTCTCTGGACGACCCAGATTAGATCGGGTTTTTAAACGAATCGTTACGTGATCTAGTTCATCGGTTCCGGGATCAAGGGTTGCGATCGATTATAGTCATGCTCCGATCTCGCCCATACATCAACAGTCCAACGGCCGGGGAAGGTCCACGCCGAACCGGTATTCTACTCTTAATCCACGCCGTCCATCACGATCTAACGGCGCACGCGCTCCCTCCTCACACAACTCCGACACTGATGGCTACGGCGGCGCAAAGGCCAGGGCGACGGAACTCCGGCAACCTGCCCAGGCTTTACCCCGCACCCGCGCACGCACAAATTGAAACTACGTGATCACAGAGCTAAGGCGAAATGGGCAAAAGGCTACTCACTGAAAATGGCGCATGCACGCGGTCGGTCCGCGGCGAGGTGTGAATCCGCGGCGGCTTGCAACTACGGCGAGGAATTGCAGGGGCTCGGGTCGATCCCCACGTTTGGCACTCCACACACACAATCCACACACGCTGCAGAGCGCCCAAGACCCAACCCCGACCACCGAACGCCGGTGCAGGAACGGGGCAACAATGGCGGGCGGTGGCCTTCCCTCTCGGGTCTGTTTGCTCGGTCACGGGAAGGGGGCGGCTGGCTTCGTGGGGTTTAGGGGTTCCGCGGTTAAGCGTCCGCGTTTATATGCGCAGCCCAGGCGGGGTGGAGGTTACGCCACCGGCGAAATCGGCCCGGTTGTTGGCGTTAGCTGGATCCGCGGAGGAGATGTTATGACTGCGATTCCGATTCGAACGGAGGTGGAAGACGCGCAGATGGATGGGATCCGATGCTCAGTGGAGCGGCGAGTTCACGTCGTGGGCGCGGGGGAGGCTGAGTCAATCCGCTCCTGTGGATTCGCGGCGGAGGAATCGCGCCGGCCGCGTTCCACGACATGGCGGGCGGAGCTGAGGAACGTGGGGGAGAAAGCAGTTGAGAGGCTGCGACGCGGGCCCCGCTGGCAAGAGACAGAGCGCGCTGGGAGGCTGCCCGGTGGGGGTTGGGCCGTGCAGCAGAAAACGGGAGTGGGCCGAATTCAGGTTCTGAAGCCCATTTAGGCTAGGTTGATTTTACTCTTTTCTTTTCTATTCTTTATTCTCTTTTCTATACTTCCAAGTTCAATTTAAATTCCAATTTGAATTCAAACATACATTCAAGCTTGTGCTACATTAATTCCCTTTACATTTGTGAAGTTAAAAATACCAGTTTTTTTAAAAATATAATTATATTATTTATATTTTTATATCCTTTCTCTTCTTCTCATTTTCAAAAACCCTATTTTCAAATTTAGGGTTTAATCAAGCTTCAAATAATTATTACCTTATTATTTTTATCCTCATTGTTTTATTTAATGCACAAACATATAAAACTCCAACAAAATGCACTTTCTTTTATTTTAGCATTATTGGTTTAATTTAATCATCCCTGATTTTATGTATGCTATTTTCATGATGCAATTAAGGCACACAAAATGTGGAAATCCACTATATCCTTTGTATACAAATTTGAGTATTACAAATCCTACCCCCTTAAAAATAATCTCGTCCTCAAGATTTAAGAAGATCTAGGGAAAAGGTGGGGAAAATCTATACGAAGCTCTTCTTCTCTTTCCCACGTTGCTTCATCTTCACCGTGGTGACTCCATTGAACTTTGCACATCTTTATAACCTTATTCCTCGTAACTCGAGTCAAAGTATCCAAAATCTTGATGGGGTACTCAACATAAGTCAGATCCTCTTGAACACTAAGGTCCTCCATTGGTAATTGTTCCTCAGGTACCCTGAGACATTTCTTCAGCTGAGATACATGAAATACATCATGAACATCCGCAAGATGATCCGGTAACTCCAATTGGTATGCAACCTCTCCCACTCGCTTCAAGATTAAGAAGGGTCCAATAAAGCGAGGGGACAACTTTCCTTTGACTTTGAATCTTCTCATACCCCGGAGTGGTGACACCTTCAAATAGACATAATCTCCCTCCTTAAACTCTAGCTATCTCCTCCGAGTATCAGCATAGCTTTTCTGCCTTGACTGTGCAGTTCTTAAATTCTCCCTTATTTGCTGAACTTGTTCCTCTGCTTCTTGTATAATCTCAGGGCCAAACAACTGCCTTTCACCAGTTTGATCCCAATACAGTGGAGTCCTGCACTTTCTGCCATATAAAGCCTCAAACAGTGACATCTTCAAACTGGCCTGATAGCTATTATTATATGAGAACTCTGCATACGGTAAACTCTTATCCCAACTTCCACCATGTTTAAGAGCACAAGCTCTTAACATATCCTCAAGCACTTGGTTGGTCCTCTCAGTTTGCCCATCAGTCTGTGGATGGTAAGCCGAACTAAAATTCTATCTGGTATCCAAGGACTCGTGCAACTTCTTCCAATACCGAGAGGTAAACTATGATCCCCGGTCTGACACAATCTTCTTTGGCACACCATGTAGGCATACAATCCGCGCCATGTACAACTCTGCCAACTTAGCTCCTGAATATGTGGTCTTCACTGGAATAAAGTGGGCTACTTTAGTTAGCCTGTCCACAATCACCCATATAGAATCATATCCAGCAGACGTGCGGGGTAATCCAACAATGAAGTCCATGCCAATCTCTTCCCATTTCCACTCAGTTATATTCAGTGGGTGCAGTAGTCCAGCTGGCCTCTGGTGTTCGGCCTTAACTCTTTGACACACATCGCACACAGCCACATGTGCAGCCACATCTCTTTTCAATCCATACCACCAGTATTTCAGCTTCAAATCTTGATACATCTTGGTACTCCTAGGATGAATAGAATAATCTGAGTCATGGGCTTCCTTTAATATAGTCTCTCGAAGGCTTTCAATATCAGGAACACACATCCTGTCCTTGAACCATACCGTGCCTTGCTCATCTTCCGTGAATTCCGGACCTCGACCTTCAGTAATCAAATCCTTAATCTCTTTTATTTTAGCATCACCAATCTGTCCTTTGCGGATTTCTTGCTCCAAAGTAGGCTCCACATCAATAATATCTCCTGTAGTGTGAGCAACTATCCGCAAGTTAAGTCTCCTGAAATCCTCAACAATCTCATCGGGTAGCTGGGCAACAACAGCTGAATGAACATGCTCCTTTCGACTCAAGGCATCTGCAACCAAATTTGCCTTGCTCGGGTGATAGTGAATCTCCAAATCATAATCCTTAATAAGCTCCAACCAACGGCGTTGCCTAAGGTTGAGATCCTTCTGAGTGAATATATACTTCAAACTCTTATGATCCGTGTATACTTGGCACTTAGTTCCCATGATATAATGTCTCCAAATTTTAAACGCATGCACAACGGCTGCCAGTTCTAAGTCATGCGTGGGGTAGTTCAATTCATGTTTCCGTAACTGACGAGACGCATAGGCGATCACATGTCCTTCTTGCATGAGCACACATCCCAATCCTTGGCCACATGCATCACAATAAATGTCAAATCTCTTCTGCAGACCTGGCATAACCAACACTGGTGGTGACATCAATCTCTTCTTCAATTGATCAAAGCTTTCTTGGCATTTCTCATCCCACTTGAATTCTCTTCCTTTCTCCAAAAGCGAGGTCATAGGCTTGGCAATCTTAGAGAATCCTTCAATAAATCTCCGATAATATCCTGCAAGCCCCAAGAAACTCTGAATCTCAGTAACTGTAGTGGGCACTCTCCGCTCCATTATCTCCTTCACTTTAGCAGGATCCACTGATATCCCTCTATTAGAAATGATATGTCCAAGAAATGACACCTCGTCAATCCAGATCTCGCACTTACTGTACTTGGCATAGAGTCGTTTATCTCGTTGCTTTTGTAGCACCAATCTCATGTTCCTCATGATCACTTTCACTCTTAGAATAGATAAGAATATCGTCGATAAGTACTACGACGAATCTGTCCAAATACTCCATGAACACCTTATTCTTCAGATCCCTAAAATAGGTTGGTGCACTAGTTAGTCCAAATGACATAACGGTGAACTCATATAAACCACATCGGGTCGAGGAATCCGTCTTGGAAATATCCGATGGCCTAATCTTCATTTGGTGATAACCTGATCAGAGATCAATCTTCGAGAATACCCTTGCACCTCTCATCTGATCAAATAAATCTTCAATGCGGGGTAATGGATACTTGTTCTTCATAGTGACATCGTTAAGGGTCCTATAATCCACGCACATCCCTTGTGATCCATCTTTCTTCTATACAATTAGAACTGGTGCTCCACAAGGTGAAGAATTCGGACGAATATACCCAGCCTTTTGCAACTCCGTTAAGTGCTTCTTGAGTTCTTTTAAATCTTCTACAAAAATCCTATATGTCCATTTAGAAATAGGAGCAGTTCCAGGTAAGAGATCTATGACAAACTCAACTTCCGTATCTGGTGGCATCCCTGGTAACTTCTCTGGAAAGACATCCAGAAAATCCTTAACCACACGGATGTTGTCACCAACAAACTTCCCATCGAATAAGAATGTCGCTAGTTTGCTGGCGGTAGTTACTGCAATTCCAACTTCAAATCTTTCTCCTTTGGAACTGGTGAGTTCTATGGTTCCTTTAGCACAGTGTATAAACTGCCTTTGCCTTTCTTAACCATGAAATACCAAGGATCACGTCTATAGTGCTCTCTTCTAACACTATAGGGGTAGCCCATCTGGGTTAGAAACATAGGGTACGAAAGAAAGGATTGTAGACAAGGAAGTGATTATGAAGCAAGTTACTTTGGGGGATTTATTAGCTAAGTGTGTCACCTACTAGATCTAATTCATTACCTTATGGTGGTACATGCTAAGATGCCCGTCTATATTATTTCAATCAATCAAAGAAGCAAATCATGCATTGATCATCAACACAATCAACCAACATTTTTAATAGATAAAATAATTTTAATTTTTGTCTTAGGTCTCCTATCTCCTAAAAGTTCATAAATGTAGGATTCCAAGGTGTGAAATCCATCTTGTCTTAGAGTTGAAAAGATATGAGTAATCAGAGTAGAACAGTAGAAGGTGAGACATGATCAAGATAAGTATAGAAAGAATCAGAGTGAGATAAGTATAGAATGAATCAGAGTAAGGTAAGTAGGTAAGGGTTTGTCCATTTCTATCTAGGTTTCGTCCTACAGTCAACATTTCCTCTGATACCACTTCTGTCACACCCGGTTTTAAGGAGCAAAGCCGGGTGCATCTCATACATGCGCCAAAGAAGACCACATATATAATAACAGAGTGTATAGAGATAAATGTCACAATAAAATCAGAGTACTTTATTACATAGCGGAAGTCTTACAAAATAAGAGATAAATATCGCAGGATCTAAAATCTATCCTTGGCGCCAGAAAGCTGACTGGGAGACGCCACCTAGATCAAGTCGAAAGCCTCAGAGCTAGGCGACTCCTCTTCGACCACCTGTTCTTCTCCTGTGGGGGGTGTGTGAGACAGCAAGAGTGAGCTCATATACGTTCATAGCTCAACAAGTCGTGGGGAATAATGTGCATGAACTCACCAAAGGTGGGAGTTCATGTGAAGTGTAAGGCTGATCAACAAAATAGAGGCTGAGGCTGAGCATTGCTTTTATAAGTTGGTCAAAATTTTATTAGCAATTACTAAGTGTAAGTAAATACCAAACCTTAATAAAAATAAAGAAAGTAATAGTAAAATAATCCCAAATGCGATGCAAATGTCAAATTAAATTTAAGTTCCATAAATTAATCATGTGAGGGTCCGAGCTGCTCATGACCGTGAGCACGGCTAGTATACCAGTTTTACACTCTGCAGAGGTTGCGCATCTTTACCCACAAGTCATGTTACCCATCTGCCAAGAGATGGCCAATCCCATACACCTCTACCGAGGAGGCGAGGCAGGGTAACACTATGAGGCCTTTACAAAGTTCCACTAGCTTTAGAAATCCCGCTACAGTTTATAGGAAGCTCCAGTGCAGGAATCCCTCGCCTGACCGCCATCGCAGCAAAATCAACCCAAGGACCTCCCTACACTGACCACTCCCCTACTGCCCTTGCCCCTTTCAGGTAAGGAAGTCATCCACTAGCTTTCCTAGTTAATCAGCCAAGGGCGTCCCATTATACCCTTGTGGTAGCACTGTTTTCCCGGGTGGTCGCTCCATGTTCCCATTAACATAATGATCTTAACATGAACCGTAATAATAAACAGATAATAAAGATGAAATCATGAATAGTGTATCTCCATACCCAAAACCACAATAAGCGATAGCAAGTACTACCCAAAAATATTCAGTGGCAAAACAAGGTATAAAGATAGCCAAAACTGGGGTAACCTATTGGGTCCCATCAAAATTAACCTATGCAGATCATTATAATTAATAAGAACATGGCTGGGAAAAAGTAAGTGATCAAGGGCACAACTTGCCTTCAATGAGCTCCTGCTCAGCTACTTCTACTTGTTGAACCTCAGAATCCACAGTGGCTTGCTTGTCTACTCGCATCAACACAATACATACATAGTATAGCAAAAATTAACATTGCATCAAACATGTGAACAAAATACACAGTAATAATATAGACATTAAAATAAGATCACAGGAACTGGAATCATTAAATTTGGAGTTATAGATTTCAAGTTATGAATTTTCTAAGATTTAATGTGCTTGAAATAGGATTAAATGATAAATTAATTTTTTAATGTTTTCATGTAGAAACAGAGACTCTAGATGATGGAGAATAAAATTACAAAATTTTAGGAACTGGAATGGAGTAATTTGGAGTTCATATGCATTTTCTATGAATTATACAAATTCTAGGGTTTATTTTCATAATAAAAATCCAATTTCCAATTCATTTAATCAATTTAACTCTGTATTGGACTGAGCCTCAATTTTTGGAAAACGCAGGGGCTAAACTAAAAAGATCCCCATACTCAGAGGGCTGTAGCATGGGACGGCGGGTTGATTCTTAAGTTCTCTAGGGTCTCTTCTGCGAACTGGTAAAATGAAGGGGTATCGCGCGTTTTGAGCCGTTGGATCTTCTCTGGACGACCCAGATTAGATCGGGTTTTTAAACGAATCGTTACGTGATCTGGTTCATCGGTTCCGGGATCAAGGGTTGCGATCGATTATAGTCATGCTCCGATCTCGCCCATACATCAACAATCCAACGGCCGGGGAAGGTCCACGCCAAACCGGTATTCTACTCTTAATCCACGCCGTCCATCACGATCTAACGGCGCACGCGCTCCCTCCTCACACAACTCCGACACCGATGGCTACGGCGGCGCAAAGGCCAGGGCGGCGGAACTCCGGCAACCTGCCCAGGCTTTACCCCGCACCCGCGCACGCACAAATTGAAACTACGTGATCACAGAGCTAAGGCGAAATGGGCAAAAGGCTACTCACCGAAAATGGCGCGTGCACGCGGTCGGTCCGCGGCGGGGTGTGAATCCGCGGCGGCTTGCAACTACGGCGAGGAATTGCAGGGGCTCGGGTCGATCCCCACGTTTGGCACTCCACACACACAATCCACACACGCTGCAGAGCGCCCAAGACCCAACCCCGACCACCGAACGTCGGTGCAGGAACGGGGCAACAATGGCGGGCGGTGGCCTTCCCTCTCGGGTCTGTTTGCTCGGTCACGGGAAGGGGGCGGCTGGCTTCGTGGGGTTTTGGGGTTCCGCAGTTAAGCGTCCGCGTTTATATGCGCAGCCCAGGCGGGGTGGAGGTTACGCCACCGGCGAAATCGGCCCGGTTGTTGGCGTCAGCTGGATCCGCGGAGGAGATGTTATGACTGCGATTCCGATTCGAACGGAGGTGGAAGACGCGCAGATGGATGGGATCCGATGCTCAGTGGAGCGGCGAGTTCACGTCGTGGGCGCGGGGGAGGCCGAGTCAATCCGCTCCTGTGGATTCGCGGCGGAGGAATCGCGTCGGCCGCGTTCCACGGCATGGCGGGCGGAGCTGAGGAACGTGGGGGAGAAAGCAGTTGAGAGGCTGCGACGCGGGCCCCGCTGGCAAGAGACAGAGCGCGCTGGGAGGCTGCCCGGTGGGGGTTGGGCCGTGCAGCAGAAAACGGGAGTGGGCCGAATTCAGGTTCCGAAGCCCATTTAGGCTAGGTTGATTTTACGCTTTTCTTTTCAATTATTTATTCTCTTTTCTATACTTCCAAGTTCAATTTAAATTCCAATTTGAATTCAAACATACATTCAAGCTTGTTCTACATTAATTCCCTTTACATTTGTGAAGTTAAAAATACCAGTTTTTTAAAAATATAATTATATTATTTATATTTTTATATCCTTTCTCTTCTTCTCATTTTCAAAAACCCTATTTTCAAATTTAGGGTTTAATCAAGCTTCAAATAATTATTACCTTATTATTTTTATCCTCATTGTTTTATTTAATGCACAAACATATAAAACTCCAACAAAATGCACTTTCTTTTATTTTAGCATTATTGGTTTAATTTAATCATCCCTGATTTTATGTATGCTATTTTCATGATGCAATTAAGGCACACAAAATGTGGAAATCCACTATATCCTTTGTATACAAATTTGAGTATTACAGTGAGTTCGGGTGGGCTTTGGCGTCATGTCGGAGTCCCGGGGTCCCGGGATGGTTGCTCGGCGTCGGATACGTTTGCACCGGCGAACTCGCCACCGCCGAAGTGGGAGAGCCACCGTCTGGCCGCATTTGGGGAAGGAGTTGACGCGGTGTCATTACATCGGTAACCGACGGTCGAGATGAAGCACCACATACCCCTTCGCGAGATGTGATCTGGGACATCGATTCGGTGATGTGCGGTCCTGGCTTGGTTGGAGCGTGGTTGTCCCTCTGCCGTTGATGCGGGGTCTGGCGATGGGGGGAGACCGGGTTATATCGCACGCGCTTCTAATATGGGCCGATCATCTCAGATTTAACGACTCAGATTGGGCGATACCCTTTTGGCCGATAGATTTAACAAAAGAGCCCCTTAGTTTTTAATGAATCAACCCGCGGTCCGTTCTGGTGACCGTCTGAGTCTATAGAAATTTCATAGTTTCACCCTGGAACTCTCTGGTAATTGGCGCTCAGTCCAGATATTTGATATAATAGAGAAACTAATTGAGAAATTGATATTTAATATAAAAATAATTACTAGAATTTATTTAATCCCTTGAAAATTCATATTAAGTCCAAATTAGTCCATTCCAGTTCCTATAATTATGTACTAATATTTTTTAACACATAGTGTCTCTGTTTTGACATGAAAACAATAACAAAATTCATTTCATAATTAATCTTATATCAAATATATAAAACCTTTGGAAATTCATAACTTCAAATCCGTAACTCCAAATTTAATGATTCTTTTTCCTATGATCTTATTTTAATATGTAGATTATTAATGTGTATTTTGTTTACATATTTGGTGTGATGTTAATTTCCTCTTTATACTATGCTTGTTTGTATTGTGGCGAGTAAAAGAGCTAGTTGCTGAGGATCTCGGTGTTCAGCAGATAAAAGTTGCTAAGCAGGAGCTCATTGAAGGCAAGTTGTGCCCTTGATCACTTTTATTACCCAACAATGTTCTTTATAATCATTTATTCCTGCATAGGTTTAATTTTGATGGGACCCAATAGGTCACCCTAGTCTGTTTATCCTTTTTACCTTGTTTACCCCTGAATCATTTGGGTAGTTATGCTATTGCTTCACATGGTTTTGGGTTAATATTTCATTATATCCATGTTTCAGTTATTCTGTTATGTTATTTATGTTCATGTCGAGATCATTATATTATTTTAATTGGAACATGAAGCTTAACTTGAGAAACACGTGCCACCACAAGGGTGGAATGAGACGCCCTTGGCTAACTAATTAGGAAAGCTAGTGGAAGACTACCTTACCCGAAAGGGGCAAGGGCAGTAGGGGAGTTGCATGCAGGAAGGTTCTCGGGTTGATTTTGCTGCGATGGCGGTCAGACGAGGGATTCTTGCAAGTGCTCGTCCCATAAACTGTAGCGGGTTTTCGGAAGCTAGTGGAATGTTGTAAAGGCCTCGTAGTGTTACCGTGCCTCGCTTCCTTGGTAGAGGTATATGGAATTCATGACCCCTTGGTAGATGGATAACATCATTTGTGGGTAAAGGGTACAACCTGTGCAGAGTGTAAAACTGGTAGACTAGCCGAGCTCATGGTCAAGAGCAGCTCAGGACTCTCGCATGATTAAATTATGGAACTAAATTCAATTTGACATTTGCATTGCATGGGATTACTTATTAACTTCGTTCTATTATTTTTATTATGGTTTGGTATTTACTTACATTTAGTAACTGCTAATAAAATTTGACCAACTTATTAAAAGCATTGCTCAGCTTTAACCCCTATTGTTGATCAGCCTTACACATCACATGAACTCCCACCTTTGGTGAGTTCATGCACAATATTCCCCACAACTTGTTGAGCGATGAACATGTGTGAGCTCACCCTTGCTGTCTCACACTCCCATAGGAGAAGTACAGGTGGTTCAAGAGGAGCCACACAACGAGGAGTTTGACTTGATCTATGTGGCGTCTGCCAGTCAACTTTTTGGCGCCAAAGATGGACTTTAGTTTGTTTTATATTTATCTTTTATTTTGTAAGACTTCTGCTATGTAATAAGTACTCTGATTATATTGTGACATTTATCTCTATACACTCTGTTATTATATGTGTTGTCTTCTTTGGCACATATATGAGATGCACCCGACTTTGTCCCTTAAATCCGGGTGTGACAATGTCATATTAAGCACTTAAATTCTTCTATCACCATCTCAAGTAACTTTATAAAACACACTAACAAATCACAATTGTATTTACTGTTAGATCCACATCTAATAGACTAAAAGATTCACATGCACGCTTGCACCTTAGGTTGATGCCAATGGGGGCGGGGTCGTGGGCTATAGGGGACCTCAGTCGCTCGACACAAGGCGAGAGGGGATGGGGGCGTCCCCAGGCGACGTGGCTGGCGTGCGACGAGAGCGAGCGATTTCGCGTCCCTCTCGCCCACACGCAAGCACGCGCTCGGGTGAGAGGGGGCGAGAGACAGGCAACGCGTTGGTGTGAACGAGATGGCAGACGAGGGCGATGTGGCGGCTTCTAATTGGTTCACGTGTGTTAGCCGTAGCAACAAACCATTTTTTGACTATTTGCAGTCCAAGGGATTCAAAAAGAATTTGAAAAAACCCACAGATTTTGTCCCCAGTCTCTCTGTAAATACCCCTACCCATGACTCGTATCGCACATTCGGAGTTGTCGGAGAGGAAATTCTCCGGCCGGGTGGCGGAACGCACCCGCCCTAAATCCTAAGATGAGGAGGGGCCTAAGCGTTTTGCCTGTCTGCTAGATGGTCGAAGAACACGAGTGAACACGAGGATTTAGAGTGGTTCAGACCGCCGGAGCGTAATACCCTACTGCACTATGTGTGTGTTGTATTGAGTCTGTGAGCTTGCGAGCTTGTGTGAACTTTGTGAGTTGGTCCGAGAGTCTGAGTGAACCTGCCTTGTAACGTTGTGTGCCTTCCATTTTATAGCTCAAGGGAGGCACATACAAGGATGCTGAGCCCCAACATGTGGGCCCAGGAACATAGCGGAAGAAATATATTATAGGAGTAACTAACGCCTGTGCAATCTCCTGGCGCCCTGATGTCCGCAGTCCACGCAGTATTGATATGCGGCGGTAGCTTCCTTGGTAACGCGCGAGTAATGATGAGCATAGTGCATGCAGTAGTATGGGCGTGCTGTCTGCCAATGAAATGGACAGGCACGCCGCCTGTAGAATGGACTGGTCGCCGCCTGCCAGCGGAATGGATAGGTCTCATTAAATGCGGAGGCGGCATATCGCCTGCCAGCGGAATGGACAGGGCTCATTAAATGCGGAGTCGGCACATCGCCCGCTAGTGGAATGGACAGGGCTCAATAAATGTAGAGGTGGTACACCGCCTGCCGGTGGAATGGACAGTCGGCGCGCCTTATCCTCAATAAATGCAGCGACCGCGCAGCCCAGAGGTCTTACGTCAGGCTCCGCCCGTTGGCTTACGTCACGTGCCCCATGCCACGTGGCAGCATCGGGGCTCCGCTTGGGCGGGGAGCAGAAGCGTAAACGATAAGGTCCGGACATGTGTCGGCTCCGGACCCCCGCCTGGCCTTGATTAAGGCCTGGGTATTCTTTGTCCCAGAATCTCAAGACCCTGCTGTGAGCAGCCCGGACCCCACATAGAGGGGTCCGGACCCGATCCTAGGGGTCTAGTTTGCCCCCGTGGGGGTCCTGGACCTTACCCGGAGGCCCGGTCTGTATATATAGGGGTCCGACACTTTTCCATGGGGGTCCGGACTCACTGTTGATACCTTGGAGTATATCATCTTCTCTGGCCACGTGGCGGCCCCGGAACCGTCCACGTGGAGGGGTCGGGTGCTGTCGCTGGCCCGGAGTAGTCGCCCGAGGCCGGGGCGAGCCATGGTCTGGTCCCACACACAACTCCTTTACCATGCGGCTAAAGATAGCCACGTGGGTACTGCGTCTTCATATGGTAGTAAGGGGTACCCCTATTTTAGGGTACTGACAGTGGCCCCCGGGCCCACCTCAGGGGAGGATGCGAGCCTGTAGGTGGGGCCAATAGCCTGATTGGTGATTGGCGCGCCGCTTCTGTGCGTCTGCTGACGTACTACCCGTCAATCCGCCTTCGGTCATGCCAACTGCGATATTTGTCTCCGCGACTGACTGACCCACGGCCCCCATGCCTGGAGGTTTCGTCAGGCCACGCGCGGGGCGCCTCGATACCGCTGCATTGGTTTAAAAAATCACCTTCTATCTTCTGTCGCGGCCTCGAGGAGGCGCACTACCAGCGCGAGCGGCGGTTCGCTCTTCATCTCCGCCCCTACCTGGCGCACCAAATGTCGGAGAGGAAATTCTCCGGTCGGGTGGCGGAACGCACCCGCCCTAAATCCTAAGATGAGGAGGGGCCTAAGCGTTTTGCATGTCTGCTAGATGGTCGAAGAACACGAGTGAACACGAGGATTTAGAATGGTTCAGGCCGCCGGAGCGTAATACCCTACTCCACTATCTGTGTGTTGTATTGAGTCTATGAGCTTGCGAGCTTGTGTGAACTTTGTGAGTTGGTCTGAGAGTCTGAGTGAACCTGCCTTGTAACATTGTGTGCCTTCCCTTTTATAGCTCAAGGGAGGCACATACAAGGATGCTGAGCCCCGACATGTGGGCCCAGGAACATAACGGAAGGAATATATTATAGGAGTAACTAATGCATGTGCAATCTCCTGGCGCCCTGATGTCCGCAGTCCACACATTATTGATATGTGGCGGCTGCTTCCTTGGTAACGCGCGAGTAATGATGAGCATAGTGCATGCAGCAGTATGGGCGTGCTGCCTGCCAATGGAATGGACAGGCACGCCGCCTGCGGAACGTACTGGTCGCCGCCTACCAGCGGAATGGACAGGTCTCATTAAATGCGGAGGCGGCACATTGCCTGCCAGCGGAATGGACATGGCTCATTAAATGCGGAGTTGGCACATCGCCCGCCAGTGGAATGGATAGGGCTCAGTAAATGCAGAGGCGGTACACCGCCTCCCAGTGGAATGGACAGTCGGCGCGCCTTATCCTCAATAAATGCAGCGACCGCGCAGCCTTGAGGTCTTACGTCAGGCTTCGCCCGTTGGCTTACGTCACGTGCCCCATGCCACGTGGCAGCATTGGGGCTCCGCCTAGGCGGGGAACAGAAGCGTAAACGATAAGGTCCGGACACGTGTCGGCTCCGAACCCCCGCCTGGCCTTGATTAAGGCCTGGGTATTCTTTTTCCTAGAATCTCGGGACCCTGCTGTGAGCGGTTCGGACCCCACATAGAGGGGTCCGGACCCCATCCTAGGGGTCCGGTTGGCACCCGTGGGGGTCCTGGACCTTACCCGGAGGCCCGGTCTGTATATACAGGGGTCAGGCACTTTCCCATAGGGGTCCGGACTCACTGTTGATACCTTGGAGTATATCATCTTCTCTGGCCACGTGGTGGCCCCGGAACCGTCCACGTGGAGGGGTCGGGTACTGTCGCTGGCCCAGAGTAGTCGCCCGAGGCCGGGGCAAGCCATGGTCTAGTCCCACGCACAACTCCTTTACCACGCGGCTAAAGATAGCCATGTGGGTACTGCGTCTTCACATGATAGTAAGGGGTACCCCTGTTTTAGGGTACTGACCGGAGTGTTAAAATCACGATTCAACATTATAGCGGTTCCTGGATGTTCTTACTCCCAACATACTCTGGGTTGATTATGTACTTTTCTTTTTAATTATTATGTAATTTTGTAATTGTCATATACTTTTCTTTTTAATTATTATGTATTTTGTTTTTAATTCAATAAAATCATGTTGTGTGATTTATGAGCGTTGAAATAAATGTGTGTCAATTACTTAATTCTGAAATAAAAAAATTGATGTGGCTATAGATTAAGACTATCGCGTGCTGTAGTTTGTGCACTATAGTACATGAACGAGAGTGAAGTCGAGCTAACGTGACAGGGTGTTGGGCACCGAATTGAGCGGCGGACGGTCCGCGCCTGTGAGCCGGATGGTCCGCGTGTGCGCAAAGCAGATTAGAGTTCCGAGTTTTGTGCTACGGTTGTTAGCTAGATTCGCGGAATTAGATCGGAAATTAGTTTGTAAAGGGTCCAGCCCCCCTCCTCTATAAATAGAGAGGTATACGGGCAATTTGTAATTAGCAATCGAATCAATAACTATTTCGCATTTATTTCCTGTACAATTAGTAGTTCTAGTCTAGTTCTAGTTTAGCTTCTCAATCCCCAAATTCTCCGCTTCTATTCGACTCTACGTCGATTAGAGGAGTCTAGGTCGGTCTGCCCGAGCCTAGACATCACCTAGGATCTCTCCTCCCCGACGGGGGTCCCTCCCGGGAGCGAGATCCAGGCGCCACCGGCGATCTTCCGCCGCACCTGTGCACGCGCGGACCGTCCGGCCCCAGGGCGCGGACCGTTCGACCGTTAGGCAGGAAACCCTAGCCTCGCACCAGGCTGCGGACCGTCCGACCCCTGGCCGCGGACCGTCTGCCCCTGTGTAGAGAGCACCGCCACTGGTTCTTGTTGAGTGATTGGCGCCCCAAAAAGGTGTCAACATACTTTTTGGTGACTCCGCTAGGGAAAACACATCTAGACCCATCAAATCGGCCCTCCATGGCCGGTTCAAGGGATAGTTCTGAAGTCTCCCCCAGCAACATTATAGAGCCGACTTGGGAAACCTTGTCGGCTGATGAATAGCTCCAGTTCGAGGAGCATAAGGAGCAGCTGATTCAAGAGGCGAGAGCAAAGTTCCTGGCCAACTTCAAAGGGGACAGGAACAATAAAGTCGTCTGACAACGGGCGACGGATCCGGTTTTGCTCTGACCCACACTAGATATCCCTAATGTAAGTAATACAAACGAGCTACAATCTCTTAAGAATTATGTAGATGAACTGAGAGAACAAATGCAAAATATCATAGGGGGTATGCAAAACGATTATAGGAGACTAGTACGTGTATTTGATAAATCTAGTATTCAAATTTTCCTTCGCACGAGGTTGAATTAGGAGGTAACACGCGTAATACATCAGCTATAGGTTGTCACGACCAGTCACAACCCCTTTATGGGATGCAGATGGACACATACCCTGAGCAACCACAAATCGACAGTAAATCAGCCGATCTGCACATGCCTCGGACCGTCTGCACGTGAACACGGACCGTCCGGGCCAGCAACAGCCGAGCCCATTTTTAATGAGTTACCCAGACATGCACCCGAGCCACCACGTATGGCACAGAATCTAAACCACCCAGTCGGACGGTCCGCATACAATGACGGACGGTCCGCATATAATCACGGATGATCTGGGTACATGTCCGGACAGTTCGCGCATGAGTCTTTTGAGGAGGATTGTTACCTGAATCCTCACTCGTCCCAGCAACACTTCCCATCACACTATGCGATGCATCAGTCCATTAATACAAAATCCCGAGCCCAGGAAAGCTTCCTGGCCCCGCCTAGAAGGCCGGAAAGGAACAATCAATCCTATGAGTCATATAGGGTAAATGACAATTGTGACATAACCTCCCAAGTAATTAGGCCCACCTACAGTTGTCCTTGTCCAACGAACCTCAGACAACCCTGTAGGTGCACCTGATCACTTGACAAGTTCGGTATCTGACTTCCTTACCTTCCCAAGAGCGTTTTACCCATCACACAGACATTACAATTCATCAGAGATACGAAAGTGCGGAAGCAGTTACAATAACTTACTTTTATTGAAAAGTAAGACAGAGTTATAAATTTATAGACCAGAACATAATATATGAGTGCTGAGTATTATTATTACAAACCAGGGGAGGCAAAAACTCCTCCCGAATAAGTAGTAAAAAGTTTTTAACAGAGGGCCTTCCCTCCCGTAGCTTTAGTCTTGGTTCTCTTCCTTTGGTACCACCTTTGAACAGAAGCAACAAAAGTTGGTTGCTTCCTCACCTAAAACAACATGGGACAGAGCCCTGAGTACGAAGTGTACTTTCGCAGGACTTACCCGACAACGTAAAAGACTCTCAAGGATATGTTGGCTTTAAGGGAGTCAAGGTAAGGCTTATCAATAATCAACTAGCTG
Organism: Zea mays; assembly: GCF_902167145.1. Lineage (NCBI taxonomy): Eukaryota > Viridiplantae > Streptophyta > Magnoliopsida > Poales > Poaceae > Zea > Zea mays. Next base: position 13,567,522 of record NC_050099.1, read on the forward strand.
AGTGCCCGTGCGTTGCAACGGGAATATATAATACCAGTATACTACGATAACTTATATACAAAATGTGTGTTATACTGTTATGAGAAAATGTTTCATAATCAATTTGTGATTCTAGCCATACATAAATTTTGTTATTTTAATCTAAATGTTTCACCACTACATTGCAACCATCAGTATCATGCAGACTTCGATATATGCCATTTGTATGGTCTCATCATTGGAGAGCACGTTCCACACATGTCGGAAGAAATTCTCTCGTACATCGTTAGTCATCAGACACACACCACCATACGCTCTTGCTTAAACAAAAAGGCAAGTGTGTGTGTTTGCAAAGAGAATTAAAGGCAGGCCGGCACAAAAGCTACCCTGACGGTGGCGAGGATGACGAACTGGTCACTGTTGTTGATCCTCCTCCGCGTCACCTCCGGCGCCAAGATGACGCCACAATCCTCGATATAGTAGTCGTCGAACGCGCGCGACATGACGAGTACCGATGACTCTTGGTTGGGCTGCCAAATGAAGTGCACCCTGGGCTCATCAGCGAGGTAGTACCCCTGACCGTTGCACCACCGGATGCGCTACTCCACCACATACATCATGTTCGAGGATACTCACACAACGTCAACAACATTCATCGTCTCAGTGCACAAGAATTCATGTCCGGTCAGTAGCGACTTACGTGGCAGGTTAGGCTTCAGGTGGACGATGAGCTGGACGACGTGATGGCATCATCGTCGGATGCGGTGTCCAGAACAACCCGAGAGTCGTCGACGTTGGCGACAACCATGAGGCCCCCCTGCTTAACGATGGACAGCGTGGTGCAACTAATCTGGACCGCGTCCAAGCGGCGGCTTCGTGGGAGCTTGTCGTACATAGTGGCGCATGCGACCACGTAGGACTGCTTCTAGAGGTCGAACTGACAGTCGCCAAGCTTCTTCTCGTCATCGATGAGCGACGCCAACGCAAGTCCCTCCTGCTCATGGTGTTTGTTCGGGGTTTCAAGTAAGAAACATGGATTCATGTTTGGCGTTGGTTTATGAAAATGACTCACAAGTCTGATCCATGGAAAAAAATATTATGAAGAATAAATATCATGCATGCAAAAAAGGGAATTTAAGTATAAAACATTATTCAAACAAAAGAAATTGCATGCAAAGCTCTTCTTTAAATAATATTACCTCCATCCAAAAATATCATTCAAGAATCTCGGTGATACTTATCTACTACTACGCATTGTGCAAGGGTAGCCAGTGAGCTTGGTGAGAGATGTAGTAGATGTGTTTCTTGTTATAGATGCAGACAATAACACACGTGGTGTAGCGGTAGCTACTGTTGGCCTTTGCTTGAGAGGTCATGGGTTCAAATCCCCTTGAGGACATGTTTGTTTTTTAATTTTAGCTAGACGTGGCAGCCTTTATAAGTAGTAGAGATTATAACTCTTATATAATTAATAGCTGAGTGCTCGTGCGTTGCAATGGGACTATATAATACCAGTATACTACGATAACTTATATAAAAAATGTGTGTTATATTGTTATGATAAAAGGTTTCATAATCAATTTGTGATCCTAGCCATACTTAAATTTTGTTATTTTAATCTAGTCGTTTCACCACTACGTTGCAACCATCAGTATCATGCAGACTTTTATATATGCCACGATTTGTATAGTCTCATCATTGGAGAGCATGTTCCACACATGCCGGAAGAAATTCCCTCGTACATCGTTAGTCATCAGATACACACCACCATACGCTTTTGCTTAAACAAAAAGTCAAGTGTGTGTGTGTGTTTGCGAAGAGAATTAAAGGCAGGCCGGCACAAAAGCTACCCTGACGGTGGCGAGGATGACGAACTGGTCACTGTTGTCGGTCCTCCTATGCGTCACCTCCGACGCCAAGATGACGCCACGGTCCTCGATATAGCAGTCGTCGAACGCGCGCGACATGACGAGTACCGATGACTCTTGGTTGGGCTGCCAAACGAAGTGCACTCCAGGCTCATCAGTGAGGTAGTACCCCTGACTGTTGCACCACCGGATGCGCTACTCCACTACATACATCATGTTTGAGAACACTCACACAACGTCAGCAACAGACATCGTCCTAGCGCACAGGAATTCATGTCCAATCAGTAGTGACTTACGTGGCAGGTTGGGCTTTAGGTGGACGATGAGCTGGATGACGTGATTGTGTCATCGTCGGATGCGGTGTTTAGAACAACCCGAGAGTCGTCGACGTTGGCGACAACCATGGGGCCCACTGCTTAATGATGGACAGTGTTGTGCAGCTGCTCTGGACCGCGTCCAAGCGGCGGCTTCGCGGGAGCTTGTCATACACAGCAGAGCATGCGACCACGTAAGACTGCTTCTAGAGGTCGAACTGGCAGTCGCCAAACTTCTTCTCGTCATTGATGAGTGACGCCAACGCGAGTGCCTCCTGCTAATGGTGTTTGTTTGGGGTTTCAAGTAAGAAACATGGATTCATGCTTGGCGTTGGTTTATGAAAATGACTCACAAGTCTGATCCATGGAAAAAAATTTACGAAGAATAAATGTCACGCATGCAAAAAAAAGGAATTTAAGTATAAAACATTATTCAAACAAAAGAAATTGCATGCAAAGCTCTTCTTTAAATAATATTACCTCCATCCAAAAATATAATTCAAGAATGTCGGTGATACTTATCTACTACTACGCATTGTGCAAGGGTAGTAAGAGGGCTTGGTGAGAGATGTAGTAGATGTGTTTCCTGTCATAGATGTAGACATAAACACACATGTGGTGTAGCGGTAGCTACTCTTGACCTTTGCTTGAGAGGTCATGGGTTCAAATCCCCTTAAGGACATAATATGTGTTTTTTTAATTTTAGCTAGACGTGGGTTGTACGGGGAATGGGAATGGGCTTTGCAGGGAATGGTGGCAGAACGGGAATGACAGACTACTCTTGCAGCCTTAATAAGTAGTAGAGATGACTCTGTTTGCAGAAATGCTTACTAATAGTGGATCCTTAAAAATCCAGTTTTATTTGTCAAGTTAAGTGAAATTACCTGCAACTAGAGTTCTTGCTACCCTAGTTCAATCACTTGACCTGCACTAGCCAATTTCTTAACAACCCGTCATCTTTGCTGGATTTTTACGTATAGGTCAGTGACCAAGTCTTCATATCCGCGAAGTTACGGCGATCCGAATCAATTATACTCAGCTGAGGATCTCCAATCACACGACATATGTAGCACTTAACCCTTGCATATGTCAACTCGCCACCAGGGTTCTTAAGACCATATCAGGTTCACGCTAACCGAGAGCACAGATACGCCACCATCCAGCCTCTTGCCACGGAGGGTACACGCTACTCTCGCCATCTCTCCACGCCCATTGTGTGTTATCTTAGTCTGGTATTAGTCTGCCAAAGGCAAAGCTTACCCATGACGAGGCATGTGACCAGTTAAAGGGTCCTCGGTCATCAAGCCTACATCGGCACGGTCCTTAATCGACTCAGACGGAGACACTACACTAAGACTCTCTTCTCGTGCAAGTCACCCGCCCGGTCTCAGCTTTATCGTTTCAAACCCAAAGTTTGGTACCTGTCAGAGGTACATCTTATCCGATGTTGAACCCATCATGGCCATGATGGATCCACCATCAAATTTTGTTTTTGAAAAACATCCCTCCCATTTTGCAACATCATCTTATGTGAAAACAAAACAGTTTGTTTTTCTAGAGCAAAACTAAGCATGAGAAAAACCTTTTGTAAAACAGGGATTTAAGGAGAAATACTCATCCAAGGAAGGAAATGCAGGAATTGGTTTAGCACGCAACTCCTATCACCTAATGCATCAAGCAAGTGAGAAAGATTTGTAAAGGAACAAGGAGGTGGCAAATGCACCGGGGCTTGCCTTGTGTTACTGGCGAATCAGGCTCGGTTTCGCAGATATCAAAATAGAAACAGTTGCCTGCCTGATGTTCCTCAGGTGGTGGTGGTGATGATGAAGTCCTTGTCTCTTCAACCTCTACTTCTTCTTCGTTTTCTAAATATAGCCAAGTATAATAATGAATGCGCATGTAGTGCTCATGAACATGCAAAGACAATAAAAATTTATTATCTAAGGTCTTGAGTACAACTTTCCTTCACGGATCTCCGAGAACTTAGGGTTTCCGGAGTCAATAGTGAAGGTCATAGGGCAGGGGTAGGGTTTTGGGTTCTAAGCATCAAACATGGTCCAAATCATATCAAACCTACCCAAGGATTCTAAATATTATTTAGAGATTACCCTAAAAATTTAGTGAATTTTGGATTTATTATTTATTCTCTAAAAATCCAGAAGCATGGTTCTTGGCTATTTTAATTGCTCTATAATTTCCTATAGGAACTAAAAATCATGAAACTATTTTTATTAAATTCTATAGGAAATTAGGAGCCTAACAAAATTGGTCTTGCATTTTTAGCATTTTTCTACAATTTTCTAGAATTTCTTTAGCTCTGGTAGAAAAAGAAAAAGAAAAGGTGTGAACAGTATTGGACCCAAACCGGCCCACGCCAGCCCACGACAGAAGGAAAGCGCCCGTGCTGGCAGTTTTGCACAGAGACCCCCATTGTCTTGAATAATCTATTAAGAACCCACAACCACTATTCACCCTCTCTGACATTTACACAGAGGTCCCCCGACTTCTGTTTCTTCTCCAAATAAACCCCTGGCCACGGCGCGCTCACCACCGATCACCCCGCGACTTGGACTGGCCCTAGCTGGCGGCGGATGCCCAGTCTAGCTACATGGGAGCATTACCGACCCAAGGCGACTTAGGAACAATCGTCAATGTTGGCTTGAACACTTAGAGAACGTCCTGCCCATGTGCACAGCGGAAACCGTGACGCCAAGCCCATGTCCCCGTTCAAAAATGCCCGAATTGACCAAACGGTTGCCACAATGAGCTTCCTGGGCACACCGAGCTGCTAAAACAACATATGAGAAGCGCAGAGCCATACCAGAGTGGTCCGGCCACGGAGCGCGGAGAACTTGTGTTCGCCGGTGACAGAGAAAGGGGAAAATGGCGCCGCGACGGCTTAGGGTGGAATTAGGAGGTGAGATTGGGGCTACACGGCCGTAAGGAACTATAGTTTCACCGTGCACACTCAATTCAGGAAGAGGTGGCAGAAGCAGTGCGAATTTTGGGCTTTGATTAAACTCACAGGTGGAGATGTGAATACCCCGCCGTGGATCATGGTGCTATTTATAGCCACGGCGGTCCGGCTAGCTATCCACGGCCACGGATAACTTTGTTAGCGCATGCTTACCACGTAGGGAAGAGACACAATGAGGGAGGAGCAAGGCATGGGTGATACCGCGGTGGATTTGACTGAGTCACGGCGGCCGCCGGTGAATAACTCCGGCCATGCCCGGCTCAGCTTGCGAGATGGTGCCACGTTCGACGCTATCCTTCCCGCGATCGATTCCCACCACTGGATCACGCGAGCACATCCTGTTCAACAGTGCCCCTGATCTTTATCGCGTTCATCAGAAAATTTTCAGAGTTTGATCTTTGGTGTTCTTCTGAACTGACCACCTTTCATCCTCTCAATCTCTTGATTCTTGTGAGGGATAGAACAATCTTCATTAACAAATTTTGTTCACCTATCAACCGTCTTCAAACTTACTATAGGATATTTGGGTCAAATTTGAGTGGATCCAAAGATATGGCGCGCCCAAATTGGCTCCATTCCATTGTGACCATTTCTGGTTTTAGTTTCAGTTATTCGACACCATTCTGACAGAGCAACTTTGGGCTGCCATATCTTTAATTGTTGCATAACAACTAAAGAGGATGTCTATATCAAAGTTATCCTCCTATAATAGCTCTACAAAATTGATGTGGTGACCTAGGGCAAAAACCTTATAACTTGGCAGATATAGGGCTCCAAAGTTGAGCCAATGTCACTGATTTCAGACTTAGCCATTGGGGTATAAGTGTGGCTCCTTTGCAAATAAGTCCAAAACTTAGGGTTTAAGTTGCAAATCCACATTCTTGTAAACCATATGACTTAAGGTGCCTTACTTTCATGGTTTTTGCACTTTAGTCCAAAAGTGCACTAATTTTGCACTTAGCCCCCTAGGGTTTCAGTCCAGGGTTTTCCAGGGTTTCTTTTAGGGTTTTTGAGGATTCTAGGGTTTGAATACCATGTATGTCTATTTATGGTGACATTATATGGTTATTTCAATTGAGTTTTGAAGTGTTCTCCTATTTAAGCCTTGTTTGCTCAATTAAGCCCAATCCAGGGTTAGGTACCCTACTCTAGGGTTTTATCCACAAAATGCCATAGCAATACAACTTGTTTGAAATTTTTGCCTAGTGAATGAACTCTAGGTGTGACAAACATATGGAATCCCAATGCTTATGATGTTATGCTCAATTTTTAGTGGCAGTAACACCAGGGGTGTTACATCCTTCCCCCCATAAAAGAATCTCGTCCCGAGATTAAAAGTCCTAGGGCAAGTAATGGAAACGGAAACACGACACAACTTTATTTCCTTATTTTTGGTACAAGGCAGGGGTGGTTTGGAGCTCACTCCTTTATTACAACAATCATATATACTTTACAAATTACATGAGGCTAAAAAGCCTGGGAAATTCTTTTCTAAAAAGTCCTGAGTTTCCCATGTAGCCTCATCTTCTGAATGTTGGTTCCAGTGTATCTTGTAAAACTTGAGAGTTTTCCTTCGGGTAATCCTGTCCTTTTGATCCAAGACATGAATAGGGTGCTCTGAGTATGTCAAGTCTGGTTCTAAGACAGCATCCGTTACTTCAATGGTTCGATCGGGAACCCGAAGACACTTCTTAAATTGAGACACGTGGAACACAATATGTACTGCAGACAAGGTTTCGGGTAACTGGAGTCGGTATGCCACTGGTCCATATTGTTCAAGAACAGGAAAAGGACCAATATACCGGGGTGCAAGCTTCCCTTTAACCCCGAAACGTAATACACCCTTCATCGGCGAAACTTTTAGGTAGACATAATCTCCAACTAGAAAGTACAAGGGTTGTCGTCGCTTGTCTACATAACTCTTCTGACGAGCTTGAGCTTCTTTTAAATTATGAATTATTTGTTGAACTTTTTCTTCGGTCTCCTTTACCATATCAGGTCTGAAGAAACTTCTTTCACCTGGTTCAGACCAATTTAACAGAGTACGACATCGTCGTCCATATAAAGCTTCGAAGGGTGCCATCTTAATGCTTTCTTGATAGCTATTATTATATGAGAACTTCGCTAATGGTAAACAATCATCCCATTTCTGTGGGAATTCCAGAACACATGCTCGCAACATATCTTCAAGTATTTGATTTACCCTCTCAGTCTGCCCACTAGTTTGAGGATGATAGGCCGAACTATAGAGCAATTTAGTACCCAAGGATTTGTGAAGTTCTTCCCAGAATTTGGATACAAATTGAGGTCCACGATCCAACACTATAGTCTTTGGAATACCGTGCAAACTGAGAATGCGAGCAATGTACAGTTCCACATATGTGAGGACCGGGTAATATGTCTTGACTGGCAGAAAATGAGTAATTTTCGTAAGCCGATCAATTATAACCCAAATAGAATCATACCCCTTTGTGGTCCTAGGAAATCACACAATAAAGTCCATGCTTATATCTTCCCATTTCCATGTTGGTATAGGTAAAGATTTTAATGGACCAACAGTCTTCATATGTATGGCTTTGACACGTCTACAAGTGTCACATCTTGCCACATAGTGTGCGATTTCAATCTTCATCTTTGTCCACCAATAATGTTGTTTTAGATCATGATACATCTTAGTGCTTCCAGGATGAATAGAATAGCGACTAAGATGTGCTTCATCCAAAATTTGCTGGCGGATCTCATCATTTTTAGGCACAACTATGCGATTATTAAACCATACAACGCCTTGATCATCTTTTCTAAAGCAGTCGGCTTTACCGGCTTCTATTTTCTCATGAATGTGCTTCATTCCCTCATCATTTCTTTGTGCGTCAATTATTCTTTGTAGGATGACTGACTCAAGCTTCGAATGATTTGTAGTTCCATGCTGAATCATTCCCAGGTTCAACTTCTCCATTTCTTGGCATAATGTATTGTCTGAAGTCTTCATGGTAAGGCAATGGCAGGAAGCCTTACGACTTAACGCATCTGCCACAACATTAGCTTTGTCTAGGTGATAGTGAATCTCTAATTCATAATCCTTTATCAGCTCGAGCCATCTCCTTTGTCTCATATTAAGTTCTGACTGGGTAAAGATATACTTTAAACTCTTATGATCTATATAAATGTGACAGATATTCCCCAGCAGATAATGACGCCATATTTTTAGGGCATGAACCACCGCAGCTAACTCCAGGTCATGAGTTGGATAATGTTCCTCATGCCGGTGCAACTGCCTTGAAGCATAAGCTTTTAATCGGCCCTCTTGCATTAGGACACATCCGAGACCACTGCCTGTTGCGTCACAATACACATCAAAGGGCTTTTCAATGTCCGGTTGAGCCAATACTGCAGCAGTGGTTAACAATACTTTTAGCTGTTCGAAGGCCTCATTACACTTCGAAGACCAATTGAATTTAATATCATTCTTCAATAAACTTGTGATTGGTTTCACAAGCTTGGAAAAATCTGGTATGAATCGGCGGTAAAAACCAGCTAGTCCAAGGAAACTTCGGACTTGATGTACAGTGGTTGGGGGTTTCCACTCCAAAATATCCTTGACTTTGCTGGGATCCACCGCAATCCCCTTGGCAGATAATACATGTCCCAGAAATTGAATCTCCTCTAGCCAGAATGCGCACTTACTGATCTTAGCATATAATTGGTGTTCCCCTAAGCGCGTTAATACGATCCACAAGTGTTGAGCATGCTCCTCTTCATTCTCGGAGTATATTAAGATATCGTCAATAAATACCACCACAAACTTGTCCAACTCGGGCATAAATACCGAGTTCATCAGATATGTGAAGTGGGCAGGAGCATTTGTCAGTCCGAAAGACATAACCAAATATTCAAATAACCATATAGCACTTCGCAAAGCACCTACGCTAATCACCAAGTGATTCTATTAAGCACTTGGGTGTAAGAGCACTTGGGAATGTCTACTATATGCCTTGGTATATTTCTTGGGCTCCCACGCTTGAGAATGGCCGGTTGGGGTGGTATTTATAGCCTTCAAACCCCAAACTAGCCGTTGGACAGAAAGCAGCAGCTTTCTGTCGTCGGGTGCACTGGACAGTCCGGTGCACCACCGAACAGGCACTGTGCAGTGTCCTGTGCACGCCACGTCAGCCGACCGTTGGCGTCTGTAGCAGTCGACCATTGGATCCGACTGTTACCGTCTGTCCGGTGCACACCGGACAGTCCGGTGCTACAGCCGGAGGGCGCCTGTCTGCGGCCCCTCTGCGCAGACTGTCTAGTTGTCCCACCGGACAGTCCGGTGCACACCGGACAAGTATTGTTCACTGTCCGGTGCGCCACCAGGCGCTGGCTGACAGCCCTCTTCTAGGATTTCTTCGTTGATTCCTTCGGGCTTCTTTTGTTCTTGAGTCTTGGACTTCTATGCATCTTTTTATGTCTTCTTTTGAGGTGTTGCATCCTCATTGCCTAGGTCCAATCCTCATCGCATCCTGTGAACTACAATTATAAACACTAGCAAACACATTAGTCCACAGATTGTGTTAATCATCAAACACCAAAACTCAATTGGCCAAATGGCCTGGGGTCCATTTTCCTTACACTTACTAATAGTGGATCCTTAAAAATCCAGTTTTATTTGTCAAGTTAAGTGAAATTACCTGCAACTAGAGTTCTTGCTACCCTAGTTCAATCACTTGACCTGCACTAGCCAATTTCTTAACAACCCGTCATCTTTGCTGGATTTCTACGTATAGGTCAGTGACCAAGTCTTCATATCCGCGAAGTTACGGCGATCCGAATCGATTATACTTAGCTGAGGATCTCCAATCACACGACATATGTAGCACTTAACCCTTGCATATGTCAACTCGCCACCGGGGTTCTTAAGACCAGATCAGGTTCACGCCAACCGAGAGCACAGATACACCACCGTCTAGCCTCTTGCCACGGAGGGTACATGCTACTCTCGCCATCTCTCCACGCCCATTGCGTGTTATCTTATTCTTGTATTAGTCTGCCCGAGGCAAAGCTTACCCATGACGAGGCATGTGACCAGTTAAAGGGTCCTCGGTCATCAAGCCTACATCGGCACGGTCCTTAATCGACTCAGACGGAGACACTACACCGAGACTCTCTTCTCGTGCAAGTCACCCGCCCAGTCTTAGCTTTATCGTTTCAAACCCAAAGTTTGGTACCTGTCAGAGGTACATCTTATCCGATGTTGAACCCATCATGGCCATGATGGATCCACCATCAAATTTTGTTTTTGAAAAACATCCCTCCCATTTTGCAACATCATCTTATGTGAAAACAAAACATTTTGTTTTTCTAGAGCAAGACTAAGCATAAGAAAAACCTTTTGTAAAACAGGGATTTAAGGAGAAATACTCATCCAAGGAAGGAAATGCAAGAATTGGTTTAGCACGCAACTCCTATCACCTAATGCATCAAGCAAGTGAGAAAGATTTGTAAAGGAACAAGGAGGTGGCAAATGCACCGGGGCTTGCCTTGTGTTACTGGTGAATCAGGCTCGGTTTCGCAGATATCAAAATAGAAACAGTTGCCTGCCTGATGTTCCTCAGGTGGTGGTGGTGATGATGAAGTCCTTGTCTCTTCAACCTCTACTTCTTCTTTGTTTTCTAAATATAGCCAAGTATAATAATGAATGTGCATGTAGTGCTCATGAACATGCAAAGACAATAAAATTTTATTATCTAAGGTCTTGAGTACAACTTTCCTTCACGGATCTCCGAGAACTTAGGGTTTCTGGAGTCAATATTGAAGTTCATAGGGCAGGGGGTAGGGTTTTGGGTTCTAAGCATCAAACATGGTCCAAATCATATCAAACTCTACCCAAGGCATCTAAATATTATTTAGAGATTACCCTAAAAATTTAGTGAATTTTGGATTTATTATTTTTTCTCTAAAAATCCAGAAGCATGGTTCTTGGATATTTTAAATGCTCTATAATTTCCTATAGGAACTAAAAATCATGAAACTATTTTTATTAAATTCTATAGGAAATTAGGAGCCTAACAAAATTGGTCTTGCGTTTTTAGCATTTTTCTACAATTTTCTAGAATTTCTTTTGATCTGGTAGAAAAAGAAAAAGAAAAGGTGTGAACAGTATTGGGCCCAAACCGGCCCACGCCAGCCCACGACAAAAGGAAAGCGCCCGCGCGCGCTCGCACTGGCAGTTTTGCACAGAGACCCCCGCTGTCTTGAATAATCTGTTAAGAACCCACAACCACTATTCACCCTCTCTCTGACATTTACACAGAGGTCCCCCGACTTCTGTTTCTTCTCCAAATAAACCCCTGGCCACGGCGCGCGACTTGGACTGGCCCTGGCTGGTGGCGGATGCCCAGTCTAGCTATAGAGGGAGCATTACTGACCCAAAGCGACTAAGGAACAGTCATCAATTTTGGCTTGAACACTTAGAGAACGTCCTGCCCATGTGCACAGCGGAAACTGTGACGCCAAGCCCACGTTTCTGTTCAAATATGCCCGAATTGACCAAACGGTTGCCACGATGAGCTTCCTAGGCACACCGAGCTGTTAAAACGACATACGAGAAGCGCAGAGCCATACCAGAGTGGTCCGGCCACGGAGCGCGGAGAACTTGTGTTCGCCGGTTACAGAGAAAGGGGAAAATGGCGCCGCGACGGCTCAGGGTGGAATTGGGAGGTGAGATTGGGGCTACACGGCCGTAAGGAACTGTAGTTTCACCGGGCACACTCAATTCAGGAAGAGGTGGCAGAGGCAGTGCGAATTTTGGGCTTTGATTAAACTCAGAGGTGGAGATGTGAATACCCCGTCGTGGATCATGGTGCTATTTATAGCCACGGCGGTCCGGCTAGCTATCCACTGCCATGGATAACTTTGTTAGCGCATGCTTACCACATAGGGAAGAGACACAGTGAGGGAGGAGCAAGGCATGGGTGACACCGCGGCGGATTTGATTGAGTCACGGCGGCCGCTGGTGAATAACTCTGGCCACGCCCGGCTCAGCTTGCGAGATGGTGCCACGTTCGACGCTATCCTTCCTGCGATCGATTCCCACCACTAGATCACGCGAGCAAATCCTATTCAACAGTTCCCCTGATCTTTATCGCGTTCATCAAATATTTTTCAGAGTTTGATCTTCAGTGTTCTTCTGAACTGACCACCTTTCATCCTCTCAATCTCTTGATTCTTGTGAGGGACAGAACAATCTTCATTAACAAAGTTTGTGCACCTATCAACCGTCTTCAAACTTACTATAGGATATTTGGGTCAAAATCGAGTGAATCCAAAGATATGGCGCGCCCAAATTGGCTCCATTCCACTGTGACCATTTCTTGTTTCAGTTTCAGTTATTCGACACCATTCTGACAGAGCAACTTTGGGCTGCCATATCTTTAATTGTTGCATAACAACTAAAGAGGATGTCTGTATCAAAGTTATCCTCCTATAATAGCTCTACAAGATTGATGTGGTGACCTAGGGCAAAAACCTTATAACTTGGCAGATATAGGGCTCCAAAGTTGAGCCAATGTCACTAATTTCAGACTTAGCCATTAGGGTATAAGTGTGGCTCCTTTTCAAATAAGTCCAAAACTTAGGGTTTAAGTTGCAAATCCACATTCTTGTAAACCATATGACTTAAGGTGCCTTACTTTCATGGTTTTTGCACTTTAGTCCAAAAGTGCACTAAATTTGCACTTAGCCCCCTAGGGTTTCAGTCCAGGGTTTTCCAGGGTTTCTTTTAGGGTTTTTGAGGATTCTAGGGTTTGAATACCATGTATGTCTATTCATGGTGACATTATATGGTTATTTCAATTGAGTTTTGAAGTGTTCTCCTATTTAAGCCTTGTTTGCTCAGTTAAGCCCAATCCAGGGTTAGGTACCCTACTCTAAGGTTTTATCCACAAAATGCCATAGCAATACAACTTGTTTGAAATTTTTGCCTAGTGAATGCACTCTAGGTGTGACAAACATATGGAATGCCAATGCTTATGATGTTATGCTCAAGTTTTAGTGGCAGTAACACCAGGGGTGTTACAGCAATGCACCAGTAGCTCGAACCAATGGGGGGAAACAACACGCTAATATCCAGCCAACCCACCTATGTTTGACCAGAGAGCCGGTGGTCTCGCACCGGCTGCCGTCGATATAGTGAGGGAGTAAATAGTTGGGGCGTTCCGAGATAACCTTGGAGTAAGCATGGTACATGTGGGGCAATCATATCAGAAACCTTATGACAGCCGATTTGATCACCACCCATAACCCCAGGGAACCAGGATACCCAATTTCGCAAAATTTTTGGTTGACCGAGGAAAAAAACACGCGCGAACACATAGGCTAGTTCTTAGCATAATTAGGAGAATCGGCCAACACAGAAGCATTTCACGTGCGTTTATTTTCGTTGTCTTTAACAGGAACCGCGTTCACGTGGTATGCCACTTTACCTCCTAATTCTATTTCGTCATGGGGGAGTTAGAACAAAAATTCCATGACCATTTTTTTTCTGGTGACTATGAGTTAGATTTGGTAGACCTAGTGGCCCTGCGATAGGGGAAGGATGAATCGGTTAATGAATACATCCGGAGGTTCCGGGATACAAGAAACTGATGCTTCCAAATACACTTAGCAGAAAAACAGCTAGCAGGAATAGCCTTTAATGGGCTGCGATATTATTTAAAAAAAGATTAGAAGGCATCCAATTTTTCATGCTAGCACAATTACACCAGAGAGCTTTGGCCTGTGAAAGTCGAAGCAAAGAGACTGCCAAAACCATTCGTCACAATGTCCATATAGTAGAGTGCGACCAAAGTAGCTCGGACGACGAATCAACAGAACTATACACTGCTGAAATGGTTTGGCCAAAGCAGGCCAAATCTTCGGCTTGTTCCTCCTTGCAGCCGGTTCAAAAGAAATGACAAGAGGAGGTTAAATTTATATTTAATGTTGGTAAATGTGATAAAATATTTGATGAATTACTCTAAAATGGCAACATTAAAATAAATCACACTGTTCCATCCGCCGACGAGCTGAAACGTCGTGCATACTGCAAGTGGCATAACTCATTTTCTCATGCCACTAATGATTGTAATGTATTCCGTCGACAGATTCAATCGACCATTAACGAAGGACGATTGAAATTTTAGGAAATGCAGATGGACACAGAGCCCTTTCTAATGAACATGATCGATTTTGAGGGCAAGAGGATCCTGGTTCGGCCAAACACAGCCGATAAGGGCAAAGACAAAGAGATAATCATCGGCAACACAAAAGAGGCCGATGGGAATCATAAAATTTCTTGTAGGAAAGTGGTGGCCGAGAAGACTCCCGATGGAGGGGAGACTCTTAAGGTGACCATCACGACCTCCAGCACTGGGGGGCAAGCGCAGACCAAGGAGCAGGAGCCCGCGTTGCGCATCTCGGACGGTTCGACGCACAGGCGCAGACGGTCCGGGACCACACCGGACGATCCGGAGAATTCCAGCGGACAGTCCGATCATACTCAAGACCCGCAACGACCGTGTACCTTCAAACCACGACGACTAGAGATAGGTACGTGGAAAACAAATACATTTAAAGCAGCTGGTCGGTTGGTCAAATCCGGGCCGACTTTCGATCAATTATTGTCCAAATATGTGAAAAAGAAGGTCGGCCCCAGTGACTAGCCAGTCCTCGCTCGCCCATTCATGAGCAATGTCGGGTAAGACCGATTGGACCACCCCCACCAATCGGAAGAAATGGAAGGACATATTGTCCAATTGAAACCTAACATACCTACATGGACACCTCCACCCCCTTATTTACCTATGCCATATCCATACACATATTTACCTCCACCATATGTCCCAAATCAAATGTGGGGCATGCCACCATATCCATTTGGGATGCCACAGTACCCCGCCTGGGTGGCACCCCAAACATCTGTATTCAACAGGTTGGCACCTCCAGTACAAGACCGATTGAGCGTCGCTCAATCCAGTCACCAGACACAGGCCCAACAAGATTGCCGGATTACTCGGCCTCAAAGGCCGACCAATCCGGCAGGGGGCATATACCTGCAGTGACCGAAAGAACAACAAAAAAGGATATCATCAAAATAGGTACTGCAGATGTCATCATACAGAAAGATAATGAAGGGCCAATGATTTTTGGTGAATCGGCCAACACAACCAAAAAAGAAGATACGGCTACCATCAAAACAGTCGATCCAAAATACTCTATGCCTCGATGGTGCCCAGCGGGATTGACACGGTCCCAAAAGCGAAAATTACAACGCCTAAGAGCAAAAGAGAACTAGGAAAAGGTGGCGGAAAAGATATTCAATGACACGAGCAAAAGAGAACCAGGAAAGGAAAGATATTCAATGACACACATCCACAGTACCCACCACCGCAAAAGAAATGGAGACCAAAGACCGTTGAGGAAAAACAAACAGCCACAAAAATAGAAAATAAAACAACACTTGTGCAGCACCCTGCAGGTATGGCAGACAGCCTGGCTAAAAAGGCTGGACCAGCTACAGAAGGCGCGGACCGTCTTACCCCTGAGTCCGGACCATCCGCATCACACCAGGACGCCTCCGACGACGTACCGACATCAATGGAGGAGGACGGCCTACTGGGAGAAGACCTGGTCGACTACGAAGCTTCTCCAGAACGCCCAAGTATGGATGTAAATGTTATTACATTTTCCGCCGATTGTACTATTGTTGGCGACGATGAACCTGTTGTTTCCCAGTTTGATTTTGGTCCTAAAGAAGCCGCCTTTACTAAACCAAAGGAATCGGTAAATCATTTAAAGCCACTCTTCGTGCGCGGTCACATTGATGGGATACCGATTGCTAAAATGTTAGTAGATGGAGGGGCGGCTGCAAATCTAATGCCTTATTCATTGTACAGAAAATTAGGTAAACAAGATGACGAACTTGTCAAGACCAACATGACCCTCAGCGATGTTGGGACTGATAGTTCGATCAAAGCCAGGGGAGTCACGTCCGTTGAATTAACCATCGGGACTAAGACCCTTACTGCTGCATTCTTCGTTGCTGATGTAGAAGGAAATTACAGTCTAATCCTAGGCAGAGATTGGATTCATGCCAACTAAAGTATAGCTTCTACATTATATCAAATGTTAATACAATGGGTAGGCGATGATGTAGAACAAGTACATGCTGATGTATCGACCTGTATCGCTGTGGCCGATGCCCCTTGTTGGACACCAAAATGAGCGGACGGTCCGGCCCATGGGCCCGGACGGTCCGCGTGTCCCGAGATTAGATTAACTCGGATGTTTATCCTTATCTCGTGTGTGGTTATCCATCTAATCACGTGGGAGTTTGTTGGCTATCTCTTAGGAAAAGGTCCAGACCTCCTCCCCTATAAATATAAAGGGGTACGGCCGATTGAGAACCCCCGACCACATTCCAATCAAACCAATTACCTTATTTACTTTTCCTGCCCTAGGAGTAGATGTAGCATAGTTCTAGTTGTAGTCTTCCACATATCCACCTCCATCCCTATTCGACTCTACGTCGTCTAGATCCGTCTTGGGTGGCCTACCGATCCCAAGACAACCCTAGGATCTCACCCCTCCCGGGGGGCAAGATCTAGTTGTCCATCCAAGACCTCTTCCTCGAATTGATTTAATTCCTAGGCGGCTCCACGTCGTCTGGGGACGCCCCGAGTGACCTATCGACCCAGAGCACCTTAAGATCTTTTCCCCACAGGGGACGAGATCTAGATTCCAGCAAGGAGAAGGAAGACGACCCTGTCGCCAGGTCGCGGACCGTCCGGCCCTAGGGCGCGGACTGTCCAGCCGTCAGGCAGGGAACCCTAGCCTCGCGCCAGGTCGCAGACCGTCTGGCCCTGTGCCGCGGACCGTCCGCGCCTGACCAGAGAGCACCGTCGCCGGTTCGTATTGAGTGATTGGCGCCCCCCAAAAAGGCACCAACATATTTTTGGCGACTCCGCTGGGGACGAAGTTGCAGATCTACAAAATAAGGCTTACATGGCCGATTCTAAAGATCTCAACGGTGCTTCTCCAAACAGCAACACAAGGCTGACTAATTTATCGGCCGCTGAGCATAAAAGATTAGAAGATGACATGAAGAAAATAGACGAGGAGGCCCATCGACAAAAGGATCAGGTGCTCAAGGTGGCGGATAAGTGGTACCTCTCGCACTTCAAGGTAGACTGCCACCAGAAGACCGTCCAAGAGAGGGAGATAAACGCCAAGTATATGTTAGCCGTGCTGCAACAGCTCCCCACGATAGGTGATGTCAGGTCAGCCGATGATATTCCATCTATTAAAATTTCTTTTGATAATCGGATTAAAAGTATCACGGAGGATATAGAGAGGATGGCACATGCATTAGGAAAAACTCACATGCCTAATTTTTTATCACATAAATTAGGCGCTGAAACAATTGCGCCAAACACATCGGCGACAAATGGGTTTCCCCAGCCATATTCTGGTATGTCGATGGACTCATATCCAGGACGACCGTCACCACCATCTTCGCTAAATGGTGAGTCAACCCTGAGCACGACCGGACCGTCCGCACACAATCGCGGACCATCCGGCCCTCCGTCAGACCGTCCGACACCCTACGTCGGACAGTCTGGAGTTACACAGAGCCCACCACAAGGGTCACAGGTGTTGCCTGACGTGACCGGACAGTCCGAGGAT
The DNA here is from genome assembly GCF_902167145.1 of Zea mays. Lineage (NCBI taxonomy): Eukaryota > Viridiplantae > Streptophyta > Magnoliopsida > Poales > Poaceae > Zea > Zea mays. Next base: position 13,585,368 of record NC_050099.1, read on the forward strand.
AGTACCGGACTGTCCGATCCACCCGCAGACCGTCCGACTGTGCAGGTCGGACCGTCCGGAGCACCAGAAGTCACCTGTGATCCGCCTAGTGCGGAAGACCGGCATAAATATAACCGGCCACCCAAGCCCCAAGAACCAAAAAAGTCACACGTCCCTGAGCTTGTTTGGCCCACTAAGGCCAAACCTTCTGTTCGCCCTCACCCGCACTCGACACAAAAGGAAAAGGTTAAGTTCACATTTAATATTACTAAATGTGATAAAATATTTGATGAGTTGCTTAAACATGGTAATATTAAATTGTCACATGTAATTCCTCCGGTTGAACAATTAAAAGGGCGTGTTTATTGCAAATGGCATGGCTCCTTTCTCCACAACACCAATGATTGTGACGTCTTCCGTCGGCAAATACAATCGGCTATAAACGAAGGCCGGTTGAGGTTTCAAAAAGAGGTGAAAATTGACAGGCCACCTGTTCCTGTCACCACATTAGAGCCAACGAGCAAAAAGGCCATAATTCGGCCTTGTGCGGCCGATAAAAGTAAAAATAAAAATATCGTCATTGGTGATCCTCGCACACCAAATATGTCACGCAGGATGGTTACTCTAAAGGCTCCGGACAAAAGAAAGACCGGAGGCACCGGGGGGCAAGCACGATCGGACACCCGATCACGGTCACCTGTCCTGCGTATGCCGAACGATCCGGGTACTAAGGCCGAACAGTCCGAGACAGGCGCGGACAGTCCGACTATGATGGCCGGACGGTCCGCAGATGGTCAGAAGCAGCAACCTCAGACCATCGGACCACAACGTTCCAACACAAGTGTTAGGAAACAAAACACTACTAAGACGTCTGGACGACTCAGTAGAGTCGGCCCTACTTTTGGTCAGTTGCTTGCCAAATATATGAAGAAGGCCGTTCCACACAACCGGCCAATAAAACAAACAAAGTCAAAAGGGCGACTTGTGCGAAAGCAAAAGCCGACTAAACGGACCCAAAGGGTTGCACAACCAAGATCGCCTTGTCATCCTCCTCCAGGGATAGCATGGTGCGTCCTGTTCTATCCATCGCCGATGTGTTGTCCTGCTCATGTGTGGGGTGGTACGGCGATGAATTTGTATTACTGGCCCAATCCGTTTGCTTATTTGGGCTGGGGGGCACCACAAGTTTTTTCCTATTGACAGGTTGATCAGGTAGACATGGCCGAAGAGGATGCGAGCCGAAACGGCCTCTGTACATTAAAGTCCCATCAAGTATTTATATTATCTGATCACAAGAGCCGATGACTTGCATCGAGCTGAGTCCTTACTTCGGGAACAAAACCTCATGAGGTCAATTGTTTCCGAAGTTTTCGCTGATGCTTTTGGTTCGCCAAGCTCCACCAAAAGGCAGGGGGGCATATGTTGGACACCAAAATGAGCGGACGGTCCGGCCCATGGGCCCGGACGCGTGTCCCGAGATTAGATTAACTCGGATGTTTATCCTTATCTCATGCGTGGTTATCCATCTAATCACGTCTGAGTTTGTTGGCTATCTCTTAGGAAAAGGTCCAGACCTCCTCCCCTATAAATATAAAGGGGTACGGCCGATTGAGAACCCCCGACCACATTCCAATCAAACCAATTACCTTATTTACTTTTCCTGCCCTAGGAGTAGATGTAGCATAGTTCTAGTTGTAGTCTTCCACATATCCACCTCCATCCCTATTCGACTCTACGTCGTCTAGATCCGTCTTGGGTGGCCTACCGATCCCAAGACAACCCTAGGATCTCACCCCTCCCGGGGGGCAAGATCTAGTTGTCCATCCAAGACCTCTTCCTCGAATTGATTTAATTCCTAGGCGGCTCCACGTCGTCTGGGGACGCCCCGGGTGACCTATCGACCCAGAGCACCTTAAGATCTTTTCCCCCCAGGGGACGAGATCTAGATTCCAGCAAGGAGAAGGAAGACGACCCTGTCGCCAGGTCGTGGACCATCCGGCCCTAGGGCGCGGACTGTCCGGCCGTCAGGCAGGGAACCCTAGCCTCGTGCCAGGTCGCGGACCGTCTGGCCCTGTGCCGCGGACCGTCCGCGCCTGACCAGAGAGCACCGCCGCCGGTTCGTATTGAGTGATTGGCGCCCCCAAAAAGGCACCAACACCCCTGTACTCTGGACTTATGAGACTGCCACATGTCTCACAGGACTAGATTTTTCTGATTACCAGTTCATAAGTATAGATAAGAAGGGTTTCATTCCTGTCATGCTAGAGCCGATGGAGAATCGGCTAAATCCTAAATAAAGTTTAAATAATGAGTACACACAAAATTCATGAGTCCTTGGTCACGGACAGTTCGGCTTCTGAGGCCGGATGGTCCGGTCTTTCACAAAATAGTTTGGTCTTTAAGACCGAACATCTACCGCAGCGTAAAGACAGTATCACGGATGATCTGGCCCCCGAGACCGGGGAGTCCGCCATCACACAAAGATCATCTGATTCCTCTGTGGGGGACATGATAGAGGAATTCAGAGATCTCGATAAACTAGGACAGGGGTTTACATCGGCCGATCCTTTGGAGGAGATCGACATAGGAGATGGTAAAACTCCAAGGCCAACTCTTGTAAACAAGACCCTAGAGACCGATCCTAGAAATGAAATGATCGGTTTATTGAAGGAATATTCGGATTGCTTTGCTTGGAATTACATTGAGATGCCGAGATTAAGCCGAGAGATCGTAGAGCATCGGCTGCCCATTAAGTCCGGTTTCAGACCTTTCAAGCAGAGAGCTAGAACATTTCGTCTAGATCTTCTCCCACGAATCAAGGACGAAATCCACCGGCTGCTAGAAGCTGATTTTATTAGACCTTGCAGATACACAGAGTGGGTCTCCAATATTATGTCGGTGGAGAAGGAGTCAGGTAAGCTTAGAGTATGCATTGATTTTCACAATTTAAATAGACCAACTCCTAAAGATGAGTATCTTATGCCCATAGCCGACACATTAATCAATAATGCATCAGAGAATAGAATTATTAGCTTTCTTGATGGTAATGCCGGATATAATCAGATTTTCATGGCCGAAGAAGATGCGTCTAAAACGACCTTTATATGTCCAGGCTTCATTGGTTTATTTGAATGGGTTGTCATGACATTTGGTCTGAAAAATGCTGGTGCTACTTATCAGAGGGATATGAATTTGATCTTCAATGAGTTGTTGGGAAACACTATGGAAGTCTACATTGATGATATTGTAGTCAAATCGGCTGAGTTTAGTTCTCATGTAGCTGATTTGCGCAAAGCCTTTGATAAAATGTGTCGGTATGGTTTGAAAATGAACCCACGTAAATGTGCTTTTGGATTGTCGGCTGGTAAGTTTTTAGGATTTGTCATCCATGAACATGGTATAGAGATAGACCCTGACCGAATCAAGTCTATTCGGAATGTGGGACCTCCGACCTGTAAGGTCGAAGTGCAGAAGTTTCTCGGCAAGGTGAATTATTTATGAAGGTTTATTTCTAACCTAGCCGGAAAGATTGATGCCTTCACCCCTATCCTTCGGCTTAAGAATGATGTCGAATTCGCTTGGGGGGCAGAGCAGCAGGAAGCATTTGATCTCATTAAAAATACTTGTCTTCGGCCCGTATTAAAAGCACCACGAGCAGGAGTACCATTCCGATTATACATTGCAGCTGAAGATAAGGTCATTGGGGTTGTTCTGACACAAGAAACTGAAGGAAAAGAGCAGGTGGTGACATATCTAAGTCGGAGGTTGGTGGATGCTGAAACGAGGTACACTTTTATTGAGAATTTATGCTTATGCTTGTTTTATGCATGCACCAAGTGTAGATGTTATTTACTGTCTAGTCATTGCATTGTTTCTGGTCAAGCCGATGTGATCAAATACATGTTGCATAACCCAATTATGAGTGGTAGAGTTGGTAAGTGGGCTTATGCACTCATACAATATGACTTGGCCAATGAACCATTGAAATCTATGAGAGGCTAGTGTCGGTGTTTTGGGTCCGACCGCACACCCGGGGTTGCCCCTCAAGGTGTTTTTAGGAGTAGGACGGTGTCAACGATTGTAGCAAAATGGTTCGTGCCGATCGCACGAGGGACAATGGACAAGATTTGCAGGTTCGGGCCGCTTAGAAGTGCGTAACACCCTACGTCCTAGCGAGTATATGAGCGTGGTTACAAGGGGACTCTCTGGATTGAGGGCGCAGAGAGTTTACGTGGGTGGCTAAGTAAAATAGGGTCGATCGATCTGAAGGGGTGCCCCCTAGGCCTTATATACTCGACCGTGGAGCAGTACATGTGATATGATAACATCAAGTAGCTAAAAGATAGTGAACCTCTTGAGTTTATCCCTACGTAACCCTCGCCGACTTATCCTCGCATGGCTCCGCTGCATGGGGGCTTCAGCGCGGGAAAGTCGGGTCTCTGTTGCGATTCATTCGTTCGACGTTGTGGGCCGTCCGGGTTTGCACCAATCCAGTCTCACGTCTTCTCTTCTTTGTTGGTTGTCTTTCCCTAGGCCCACGAAAGAATGACCTTACGAATTATTGGGCCCTTGGGCCTTCCGTGAGGCCTTTTACTTCTTTAGTGGACCCAGGGGATATCTATCCCCCACAGCTAGGTCGTAGCGGATTTTATTGTAGAATATCGGATTAATGATACTCATAAACTAGACATGTCATACCTCACTATTACTCCTAGAACTTTATATTTTGATGGATCGGTTTGCAATGAAGGGCAAGGAATTGGCATCGTACTTGTTTCACCAAGTGATGTCTCCTTCGACTTCTCTAGCCGATTGAAAACTTATTGCACTAACAATCAAGCCAAATATGAGGCCCTTTTGTTCGTCTTGGAATTTTTAAATTATATGGGAGTAAAACATGTGAAGGCATTTGGTGATTCTCAGTTGGTCGTCCAACAGGTGTTAGAAGAATATCAATGTTTTGATGGTACTCTAAATAGTTACCTTGAAAAATGTTGGGGCATAATTCATTCTTTTGACGAATTCAGTATTCAGCATATCTCTAGAGTTGAGAATCATAGAGCTAACAATTTGGCACAAGATGCATCAGGTTATCGGATAAAGCGAGGGAGATTTCACAACACTGAAAATCTGATAACCGGTGCAGGGCCAATTCCCCAGGTCGCGGACCGTCCGAGTAGAGACTCCGGACTGTCCGGGGTTACCAGGAAAGTTCTCCTAATTGATTCGGCTGATGATGAAGCCGATGCAAGTGATTGGAGGACGCCCATAACTAATTATTTACGAAATCCCAATATCAGGACAGATAAGAACATTCGGCGTACAGCTTTCAAGTATGTTTTGATGAGTGATGAACTCTACCGCCGAATAGTCAACGACGTCCAGCTTAAGTGCTTGGGCCCAGATGATGCTATATTAGCCATGGCCGAAGTACATATAGGAATTTGTGGTACCCATCAATCAGCTCCAAAGATGAAGTGGTTGTTGCGAAGGTCTGGTTTTTATTGGCCTAACATGATAGCTGATTGTTTCAAGTACTACAAAGGATGCCAAGTGTGTCAAAAATTCGGCGAACTACGGTTGGTCCCTGCAGCCGAATTACATCCTATCATCAAGCCTTGGCCTTTCAGAGGATGGGGATTAGACTTTATAGGAGAAATTCATCCTTCATCATCAAAGGGGCATCGGTTCGTGTTAGTTGCCACTAACTACTTTACCAAATATATTGAAGTCGTTGCTCTGAAGAACATGACACACAAGGAGGTAATTGATTTCATAACTGAGCATATTATTCATAGATTCGACATTCCCCAGACTTTGACTACAGATCAAGGGACTTCTTTTATGTCAAAAGAGGTACGTGAATTTGCCAAATTATATAGAATTAAGTTGCATAATTCATCTCCATATTATGTTCAGGCCAATGGACAGGCCGAGTCTAGTAATAGGACATTGATTAACTTGATAAAAAAGAAGATATCCGATAATCCTAAGCATTGGCATAAGATTTTGTTCGAAGCTTTATGGGCTCACGGAATATCTAAATATAGTGCTAATAAAGTATCTCCTTTTGAGCTTGTCTATGGGCAGGAAGCAGTGTTGTCTGTGGAAATTAGTTTGAATGCTGTCAGGATCGCCAGACAAAATGATCTAACCGTCATTGATTATTATAATTCAATGATGGATAATATCGATGAGGTGACCGACAAGAGGGTGATAGCTTTGGGAGCAATAGAAAAGGACAAGATCATGGTAGCCAGGGCCTACAACAACAAGGTCAAAGCAAAGTCATTTCAAGTAGGGGACCTGGTGTGGAAGACCATCTTGCCTCTAAGAAATAAAGACCGGAAGTTTGGGAAATGGTCGCCAAGCTAGGAGTGTCCTTATAAAGTAAAACAGGTAATGTCTGGTAACGCCTATTTACTACAAACATTACAAGGCAAGGATTTACCCAAGACTTTGAATGAGCGTTTTCTCAAACAGTACCACCCTAGTATGTGGCAAGATGTCTAAGAGAACCAATGTAATCACATCGAGTTAGTTGCTTTTGGTTTGCTCAGCTCCACCAAAAGGCAGGGGGCATATGTTGGGCACCAAATTGAGCGGCGGACGGTCCGGCTCTGAGGCCAGATGGTCCGCGGTCCGGACGGTCCGCGCATGTGGGCCGGACGGTCCGCGCGTGCGCAGAGCAGATTAGGGTTCCGAGTTTTGTGCTATGGTTGTTAGCTAGATTCGTGTAATTAGCTCAGAAATTAGTTTGTAAAGGGTCCAGCCCCCTCCTCTATAAATAGAGAGGTATATGGTCGATTTGTAATCAGCAATCGAATCATGTCAGTGTTTCGGACCCGCGAGGACCCTCAACCGACTAGTGAATTTGTCGCTGCGTGTCCCTGCCCAGATGGGTTGATGCAATATGGAACACAAGAGGGAGGATGAGGCTTATATTATCTTACACCGGGGTGCTCGTAGTAGGGGTTACAAGCGTCGTGAGAGAGAGAGGGAGAGGGTTCGGCCTTGAGGTGAGCTGTCTGAGTTAGCCTCCTCCGCGTCTCTCCCACTCTGTCTGCTTCCTTTAGGAAGGCCCTGGACATCCCCTTTTATAGATACAAGGAGATGGTCCAGTTGTACAATGGGGGTGTAGCTACGTGCTAACGTGGCCGGTGGAGAAGTACTTGAGCCCTGTAGAAGCGCAGCTGGTGTTGCGGCCCGGGGTCCTGCTGACGTTTCTATGCTTTCGTATAGAGTTGAGAACAACCAATGTCATGGACGCACGTAGGGAACCATCATTACCTGTTACCGGAGTAATCTAGATGGGACACCGGTCTTGTTCCTTCGTAGCCTGAGGCAGCTAGCTAGGGGTAGGGTAATGATGTATCCCATGTGGTGTAGTCGGTCCGAGGCCGAGGTCGGGCGAGGCAGAGACTTCTTCCTGAGGCCGAGGCTGAGGCGGGCGAGGTTGAGACTCCTCCCGAGGCCGAGGCTGAGGCCGAGGCCTGAGGTCGGGCGAGGCGGAGCTCCCTATTGCGCCCGAGGCTGAACTCGGGGGAGGTCATGACTTACTGTTATTAGTTTTACCCTGGTGGTTGGCACAGTAGTCGGAACGGGGTGAATAGTGTTGTTTCCCTGTCAGAACGATCAGTAAAGGGGCGAAGTGACTGCGGTCATTTCGACCTTGCCGACTGAGGCGTGCGTGTCAGGATAAGGTGTCAAGTGATCCCCACATTAAATGCGCATGTGATACGGTCGGTTGGTAAGGCGATTTGGCCGAGGTCGCTGTACGATAAAGTTTGCCCGAGCTTAGCCTCGGGCGAGCCGAGGGTGCATCCATTGCCTGAGGAGGTCCTCGGGCGAGGCATGAATCCGTGCGGGACTACTGTTCTTGCCCGAGGCCGGGCTCGGGCGAGACGAGATCGCGTCCCTGAGGCTTCAACTTTGAACCGCGCTTACCGGTCTTTACGATCTGTTTTGAGGATGTTTTCTAGCCATGTTAAGGAGTATTGGGGGTACCCCTAATTACGGTACCCGACAGTAGCCCCCGAGCCTCAAAGGGAGTGTAAGTACTTGCTTGGAGGTTCTGCCGGATTTTTTGCAAGGGGACCGGCCTTTTTGCAAGAGTACTAGCGCACCCGTCGGGTGTAGCCCCCGAGGCCTCGGAGGAGTGGTTTGACTCCTTTGAGGTCTTAATTCTTTTTGTGATGCCTCGGTCGGCCTTGTTGTTCTCTCATGCGGCCTGGCCGCAGCCTGGGTGCATGGTCAGGCTCCGAGTTTTCAAGCTGGTTTGTCGATGTGGTCGACAATTTGGTCGTAGCCTGGTGCGAGAGCAGCCTCCAAGCCTCTGCATGGAGCGAGAGGGCGATCGAGGACTGTCTCGGCTTTTTATTGTTGTCGGCGTTTCGAAACCCGGGGGTCCCTGGACCGACGAGTAAAATTGTCGCCGCGTGCCCCAGCCCAGATGGGTCGGCGCGAGACGGAGCGCAAAGGGGGGAGGCAGCCGGAGGGAGACGGGCGTGAGAGGTGGAAATCTCGCGGCCTTCGTGTTTGTCCCGCGCCCAGGTCGGGTGCGCTTGCAGTAGGGGGTTACAAGCGTCCACGCGGGAGGGAGCGAGCGGCCTCACGCGAGCGCCGTCCCGTCCTTCCCCGCGCGGCCAACCCTCTGTAAGAGGGCCCTGGTCCTTCCTTTTATAGGCGCAAGGAGAGGACCCAGGTGTATAATGGGGGGTGTAGCAGTGTGCTAACGTGTCTAGCGGAGGAGGGCTAGCGCCCTAAGTACGTGCCATCGTGGCAGCCGGAGAGGTTTTGGCGCCCGGTTCGTGTGGTGTCGTGGTCGTCGGAGGAGCGCTGGAGCCTGGCGGAAGGACAGCTGTCGGGGCTGTCGAGTCCTTGCTGACGTCCTCTTGCTTCCGTAAGGGGGCTGAGAGCCGCCATCGTCATAGAGCGTGCGGGGTGCCATCATTACTTATCTGGCGGAGCGAGCCAGATGGGATGCCGGTCTTGTTCCCTGTAGCCTGAGTCAGCTTGGGGCAGGGTAATGATGGCGCCTCCTGTTGACGTGGTCGGTCCGTGCCCTACTTTGGGCAAGGTGGAGGCTCCTCCGAGGTCGAGGTCGAGTCCATCTTCCAAGGTCGGGGTCGAGTCCGAGCCCCCGGGTCGGACGAGGCGGAGACCGTCGGCTGATGCCAGGGCTGAGTCCGAGCCCTGGGGTCGGGCGAAGCGGAGTTCGTTATCTTCCGGGGTTGAGCCTGAGTCCGAGCCCTGGGGTCGGGCGAAGCGGAGTTCGTCGTCTTTCGAGGCTGAGCCCGAGTCCGAGCCCTGGGGTCGGGCGGAGCGGAGTTCGTCGTCTTCCGGGGTTGAGCCCGAGTCCGAGCCCTGGGGTCGGGCGGAGCGGAGTTCGTCATCTTCCGGGGCTGAGCCCGAGTCCGAGCCCTGGGGTCGGGCGGAGCGGAGTTCGTCGTCTTCCGGGGCTGAGCCCGAGTCCGAGCCCTGGGGTCGGGCGGAGCGGAGTTCGTCGTCTTCCGGGGTTGAGCCCGAGTCCGAGCCCTGGGGTCGGGCGGAGCGGAGTTCGTCATCTTCCGGGGCTGAGCCCGAGTCCGAGCCCTGGGGTCGGGCGGAGCGGAGTTCGTCGTCTTCCGGGGCTGAGCCCGAGTCCGAGCCCTGGGGTCGGGCGGAGCGGAGTTTGTCATCTTTCGGGGCTGAGCCCGAGTCCGAGCCCTGGGGTCGGGCGGAGCGGAGTTCGTCATCTTCCGGGGCCGAGCCCGAGTCCGAGCCCTGGGGTCGGGCGGAGCGGAGTTCGTCGTCTTCCGGGGCTGAGCCCGAGTCCGAGCCCTGGGGTCGGGCGAAGCGGAGTTTCCTATGGCGCCTGAGGCCGGACTTGGCTGCTGTCAGCCTCACTCTGTCGAGTGGCACAGCAGTCGGGGCGGCGCAGGCGGCGCTGTCCTCTTGTCAGACCGGTCAGTGGAGCGGCGAAGTGACTGCGGTCACTTCGGCTCAGTCGACTGGAGGGCGTGCGTCAGGATAAAGGTGTCAGGCCACCTTTGCATTAAATGCCCCTGTGATTTGGTCGGTTGGCGTGGCGATTTGGCCAAGGTTGCTTCTTGGTGAAGACTGGGCCTCGGGCGAGCCGAAAGTATGTCCGTTGCTGGAGGGGGGCCTCGGGCGAGACGTAGATCCTCCGGGGTCGGCTGCCCTTGCCCGAGGCTGGGCTCGAGCGAGGCGTGATCGAGTCCCTCGAATGGACCTATCCTTGACTTAGTCGCACCCATCAGGCCTTTGCAGCTTTGTAGCCCCCGAGGCCTCGGAGGAGTGGTTTGACTCCTCCGAGGTCTTAATGCCTCATGCAATGCTTCGGCTGGTCTGGTCGTTCCCTCATGCGAGCTGGTCGTAGCCCAGGTGCATGGTCGGGTCCCAAGTTCTCGGGCTGGTATGTTGACGCTGTCAACGGTCTGGCCGGAGCCGGGTTTGCGAGAGCAGCCCCCGAGCCTCTGCACGAGGCGAGAGGACGGTCAAGGACAGACTCGACTTTTTTACATACGCCCCTGCGTCGCCTTTCTGCAAGGAGGAGGGGGGAAAGCGCCATGTTGCCCTCGGAGGGCGCCGAACATGGTGTCTCCGGTGAGCTGCTAGCGGGTAATCCGAGTGGACGCCCGTGCCCCATTTGTTAGGGGTCGGCTAGAGGCCCGGAGGCACGCTCAAAAGTACCTGCGGGTGATCTGCCGGACCCAGTCCCCTTTCGGCAAGGTCCGAGGGCTCGATGCCTCCCTCTGATGGGATTCCGTTACAAGATCGTTCCCGCTGGTCTTGGAAATGTCCTAGGGTACCTCGGGAGCGTAGCCCGAGCCTTGGTTATGTATCGAACGTACCCAGGGTCATCCCTCGCTCTGTGTCTGAGGCGGCTGTGAACCCTTCGAGGGCCAGCCTACGAACCCCTGATCAGTAGTGGGCGCGGAGCTCGAGTGGCCTGAGGCGGCCGTTGAACCCTTCCGAGGGGCCGGCCTTCGAACCTCTGACCAGTAGTGGGCGCAGAACCCAAACGCTCTGAGGCGGCTGTTGAACCCCTCCGAGGGGCCAGCCTTCGAACCTCTGATCAGTAGTGAGGCTCGGGGCCTGAGTGGCCTGAGGCGGCCGTTGAACCCTTCCGAGGGGCCGACCTTCGAACCTCTGACCAGTAGTGGGCGCAGAACCCAAACGCTATGAGGCGGCTGTTGAACCCCTCCGAGGGGCCACCCTTCGAACCTCTGATCAGTAGTGAGGCTCGGGGCCTGTTTCCTTCACGGAGAAGGATCCTTTTCGGGGTATCCCCCTTTCCCGGTCCCTGTTGTAAGAGAGAGAAAGAGGAAAAGGAAAAGGATACGAAATCGAATGACGTGGCATACCTTTTTTGACGCGGTCATTATGGCGAAGGCGAAGCGTCGCTCGCTTCTCCTGCCAGAGGCGCCGCCTGTCCCGCCGCGGAGTTAATGCGACGGGGCGAGTGGTTCGCGAGGTGGCCGTTGCGCGTGCGTGAGACGTTCGAGGAACAGAACACGGGCGCGCCGTATTCACGCCGTGAGAGAGGGTTCTCTCGCTGTCCCACGAGGTGACGTGAGCTTGGCTGACGACGTGACCGCTGCTCCTGCCCGCCTGCCACCGCCATTACTGCCGGCCCATTTTTGGCCGTATTGACCGTCGCGCCTGGCTGGCACTGCTGGGTCGTACGCAGGGTTGCCTCGAGTCGCGGTACTGGTTTCGTAGTCGAGGAGGCGTGGTAGTGGTGCGAGTGGCGGTGCAGTTGCTCGCACGTAGCAACTGGCGCGCCGGTTGCATGACGCGTGGGCCTGGGCCTCCATGCTGGGTGCGTTGGAAGTCGGAGGGGTGCGCCCACTTGGCGCGGTTGCATGCCGCCTGCGTGGCTGCCCGCCCTTTCGCCCGCTGGTCTGGGCGAAAGTGGAGGAATGCCTGTAACCGCTGGGCGGTTGCATGCACCACGCGCGGCGGTTTGGCTTCTTCTGCCCTGGGCCAGCTTGCATGACGCGTGGGACCCAGCCCCCGCGCCATAGGGGGAGGAACTTGGAGCGTGTTGGAGAAGACTCAGCCCACGACGGCTGGGGACGCAAGTAGGGAGAGTCGCCTTTAAAAGGAGGGTGACCCCCTTGAAAGGCGACCATGTCTTCGTGCTCCCTTATGCACCGTGTCTTTCCTCCTTCCGAGCCCCCAGATGGGAGACACCCGCAATCCTTCCGCCTTGTCGTTGGAGGAACGCAACTCCGTGGAAGTTGGTACCTTTCAGCCATCGTTCGGCTTCAAGGATTTTCATCAGGCAGCCCGGCTGCACCCCCTCGCCGGCGGTCACCCAAGACGGTGACCTCCAGTTCGATGGCGGGGAAAAGCAAACCGGGTTGCGGCCTCTGCCCCTCCCTCAGCTTCAAGGATTTTCATCATCAGTGCTGGGGAGGGGAGTGTGCCGAGTTGGGGTCGGTCCATGCGTGGGCGGCGGCCCGCTCCTTCCCTCAGTGATCGGGGGGAAGGGCGTTCGCCGTTCGTGGCGCTGGCAGCTGCCGCGTGCCTGGCTCTCTGACCCGAGTGGCTTCGGAGCCGCTCCCGGCGCCGCCTTCCGCCACGGCAGCTCGAAGATGTTCCTCCGCCGACGAGATAGCCGGTGGCGCCCACGGACTGACCTCCAACTCTACAGCCTTCTGCCCGTCCTTGCCTCTCGAGTGAGGGCATGGGCGAGGGCCTCGTGGCAGCAGCATCCGCCCTGAGGTCATCGCTGCTGCTATTCGACCCCCGGAGCAGAAGTCATCGTCGTCGCCGCTGCTGGAGCGGGCGACGACGAGCCGTTCGTCGGTCTTCTGTTGCTCCGCAGGCCCCCAATCGTGTGGGGTTGTTCGTACCTGCGAAGATGGAACTGGGGTTCCGTTTGTAATGGCACCTTGAATGCCGGTCTTTTTGTTCATTGTGGCTGTCGAGGCCTGAACATGTGTGTATTTTCGGCACGGAGCCGTGTTTTTTCCTTATTTCGAGCACAAAGACTCGTCTGTCGGCTAACAGAACCACTTCACCAAGCGTGAGCCGCCCCGTGCAAAGGTGACGAGTGAGGTATCCGTATCCCGGAGGCGTAGGAGTCCCTCGGCTCGGTCGGCCTTGGTGTCCGAGGCTTCTCTTGCTTAGTTAAAGGAACCCCTCGGCCGCTCTTCGATGAGCCGAAGCCAGGGGTAGCGGTGTCAGCACGGGCAGAGGCAGAGTTGGCTCGAAAAGAAGACTTGGTCGGCCAGAGCCTGGCCGGGTCGTCCACTGGCGGGACCGACGCCGGAATTGAGTTGCCGAGGCCTCGGGCCGGGCTGATGTCTTCGGGGGACAGCTGGCCGAGGCCTCGGGGTGACCGGCCGAGACGTCTGCTCGAGCCGGATTCCTGGAGAAGACCCTGGCGGCGATGGCCCGGGCGTGGTGCTGACGTCGTCCTTCGGGGTGGAGATCCTCCGACCGCGTCGCCGTCCGAGGCTAGGTCGGACCTCGCCGAAGGTGTAGTTGACGCCGAGGGTGCTGCTGCTCCCTTCAACTGTCAAGATCCGAGCCTGCAGGATCGGATTATCTTGTAGTGTGTGTTTTCTGCGGCCGCCGAGGCCCAAACACACCATCGTCGTGTTGTAAAGCTGCGTTTCTTTTCCCCTTTTTTCGAGCATCTGGACTTGTTTGTCGGTAACAGAATTGTTTGTGCGAGTGAGAGTTACTTTTCACGGAAGGTGATGAGTGAGGTATCCATATCCCGAAGGCGTAGGAATCCCTCGGCTCGGTCGGCCTTGCCGCTCACACGCACTCTTTCCTGTCCATAGGGTTCTGTCACCGACGCAGTCGAGAAGGCCCGAAGAATCGCTTCGGCAGAGGAGCTTTCGAGCGTGAAGACTTGTTCGGTCTGCGGAATCACTTATCCGAACGCGTGTTACTTATCACAGAAGGTGATGAGTGAGGTATCCGTATCCCGAAGGCGTAGGAGTCCCTCGGCTCGGTCAGCCTTGGCTGCTTACGTGTACTCCGTCGTTTTTAGGATCCACTTTCAAAGTAGTCGAAAAGCACGAAAGACATTCTGGCAGAAAGGATCTTTTTTCAGGAAAATTTCGACGCAGAGGGGGTTCCCCCCTTTTAGCCCTCGTGGGAGGGTCGGGCTTTGCCGAGGCAAGGCTGACCCTTCCTTGATGACTAAACTTTGCATGGGAACGAGGCATACGAACAACTTGAAAGCATCTTAAGGGTAGAAGCAACGTAGCTGTTGGAGGTTCCAAGCGTTGCTGTAGACCTCGCCTTGACTGTTGGCCAGCTTGTACGTTCCGGGCTTCAGAACTTTGGCGATGACGAACGGCCCTTCCCAGGGAGGCGTGAGCTTATGCCGCCCTCGGGCGTCTTGTCGCAGCCGAAGCACCAGTTCGCCCACCTGGAGGTCTCGGGACCGAACCCCTCGGGCGTGGTAGCGTCGCAGGGACTACTGGTACCGCGCCGAGTGTAGTAAGGTCATGTCCCGAGCCTCCTCCAGCTAGTCCAGTGAGTCTTCTCGGTTAGCTGGATTGCTTTGGTCGGCGTAGGCCCTCGTCCTCGGGGAACCGTATTCTAAGTCTGTGGGCAAGATGGCCTCGGCCCCATAGACTAGAAAGAACGGCGTGAAGCCCGTGGCTCGGCTCGGCGTTGTCCTCAGACTCCAGACCACCGAGGGGAGTTCCTTCATCCATCTCTTGCCGAACTTGTTGAGGTCGTTGTAGATCCGAGGCTTGAGTCCTTGTAGAATCATGTCGTTGGCACGCTCTACTTGCCCATTCGTCATGGGGTGAGCCACGGTGGCCCAGTCCACCCGGATGTGGTGATCCTCGCAGAAGTCCAGGAACTTTCTGCCGGTGAACTGGGTGGCGTTGTCGGTGATGATGGAGTTCGGGACCCCAAAGCGATGGATGATGTTGGTGAAGAACGCCACCGCCTGTTCGGACCTGATGCTGTTTAGGGGTCGGACCTCGATCCACTTGGAGAATTTGTCGATGGCGACCAACAGGTGCGTATAGCCCCCGGGTGCCTTCTGCAAGGGGCCGACGAGGTCCAGACCCCACACAGCAAAAGGCCAGGTGATGGGTATCGTCTGCAGGGCCTGAGCGGGCAGGTGGGTCTGCCTTGCGTAGAACTAACACCCTTCGCAGGTGCGGACAATTCTAGTGGCGTCGGCTACCGCCGACGGCCAGTAGAAACCTTGTCGGAAGGCGTTTCCAACAAGGGCTCGAGGTGCTGCGTGATGGCCGCAAGCCCCCGAGTGTATCTCTTGTAGGAGCTCCTGGCCTTCGGCGATGGAAATGCATCGCTGGAGGATGCCTGAGGGGCTGCGGTGGTAGAGTTCCTTCTCGTCCCCCACCAAGACAAACGACTTGGCGTGCCGCGCCAACCGCCGAGCTTCGGCTCGGTCGAGGGGGAGCTCTCCTCGGTGGAGATATTGCAGGTACAGGGTCTGCCAGTTTCGATTAGGCGTGACCCCGCTCCGCTCCTCCTCGACTCGCAGTGCCTCACCCTCGGGGGCCGAGGGTACCTCGGGCCGAGCTGAGGGTGCCTCGGGTTGAGCCGAGGGTGCCTCGGGCCGAGCTGAGGGTACCTCGGACTGTGCCGAGGGTACCTCGGACTGTGCCGAGGCCTTCTCGGGCTCGGGCGTGTCGTCGGTCTTGACGGAGGGTTGATGCAGGTCTCGGGAGAAGACGTCCGGGGGAACCGTTGTTCGCCCTGAGGCTATTTTAGCCAGCTTGTCCGCAGTCTCGTTGTAGCGTCGGGCGATGTGGTTGAGCTCGAGCCCGTAGAACTTGTCTTCCAGGAGCCGAACCTCATCGCAGTAGGCTTCCATCTTCGGGTCGCGGCAGTGAGAGTTCTTCATGACTTGGTCGATGACGAGCTGCGAATCACCGCGAGCGTCAAGGCGTCGGACCCCTAGCTCGATGGCGATGCACAACCCGTTGACCAGATCCTCGTACTCAGCCACATTGTTGGATGCCGGGAAATGGAGGCGTAGCACGTAGCGTAGGTGCTTTCCGAGGGGCGAGATGAAGAGCAGGCCTGTGCCTGCTCCTGTCTTCATCAGCGACCCATCGAAGAAAATGGTCCAGAGTTCCGGTTGGATCGGAGCTGTTGGGAGCTGGGTGTCGACCCATTCAGCCACGAAGTCCGCCAAGACCTGGGACTTGATGGCCTTCCAAGGGGTGAACGAGATCATTTCGCCCATGATTTCCACCGCCCACTTTGCAATTCTACCTGAGGCCTCTCGGCACTGGATGATCTCCCCCAGGGGGAAGGATGACACCACAGTTACCGGATGAGACTCGAAGTAGTGTCGCAACTTCCGCCGCGTCAGGATCACCGCGTATAGCAGCTTCTGAACTTGTGGGTAGCGGATCTTTTTCTCGGACAGTACCTCGCTGATGAAGTAGACTGGCCTCTGGACGGGCAATGCATGCCCCTCTTCTCGTCTCTCAACCACAATCGCGGCGCTAACCACCTGAGTGGTCGCGGTGACGTAGATCAAGTGGGCTTCTCCGGCAGCGGGAGCTTTTGGCGCCCTCGGCAGGAGCGCCTTCAGGTTCCCGAGGGCTTCCTCGGCCTCAGGGGTCCAAGTGAAGCACTCGGCCTTCCTTAAGAGGTGGTACAGAGGCAGGCCTCTTTCGCCGAGGCGCGAGATGAAGCGGCTCAGAGCCGCAAGGCATCCCGTGACTCTCTGTACGCCTTTCAAGTCCTTGATGGGCCCCATGCTGGTGATGGTCGCGATCTTCTCCGGGTTGGCCTCGATGCCCCGCTCGGAGACGATGAACCCCAAGAGCATGCCTCGGGGAACCCCGAAGACACACTTCTTGGGATTGAGCTTCACGCCTTTTGCCTTGAGACATCGGAATGTCACTTCAAGGTCGGAAAGGAGGTCGGAGGCTTTCCTCGTCTTGACTACGATGTCATCGACGTAGGCCTTGACCGTTCGGCCAATGTGTTCGCCGAACACATGGTTCATGCACCGTTGGTACGTTGCACCCGCATTCCTCAAGCCGAACGGCATGGTGACATAGCAGTACATGCCGAAGGGTGTGATGAAAGAAGTCGCGAGCTGGTCGAACTCTTTCATCCTGATTTGGTGATACCCTGAGTAGGCATCGAGGAAAGACAGGGTTTCGCACCCAGCAGTGGAGTCCACAATTTGGTCGATGCAAGGCAGAGGGTAGGGAACCTTCAGACATGCTTTGTTTAGACCAGTGTAGTCTACACACATCCGCCATTTCCCTCCTTTCTTTCTCACAAGCACAGGGTTGGCAAGCCATTCGGGATGGAATACCTCTCTGATGAACCCTGCCGCCATTAGCTTGTGGATTTCCTCGCCTATGGCTCTGCGCTTTTCTTCGTCGAATCGGCGCAGAGGCTGCTTCACGGGTCGGGCTCCAGCTCGGATATCCAGCGAGTGCTCGGCGACATCCCTCGGTATGCCGGGCATGTCCGTGGGACTCCACGCGAAAACGTCGGCGTTCGCGCGGAGAAAGTCGACGAGCACTGCTTCCTATTTGGGATCGAGCTCGAAGCCGATCCGGATCTGCTTGGAGGCGTCGTTGCTGGGGTCGAGGGGGACGGATTTAACCGTCTCCGCTGGCTCGAAGTTGCCGGCGTGGCACTTCACGTCTGGCACCTCCTTAGAGAGGCTCTCCAGGTCGGCGATGAGGGCCTCGGATTCGGCGAGGGCCTCGGCGTACTCCACGCACTCCACGTCGCATTCGAACGCGTGTCGGTACGTGGGGCCGACGGTGATGACCCCGTTGGGGCCCGGCATCTTGAGCTTGAGGTAGGTGTAGTTGGGGACGGCCATGAACTTCGCGTAGCATGGCCTCCCCAGTACTGCGTGGTAGGTTCCTCGGAACCCGACCACCTCGAACGTGAGGGTCTCCCTTCGGAAGTTGGAGGGTGTCCCAAAGCAGACAGAAAGATCGAGTTGTCCGAGGGGCTACACGCGCTTCCCGGGGATGATCCCGTGGAAAGGCGCAGCGCCTGCCCGGACCGAGGACAGATCAACACGCAGGAGCCCGAGGGTCTCGGCGTAGATGATGTTGAGGCTGCTGCCTCCGTCCATGAGAACCTTGGTGAGCCTGACGTCGCCGATGATGGGGTCGACAACGAGCGGGTATTTCCCCGGGCTCGGCACGCGATCGGGGTGGTCGGCTTGGTCGAAGGTGATGGGCTTGTCGGACCAGTCTAGGTAGACTGGCGCCGCCACCTTTACCGAACAGACCTTCCGACGCTCTTGCTTGCGGTGCCGAGCCGAGGCGTTCGCCGCTTGCCCACCGTAGATCATGAAGCAGTTGCGGACCTCAGGGAACTCTCCTGCCTGGTGATCTTCCTTCTTATCGTCGTTGCGAGCCCTGCCACCCTCCGCGGGTGGCCTGGCCTTGTGAAAATGGCGCCGGAGCATGGCGCACTCCTTAAGGGTGTGCTTGACGGGCCCCTGATGATAGGGGCACGGCTCCTTGAGCATCTTGTCGAAGAGGTTGGCGCCTCCGGGGGGTTTCCGAGGGTTCTTGTACTCGGCGGCGGCGACAAGGTCCGCGTCGGCGGCGTCGCGTTTCGCTTGCGACTTCTTCTTGCCTTTCTTCTTGGCACCGCGCTGAGTTGACGCCTCGGGGGCATCTTCCGGTGGGCGGCCCTGGGGCTGCTTGTCCTTCCGGAAGATAGCCTCAACCGCCTCCTGGCCAGAGGCGAACTTGGTGGCGATGTCCATCAGCTCGCTCGCCCTGGTGGGGGTCTTTCGACCTAGCTTGCTCACCAGGTCGCGGCAGGTGGTGCCGGCGAGGAACGCGCCGATGACATATGAATCGGTGATGTTGGGCAGCTCGGTGCGCTGCTTCGAGAATCGTCGGATGTAGTCCTGGAGAGACTCTCCCGGCTGCTGGCGGCAGCTTCGGAGGTCCCAGGAGTTTCCAGGGTGCACGTACGTGCCCTGGAAATTGCCGGCGAAGGCTTGGACCAGGTCGTCCCAGTTGGAGATCTGCCCCGGAGGCAGGTGCTCCAACCAGGCGCGAGCGGTGTCGGAGAGGAACAGGGGGAGGTTGCGGATGATGAGGTTGTCATCGTTCGTTCCACCCAGTTGGCAAGCCAGCCGGTAGTCCGCGAGCCACAGTTCCGGTCTCGTCTCCCCCGAGTACTTTGTGATAGTAGTCGGGGTTCGGAACCGGGTCGGGAACGGCGCTCGTCGTATGGCGCGGCTGAAAGCCGGCGGACCGGGTGGTTCGGGCGAGGGACTCTGATCCTCCCCGCTGTCGTAGCGTCCCCCACGCCTGGGGTGGTAGCCTCGGCGCACCCTCTCGTCGAGGTGGGCCCGACGGTTGCGGTGATGGTGCTCGTTGCCGAGGTGACCCGGGGCCGCAGGCGCTGTGTTGCGCGTGCGCCCGGTGTGGACCGAGGCTTCCCGCATGAATCGGGAAGTCGCGGCGTGATGTTCCGAGGGGTACCCCTACCTTCGGGAGGCGGAGCTTTCGGCCCGTCGGATCGCGGTGTCCTCCAGGAGATTCTTGAGCTCTCCCTGGATACGCCGCCCCTCGGTGGTTGATGGCTCCGGCATCGCGCGGAGAAGCATTGCCGCTGCAGCCAGGTTCTGGCCGACTCCACTGGAAGCGGGTGGTGGCCCCACCCTGACATCGTCGGCGATGCGGTGCTGGAAGTCCTGGGGTAGGTGACGCACTTCTCCGGCCGGAGGTTGGCCCGCCCATTCCTGCCCGATGTCCCGGCGGATCGGCTCAAGTGTTCCTGCTCCCTCGTCGAGCCTGGCCTGCACCCCGCGGATTTGCTCGAGCTGTGGGTCATGACCCCCCGCCGGAACGGGGACCACAACTAGCTCCCGTAGGATGTCAACGCGAGGCACGGGCCTAGGGAGATCACTGTTCTTCGGCATACCAAGATGGTTGCCTTCGGAGGGACCCCCTAGATCGACGTGGAAACATTCACGACTTGGGCTGCAGTCCTCGTCGCCGAGGCTGCGGCTACCGTCGGAACAGTCGGAAAGGCAATAGTCACACACGGTCATAAAGTCCTGCATGGCACTAGGGTTACCAAGTCCGGAGAAATCCCAACAGAAGTCGGGCTCGTCATCTTCCTCGGACCCCGAGGGCCCGTAGGTCGAGACATCCGTCAGCCGGTCCCAAGGTGACCGCATACGATACCCCAGAGGGTTTGGACTCGCCTCTACGAGAGCGTCCACCAAAGCGAAGTCGCTTGGCGAGTCGAGGCTGAATCCAAAAGGCGTGAGATGGGAATCGGTGGGTACCTCTTGGTCGACGGGCGGTGACGAAGTCCCGTCAGGGACTGACTGCACTGTCGTCTCAGGTACGAGGGTGACGCCCAGCAAGCCTTTCGCGAGCGTGCTGGCGTCGTCCGTTTGCTTGGGGTTGGCGTGTTGCGGGGAGACGGCGCTCGTCTTCGTCTCAAACGCGAGGTCAATGCCCGACGTGCCCCCCGTTGGGGCGTCGGCGCCGTCGACTCGCTCGACAGCCGACGAGGTGCCGCCTCCTGCTTGGCCTTGGTTGCCTCGCCTCCTCCTCCGTCGGCGAGGGAGGGGACGGGGTGAGCTCGAATGTTGTTCTTCCACCACGCGGGGAAGACGTCGTCGATTCCGCCACCGACGGGCGGGCTGTCGGCCGCCATTGTCGCTGTCGCACGGCGGGGGAAGGAGTATCATGTCGTAGCTGCCGTCGAGGGACATGAACTCAAGACTCCCGAAATGGAGCACCGTCTCGGGCTGGAAAGGTTGCTGGAGACTGCCCATCTGGAGCTTGACGGGAAGCTGTTCGTCAACACGCAGCAGGCCCCTACCTGGCACGCCAACTGTCGGCGTTTCGAAACCCGGGGGTCCCTGGACCGACGAGTAAAATTGTCGTCGCGTGCCCCAGCCCAGATGGGTCGGCGCGAGACGGAGCGCGAAGGGGGGAGGCAGCCGGAGGGAGACGGGCGTGAGAGGTGGAAATCCTGCGGCCTTCGTGTTTGTCCCGCGCCCAGGTCGGGTGCGCTTGCAGTAGGGGGTTACAAGCGTCCACGCGGGAGGGAGCGAGCGGCCTCACGTGAGCGTCGTCCCGTCCTTCCCCGCGCGGCCAACCCTCTGTAAGAGGGCCCTGGTCCTTCCTTTTATAGGCGCAAGGAGAGGATCCAGGTGTACAATGGGGGGTATAGCAGTGTGCTAACGTGTCTAGCGGAGGAGGGCTAGCGCCCTAAGTACATGCCATCGTGGCAGCCGGAGAGGTTTTGGCGCCCGGTTCGTGTGGTGTCGTGGCCGTCGGAGGAGCGCTGGAGCCTGGCGGAAGGACAGCTGTCGGGGCTATCGAGTCCTTGCTGACGTCCTCTTGCTTCCGTAAGGGGGCTGAGAGCCGCCGTCGTCATAGAGCATGCGGGGCGCCATCATTACTTGTCTGGCAGAGCGAGCCAGATGGGATGCCGCTCTTGTTCCCCGTAGCCTGAGTCAGCTTGGGGTAGGGTAATGATGGCGCCTCCTGTTGACGTGGTCGGTCTGTGCCCTAGTTTGGGCGAGGTGGAGGCTCCTCCGAGGTCAAGGTCGAGTCCGTCTTCCAAGGTCGAGGTCGAGTCCGAGCCCCTGGGTCGGACGAGGCGGAGACCGTCGGCTGATGCTAGGGCTGAGTCCGAGCCCTGGGGTCGGGCGAAGTGGAGTTCGTTGTCTTTCGGGGTTGAGCCCGAGTCCGAGCCCTGGGGTCGGGCGAAGCGGAGTTCGTCGTCTTCTGGGGCTGAGCCCGAGTCCGAGCCCTGGGGTCGGGCGAAGCGGAGTTCGTCGTCTTCCGGGGCTGAGCCCGAGTCTGAGCCCTGGGGTCGAGCGGAGCGGAGTTCGTCGTCTTCCGGGGCTGAGCCCGAGTCCGAGCCCTGGGGTCGGGCGAAGCGGAGTTCGTCGTCTTCCGGGGCTGAGCCCAAGTCCGAGCCTTGGGGTCGGGCGGAGCGGAGTTCGTCGTCTTCCGGGGCTTAGCCTAAGTCCGAGCCCTGGGGTCGGGCGAAGCGGAGTTTCCTATGGCGCCAGAGGCCGGACTTGGCTGCTGTCAGCCTCACTCTATCGAGTGGCACAGCAGTCGGGGCGGCGCAGGCGGCGCTGTCCTCTTGTCAGACCGGTCAGTGGAGCGGCGAAGTGACTGCGGTCACTTCGGCTCTATCGACTGGAGGGCGTGCGTCAGGATAAAGGTGTCAGGCCACCTTTGCATTAAATGCCCCTGTGATTTGGTCGGTTGGCGTGGCGATTTGGCCAAGGTTGCTTCTTGGCGAAGACTGGGCCTCGGGCGAGCCGAAAGTATGTCCGTTGCTGGAGGGGGGCCTCGGGCGAGACGTAGATCCTCCGGGGTCGGCTGCCCTTGCCCGAGGCTGGGCTCGGGCGAGGCGTGATCGAGTCCCTCGAATGGACCGATCCTTGACTTAGTCGCACCCATCAGGCCTTTGCAGCTTTGTGCTGATGGGGGTTACCAGCTGAGAATTAGGAGTCTTGAGGGTACCCCTAATTATGGTCACCGACAATTGTACGCCCCTTCGCCGCCTTTTCGCAAGGAGGAGGGGGGGAACGCGCCATGTTACCCTCGGTGGGTGCCGAACATGGTGTTTCCAGTGAGTTGCTATCGGGTGATCCGAGTGGACGTCCGAGCCCCATTCGATAAGGGTCGGCTAGTGGCCCAGAGGCACGCTCCAAAAGTACCTACAGGTGATTTGCTGGACCCAGACCCATTTGATAGGGTCCGAGGGCTCGATGCCTCCCTCCGGTGGGATTCCATTACAAATCGTTTCCGCTGGTCTCGAAAATGTCCTAGGGTACCTCGGGAGCGTAGCCCGAGCCTCGGCCATGTAACGGACGTACACAGGGTCATCCCTGACTCTGCATGCTCTGGGGCAGCTGTCGAACCCTTCCGAGGGGCCAGCCTTCGATCCCCTGATCAGTAAAGGGCTTGGAGCCCAAGTGCTCTGAGGCGGTTGCTGAGCCCCACAGGGCGCAACCTTCGAACCCCTGATCAGTAGGAGGGCTCGGGGCCCGTTTCCTTGGCTGAGAAGGATCCTTTTGAAATATCCCTTTTCTCGATCCCTGTGGCAAGAGAGAGAGAGAGAGGAAAAAGGATATAAATTTAAATAATGTGGTGCACCTTTTTTGAGGCGGTCATCATGACGGAGACGAAACGGCCCCCGCTTCGCCTGCCAGAGGTGTCGCGTGCCCTGCCAGGGAGTTAATGCGACGGGACGGGCGATTCGCGGGGCATCTGTTGCGCGCGCGAGTCGTTCGAGAAACGGAACACGGGTGCGTCATCTTTACGCCGGGGGAGAGGGCTCCGCTACCGCTTCAGGAGAGGATGCGAGCCTGTAGGTGATTGGACCGCTACTTCTTCCCTCTTATTTCGAGCGTTAGGACTTGTTCGTCGGTAGCAGAATCACTTATCCGAGCGTGAGCTACCTTTCGCGGAAGGTGATGAGTGAGGTATCCGTATCCCGGAGGCGTAGGAGTCCCTCGGCTCGGTCGGCCTTGCCGTTCAAGGTCTCTCTTGCTCGTCTTTAGGATTCCGTTATCGACGCAGTCAAAAGGCACGCGCAAGCTATGGCCTTACAGCAGCGTGCCCGGGCCGAAGGTCTGTTTTGTTTGCTTTGTGATTTTGTTTTTGTCTTCATTCTTCTCCTTGTGTCTGAAGAACATTGTCCGGCTGTCTGCAGGGTTCGAGACGGCTCTTAACGAGTCCGTCAAGAACTGCAAGGCGCTTGCCCAGGCGGCTGAGCAGAAGGAGGCCGACCGCATGGCCATGTCCGAGGCTATATCGGCTTTTTGCCGGGCCTTTGGCCTCGATGACGTCCCCTCGGGTAGCTCCCCCAAGAGTCACCTGCGGGGCTTGGGCAGCCATGTGTGCAGCAGACTCCGTGGGGCACTGCACCACAGTGTTAGGCGGGCCTTCGCCGTCCTCGCTTCCCACTACGACGTGGATCTTGAGCGGGTTAGCGAGGGTACTGCTTACCCGACAAAGAGGAGGCCGCCTTAGCCGAGGTCCAAAGGCTTGACGCGGCTGTCGAGGGCCCAAGCGCGGCGCTGGCTTCCTCCTTTGAGGTGGAGATCCTTCCGCTCGTGTCGTCGTCTGAGGCTGGACCAGATTCTGCCGAGGGTGAAAACGACGCCGAGGGTGCTGCTCCTCCCCCTGCCGATACCTGAGCCTATAGGAACAGTTTGTTTTAAGTATGCGTATGTTTCTTGCGGCCGCTGAGGCCTAAACATTTTTAGCATTAGAGTATAAAGCTGTGTTTTCTTTCCTCTTGTTTCGAGCGTTAGGACTTGTTCGGTAGCAGAATCGCTTATCCGAGCGTGAGTTACTTTTCGCGAAAGGTGATGAGTGAGGTATCCGTATCCCGGAGGCATAGGAGTCCCTCGGCTCGGTCGGCCTTGCCATTTAAGGTTCCTCTCGTCGTTTTTAGGATTCCGTTATCGATATAGTCGAAAAGCACAAAAGTTGTTTTGGTAGAAAACGTTTCCGAGGAAAGTTTTGACGCAGAGGGGGTTCCCCCCTTCTAGCCCCCAAGGGAGGGTCTGGCTTTGCCGAGGCAAGGCTGATCCTTCCTTGATGGTTAGACTTTATTTATACATGTAAAGAAAGCGAGATACATGAATGACTTGAATCACTTTAAGGGTAAAAGCGACGTAGTTGTTCGATGTTCCAAGCGTTGTTGTAGACCTCGCCTCGATCGTTGGCCAGCTTGTATGTCCCGGGCTTCAAAATTTTGGCGATGATGAACGACCCTTCCTAGGGGGGAGTAAGCTTGTGGCACCCCCGGGCGTCTTGTCGTAGCCGAAGCACCAAATCTTCCACTTGGAAGCCTCGGGGCCCAATCCTTCGGGCGTGGTAGCGTCGCAGAGACTGCTGGTACCGCGCCGAGTGTAGTAAGGCTACGTCCCGAGCCTCTTCCAGCTGGTCCAATGAATCTTCTCGGCTGGTCTGGTTGTTTTGGTCGTCGTATGCCTTTGTCCTCGGGGAAACGTATTCCAAGTCTGTGGGTAAGATGGCCTCGGCCCCATAGACTAGGAAAAATGGCGAGAAACCCGTGGCCCGGCTCGGCATCATCCTCAGACTCCAGACCACCGAGGGTAGTTCTTTCATCCACCGCTTGCCAAACTTGTTGAGGTTGTTGTAGATCCTCGGTTTTAGTCCCTGTAAAATCATGCCATTGGCGCGCTCCACCTGCCCATTTGTCCTTCGCAAAAGTCCAGGAACTTTTTCCCAGTGAACTGCGTGCCATTGTCGGTGATGATGGAGTTTGGGACCCCAAAGCGATGGATGATATTTGTAAAGAACGCCCCCGCCTGCTCGGACCCGATGCTGGTTAAGGGTCAAACTTCGATCCACTTGGAGAATTTGTCGATGGCGACCAGCAGGTGCGTGAAGCCCCCGGGTGCCTTCTGCAAGGGACCGACAAGGTCCAGACCCCACACGGCAAACGACCAAGTGATAGGTATTGTCTGTAGGGCCTGAGCGGGCAGGTGCGTCTGTCTCGCGTAGAATTGACACCCTCGGCAGGAGCGTACAATTCTAGTGGCATCGGCCACCGCGGTCGGCCAATAGAACCCTTGTCGGAAAGCGTTACCTACGAGGGCTCGAGGTGCTGCATGGTGACCGCAAGCCCCCGAGTGTATTTCCTGTAACAGCTCTTGTCCTTGGGCGACGGATATGCATCGTTGGAGAATGCCTGAGGGGCTGCGGTGGTATGACTCTTTTTCATCACCCAGTAAAACGAACGACTTGGCGCGCCGAGCCAGCCGCCAAGCTTCGGCCTTGTCGAGGGGCAGCTCTCCTCGGAGGAGATATTCCAGGTACGAGGTCTGCCAGTTTAGGTTTGGCGTAACCCCATTCTGGTCTCCCTCGACGCGCAGGGCCTCACCCTCGGTGGCCGAGGGTACCTCGAGCTAGGCCGAGGTCTCCTCGGGTTCGGGTGCGTCGTCGAGTTTGACGGATGGTTGATATATGTCCCTGGAGAAGACGTTCGGGGGAACCGTCGTCCGCCCCGAGGCTATTTTAGCCAGCTCATCCACAGTCTCGTTGTACCGTCGAGCAACATGGTTGAGTTCCAGCCCGTAGAACTTATCTTCCAAGCGCCGAACTTCGTCGCAGTAGGCCTCCATCTTCCGATCGCGGCAGTGAGAGTTCTTCATGACTTGGTCAATAACGAGCTGTGAGTCGCCACGAGCGTCGAGGCGCCGAACCCCTAGCTCGACTGCGATGTGCAACCCATTAACCAAGGCCTCGTATTCAGCCACGTTGTTTGACGCCGGAAAATGGAGGCGTATAACGTAGCGCACATGTTTCTCGAGGGGTGAAATGAAGAGCAAGCCAGCACCCGCTCCGGTTTTCATAAGCGACCCATCGAAGTACATGGTCCAAAGTTCGGCCTGGATTGGAGCTGTTGGCAATTGGGTGTCGACCCATTCAGCCAGGAAGTCTGCCAAGACTTGGGACTTTATGGCCTTCCGAGGAGCGAATGAAAGTGTTTCCCCCATGAGTTCCACTGCCCATTTTGCTATCCTACCCGAGGCCTCTCGGCATTGGATGATCTCTCCCAGGGGAAAGGATGACACCATAGTCACCGGGTGAGACTCGAAGTAGTGTCGCAACTTTCGCCGTGTCAGAATCACCACGTACAGTAGCTTCTGGATTTGCGGATAGCGGATTTTGGTCTCGGATAGCACCTCACTAATGAAGTAGACCGGCCTCTGGATGAGCAGTGCATGCCCTTCTTCTCGTCTCTCGACTACGACCGCGGCGCTGACCACCTGAGTGGTTGCGGCTATGTAAATCAAGAGGGCTTCTCCCGCAGCGGAGGGCACCAAGATGGGCGCATTAGTAAGGAGTGCCTTTAAGTTTCCGAGGGCTTCTTCGGCCTCGGGAGTCCAAGTGAAGCGCTCGACCTTCCTTAAGAGGCGGTACAAGGGCAATCCTTTCTCGCCAAGGCGCGAGATGAAGCGACTCAGAGCCACAAGGCATCCCATGATCCTTTGTACTCCTTTTAAATCTTTGATGGGTCCCATGTTGGTGATGGCCGCAATTTTCTCCGGGTTGGCCTCGATGCCTCGTTCGGAGACGATGAACCCTAGGAGCATGCCTCGGGGGACTCCGAAGACACACTTCTCGGGATTGAGTTTTACGCCCTTCGCTCTTAGACACCTGAATGTTATCTCAAGGTCAGAGAGGAGGTCAGAGGCTTTCCTTGTTTTGACAACGATGTCATCGACGTAAGCCTCGACCGTTCTGTCGTTGTGTTCTCCGAACACATGGTTCATGCACCTTTGGTATGTTGCACCTGCATTCCTCAAGCCAAATGGCATAGTAGTATAATACATGCCAAAAGGTGTGATAAAAGAAGTCGCGAGCTGGTCGGATTCTTTCATCTTGATTTGGTGATAGCCTGAATAGGCATCGAGGAAAGACAAGGTTTCGCACACAGCAGTGGAGTCCACAATTTGATCGATGCGAGGCAGAGGGTAGGGAACCTTTGGACATGCTTTATTTAACCCAGTGTAGTCTACGCACATCCTCCATTTCCCACTTTTTTTTCTTTACAAGCACAAGGTTAGCTAACCATTCGGGATGGAATACCTCTTTGATGAACCCTGCAGCCATTAGCTTGTGGACCTCCTCGCCTATGGCCCTGCGCTTTTCTTCATCAAAACGGCGCAGGTGCTGTTTCACGGGTCGGGCACCGGCTCGGATGTCGAGTGAGTGCTCGGCGACATCCCTCGGTATGCCGGGCATGTCCGAGGGACTCCACGCAAAAATTTCGGCGTTTGCGCGGAGAAAGTCGACGAGCACTGCTTCCTATTTGGGGTCGAGCTCGGAGCCGATCCTGACTTCCTTGCCGGCGTCGTTGCTGGGGTCGAGAGGGATGGACTTAACCGCCTCGGCTGGTTCGAAGTTGCCGGCGTGGCGCTTCGCATCGGGCGCCTCTTTGGAGAGGCAATCCAGGTCGGCGATGAGGGCTTCGGACTCGACGATGGCCTCGGCGTACTTGTGGGGGATAGATATCCCCCGGGTCCACTAAAGAAGTAAAAGACCTCACGAAAGGCCCAAGGGCCCAATAAATCGTAAGGTCGTTCTTTCGTGGGCCTGGGGAAAGACAATCAACAAAGCAGAGAAGACGTAAAACTGGATTGGAGCAAACCCGGACGGCCCACAACGTCGAACGAGTAAATCGCAACAGAGACCCGACTTTCCCGCGCTGGAGCCCCCATGCAACGGAGCCATGCGAGGATAAGTCGGCGAGGGTTGCGTAGGGATAAACTTAGGAGTTTCACTATCTTTTAGCTACTTGTTGTTATCATATCTACATGTACTGCCCCACGGTCGAATATATAAGGCCTAGGGGGCACCCCTTCAGAACGATCGACCCTGTTTTACTTAGCCACCCACGTAAACTCTCTGCGCCCTCTATCCAGAGAGCCCTCTTGTAACCACGCTCATATACTCACCAGGACGTAGGGCGTTACGCACTTCTAAGCGGCCCGAACCTGCAAATCTTGTCCATTGTCCCTCGTGCGATCGGCACGAACCATTTTGCTACAGTCGTTGACACCGTCCTACTCCTAAAAACACCTTGAGGGGCAACCCCGGGTGTGCGGTCGGACCCAAAACACTGACAGCTGGTGCGCCAGGTAGGGGGTGTGTCGACGATCCAAGCTAGCTCAATGGCCATCACCTTCCGCAGCAAGATCACCGTGCATCCCGGATTTGTATTCTGCTTCGGGACAATCTCATCTGTGGCGGACGAAGAAGGAATTCTACACCGCATCGCAGATCTGCCGGAAAAGAAGTTTCCTCCAACAAACTCCGAAAATGCTGGAAAGACGCTACCTCCGGCTCTTCGGAAAAAGATCGTCTCCGGGGAGGCTGGAGCTAGAAGCTCGCTGACCCGGAAGACTCCGCTGTCTACTTCCCCAACGAAAGAATGGACACGGGTCGCGAGAAAGAAGGAGACCAGGGAGAGGCAAGTCGTTCTTCCCGTTCCTCCGGCCTCAAAGGAGAACGGAAAGAAAGTCGCCGCGACAGCAGTACCGTTCTACCCCGACGTCCTCTTCATCGGGAGAGCAGAGTCGCCCGCCGTCTCTGACGATGAACCGACCGTGCCTGGAGAAGAACCACCTCAGCGAGAATCCCGCCGACGAAGGAACCGACGCAGGAACGTTCGACGACATCACGCAGCCGGAGAACGGGATCCGGAGCAGCCTGTCTCGCGAGACGAGGTCTCAGAGATAGGAGAAACTCCGGAAGAACGCGTCTTCAGGGAACGAAGGAACTCCCGACGACGTGATCGCCGGCGGACTCAGGAGCAAGCCGAGCAAGATGCAAGGCAACGACGCGAGAATCCGCTCTTCGGGCGCAACCTGAACCCCGACTTCGCCCGAGCTATGAACACGCCGAGCGAAGTCGGAGGCATTCTAGCTCGGATAGCTGACGGACTTCCTCGGACTCCCGACGCCGAGGGATACCGACGCTTGTTCACTCAGGCGGCCAACCATCTTCTACCGCTCGCTCACCCGCCGAACGATTTGCGACACGCCATCAACAGTCGCCGAGACGCGCGAAGCTCTATCAATGCTTCGCGCGAACGGCGGCATGAGAACGAAATTCGCCGTCGGGAGGAGTATGACCGAGATCATGGCTTCCCGACTCAAAGCCAGGCCACCCGAACTGAGTCGGCAACAGCTTCAACTGGCGGTACCACCTGGGGACGGTCGAGGAACCACCACCGCCACTCCCCTCCCCGGGACAGACGTCATCCCCGACGACAGGAGGACACGTGCGGAGTATCCGCCCTTACTCCACGCCTTAGGGCCATCCAATGGCCTCTCAACTTCAAGGTATCTAATGTCGACAAATATGAACCTAAGCAGGATCCAGGGGGTTGGTTAGCCGTCTACACCACCGCTGCTCGGGCTGCCGGAGCATCCGAAGACGTCATGACCGCGTATCTGCCCATCGTCCTTGGGCAAGATGCGCTGCAGTGGCTACGACATCTACCCCGACACTGCATCGACGACTGGGGAGACTTCAGTCGACGTTTCACCGCCAACTTCCAGTCTCTCTCCGACAAGCCAGCACAACCATGGGACCTCAAATCCATCAAGCGCCGGGGGGATGAGACTCTCCGGTCATACCTTAAAAGGTTCCAGACCATGAGAAACCGCATCCCCGAGGTCACGGAGGCGGCCGTGATCGAGGACTTCTACAGAGGATCTAACGACTCGGCTTTCGTCCGAGCCATACTACAAAAGGCGCCGACTACCTCCGAGGAGCTGTTCCGGGAAGCCGACCTCTACATCACCGCCGACGAGCGGGCTCAGGATCTCATCGGAGGAGCAAAGCCCGCACCGGCAGCACCACGACGCGACGCGAACCAGCCACCCGACAAACGCTGGGAGAAGAGGCCTCGTGAAGAAGTACACGCCGCCGGACCACCCGCCTCTCGCGCCCGAGGAGGGCCTCGTGGAGGCGAGCGCACGCTGGACGACATCCTCGACGCCCAGTGCCCGTACCACAAGGACATGCGCCATACTCTCCGTAACTGCCGGGACTTCAAGCACTCCGTCGGACACGGTCGACCCTTCCAACCCCTACCACCTCCTCCGCCGAGGGGAGGACCAGGTGAACCACGACAGCCCCATCAGCCGGAGGAGGGGGGAGGAGGAGCTTTCCCACGCGTTGACAGGGAGGTCAACGTCATCTTCGGCGGACATGGGTCGCAGGAGAACAAAAGACAACAAAAGCTCAACGACCGCCAGATACTGGTGGCGACCATCGGCCCTCCCGCCCCATACCGGTGGTCGGAGCACCCGATCACTTTCACTCGGGAGGATCAATGGCTCAACTTTGACCATCCAGGCAAATACCCGCTCCTCGTCGATCCGGTGATCCGAGAGAGCCGGGTAAAGAAGGTGCTAGTGGACGGGGGGAGCAGCATCAACGTCACCTTCCCCCGTACGCTCCAAGGCTTGGGAGTTCACCTCAAAGAGCTCCACGAGTCAGACACTCCTTTCTTCGGCATCGTGCCGACGGAAGGGGAATACCCGCTGGGCCACATCTACATGCCGGTCACCTTTGGGACTCCGGATAACTACAGAACCGAGTTCCTGAGGTTCGAGGTGGCGAACTTCGACTGCGGGTACAACGCCATCATCGGGAGGCCGGGGCTGGCCAAATTCATGGCCATCCCGCACTATACATACATGATACTGAAGATGCCAGGACCGCAAGGAATCATAACTGTGCGCGCCGACTTCCAAGGCGCCGCAGAATGTTTCCGAGTGGCCATCCAAGCAGCCCTCACCACCAAGCCGTCAACGGTTCCTTCTACACCGGCGAACTCTAAGCCTGAGGAAGACCTCGCCGTACCGGCAAACGAAGCTCAGGCCGTGACCTCTATGCGGCCGACTGAAGAAACCAAGCGGATCAACCTGGGGTTTGCTGATGAGCGCAAGACGGCCATCATCAGCTCCAGTTTGAATGACAAATAGGAAAGCGCGCTCGTCCAGTTCCTGCAAGATAACCGAGACGTATTCGCATGGCAACCTGCGGATATGCCGGGAGTCCCGAGGGAATTGGCCGAGCACAAATTGAAAGTCTATCCTCAGGCGAGGCCGATCCGGCAAAAGCTGCGTCGTTTCACGCCCGACAAGAGAGAGGCCATTCGTGTCGAGTTAGCTCGCTTGGTCGCGGCTGGATTTATTAGAGAAGTATTACACCCCGAGTGGTTAGCCAACCCTGTTCTTGTACTCAAAAAGAATAAAGTGGATTGGCGCATGTGCGTCGACTATACTGATCTCAACAAACACTGTCCGAAGGATCCCTTCGGGCTCCCGAGGATAGATCAGGTGGTGGATTCCACCGCTGGGTGTTCTGTGCTGTCTTTCTTAGATTGCTATTCCGGGTATCATCAGATTAGTTTGGCAAAAGAAGACGAGGAAAAAAACGGCGTTCATCACCCCGTTTGGTGCTTTCTGTTATACCTCCATGCCGTTCGGCCTCAAAAACGCTGGAGCGACTTATCAGAGAGCCATTCAAACATGCTTAGCCGATCACTGGGGCAAGCGTGTGGAGGCTTACGTAGATGACGTGGTGATCAAAACGGAGAATCCGGAAAACTTCATCGAAGACTTACAGCTGGTTTTCAACAGCCTGAGAAGATATAGATGGAAGCTCAATCCTGAAAAATGTGTTTTCGGGGTACCAGCAGGAAAGTTGCTCGGATTTATTGTCAGCCACCGGGGAATTGAAGCTAATCCAGATAAGATTGAAGCTATCATGAAGATGGAAGCTCCTCGGTCGCAAAAGAAGGTTCAGCGACTCACTGGATGTATGGCAGCCCTGAGCAGATTTATATCCAGGCTGGGAGAAAAAGGTCTGCCATTTTACAAACTACTCAAGAAGGTGGATAAGTTTCAATGGACTTCAGAAGCACAAGAAGCTCTAGACGCACTGAAGAAATTCCTGACAACACCACCAGTATTGAAACCGCCCCGGCGAGCTACGCCGACTCAACCGGCTGAAGATTTGCTGCTATATATCTCTTGCACGACTCACGTGGTAAGCACTGCGTTGGTAGTCGAGCGAGTGGAAGAAGGGCATGCCTATCCGGTACAACATCCTGTTTACTTCATCAGTGAGGTTCTAGGCCCATCGAAGAAAAAGTATCCTCATGTTCAGAAGCTATTATATGCAGTACTTCTAACTGCCCGCAAGCTGCGTCACTACTTTGACGATCACAAAGTCATAGTAGTTACTGGTTTTCCAATAGGGGACATTCTTCACAACAAGGAAGCCATTGGCCGAATAGCCAAGTGGGCTTGCGAGTTGGGATCCCATAATATCGAGTTCCGACCTCGCACTGCCATCAAAACTCAAGCACTGGTCGATTTCGTATCAGAGTGGACAGAACAGCAAGTTCCAGACAATCCAGAAACGGCAGAAGTATGGCGAATGTATTTTGATGGCTCGCTGAAGCTGCAGGGAGCAGGAGCAGGGATTCTCTTCACTGCACCTGGAGGCGAGCACCTCAAGTATGCTCTCCAGTTGCTATTCCCGGCCTCTAACAACGCAGCCGAGTATGAAGCTTTGATACACGGATTAAACATCGCCATATCACTGGGCGTCAAGAGACTAATGGTGTATGGAGATTCTCTGGTAGTCATCAGTCAGATAAACAAGGAATGGGATTGTTCAAGTGATTCAATGGGAAAATACTGCGCCGTCGTCCGAAAGCTAGAAGATAAATTCGAGGGTCTGGAGTTTCATCATATAGAAAGAGATCGGAACACGGCGGCCGATGTACTGTCCAAGCTCGGATCCGGTCGGACTCAGGTCCCGCCCGGGGTCTTCGTGCAAGAAATTCTCCAGCCGAGCATCTCGACGGATCAAATAGAAGAGTGCAACATCATAGATCAACCCGAGTCAGACTCTGATGATTGGAGACAACCGATTATTAAGTATATAAAGAATGAAGAAGAACCAGATGACAAGAACTCGGCAGAGCGCATTGCCAGACAATCAGCTCACTATACACTCATTGGGGAGGTATTATACAGGAGGGGCGCGTCAGGCGTCCTCATGAAGTGCGTTCTCCCGTCCACCGGGAAGCAACTTCTGGAGGAAGTCCATGCAGGGCAGTGTGGAGTACATGCAGCATCCAGAACACTAGTCGGGAAGGTTTTCAGGTCAGGATTCTATTGGCCGACGGCGAAGAACGATGCAGCCAAGTTAGTTCAGAGATGCGAAGCTTGCCAATACCTGTCAAAGCAACAGCACATGCCTGCACAACAGCTACAGACCATACCAGTAACTTGGCCTTTCGCATGCTGGGGATTGGATATGATTGGACCTTTCAAGAAAGCTCAAGGAGGATACACCCATGTATTGGTGGCAATTGACAAATTCACTAAATGGATAGAGTTCCAGCCCATTGCCTCTTTAACCTCTGCTAAAGCCGTGGAATTCATACAAAGCGTAATATTCAGATTCGGGATACCAAACAGTATCATCACTGACTTGGGATCCAACTTCACCAGTTCAGAATTCTTTGACTTCTGCGAGCAAAAGAGCATTCAGATCAAGTACGCATCTGTAGCCCATCCGAGAGCCAACGGGCAGGTTGAGCGAGCCAACGGAATGATATTGGAGGCACTCAGGAAAAGGGTCTTTGATAAGAACGAAAAATTCGCAGGAAAATGGATAAGAGAACTGCCTTATGTTGTTTGGAGCTTAAGAACCCAACCTAGCCGGGCCCTGCATGGAAACACTCCTTTCTTCATGGTCTATGGGTCGGAGGCAGTGCTACCTGCCGATCTCAAGTTTGGGGCGCCAAGATTGATCTTCGAAAGCATAGCAGAAGCCAAAGCCACCAGGCTGGAGGATATTGATGTACTTGAGGAAGAACGACTGAATGCAGTAATCCAATCAGCACGATACCAGCAGACTCTAAGGCGCTACCACGACAAAGCTGTGCGGCAACGTTTCTTTTCGATAGGAGACCTCGTCCTCCGCCGAATTCTAACGGGGGAGGGACGGCACAAGTTATCACCCTTATGGGAAGGGTCATTCATAGTAGCAGAGGTCACTCGGCCCGGATCGTATCGCCTCACCCAGATGGATGGCACAGAAGTTGGGAACTCTTGGAACATAGAGCACCTCCAAAAGTTTTACCCCTAGCTGTATTTCAAAACAGCTGGGGCGACCATGTATTCTGTATAATGGAAATGCATCATCAATAAAGAGAGGTTTCAAAGATACTCGGCTCGCTTACGACTGACTTGCATTCTTACTTAACCCAGGGTGACCACTATGCCCTACAAACGGAGCAATCGACTTAAGTCGGCAACGACTTAAGGCGGTGCAACATGCTCACGCTTACTTAACCCAGGGTGACCACTATGCCCTACAAACGGAGCAATCGACTTAAGTCGGCAACGACTTAAGGCGGTGCAACATGCTCACGCTTACTTAAACCAGGGTGACCACTATGCCCTACAAACGGAGCAATCGACTTAAGTCGGCAACGACTTAAGGCGGTGCAACATGCTCACGCTTACTTAACCCAGGGTGACCACTATGCCCTACAAACGGAGCAATCGACTTAAGTCGGCAACGACTTAAGGCGGTGCAACATGCTCACGCTTACTTAAACCAGGGTGACCACTATGCCCTACAAACGGAGCAATCGACTTAAGTCGGCAACGACTTAAGGCGGTGCAACATGCTCACACTTACTTAACCCAGGGTGACCACTATGCCCTACAAACGGAGCAATCGACTTAAGTCGGCAACGACTTAAGGCGGTGCAACATGCTCACGCTTGCTTAAACTAGGGCGACCACTATGCCCTACTAACGGAGTTATCGGCTAAAGTCATTGATGGCTTAAGCCGGTATAGCATACTCGAGCTTACGCAATTCAGGGGATGACTTCCATATCCCACAAACGACCTTCATAATTATCGTGCAGCATTACCACAAACTTGCGAACTAATAAATTCTGATACAATAAGAGAGTGATAATGTCATTCGAGTGATAAGCCGATAACCTCTAACGAGTACTTGATCATGCTAACTGCGCGCTCAGAGCACGCGAAATGTTTCTTTATTTTCCAATGTCTTTCTCAGGAACGACTGACGAAGAAGGGCGATTCGAAGAATCGGGGGCAGCATTCACATCGGCTCTTATGTCTTCAGGGACAACCACGCCGGGTCATCTCATCAAGATTCGTCCCGCCCGAATAGCCTTGTCCAGGGCTTTATCACGCTGAGCTTTGAAAGTGACAGCAGTTTCTTCGGCAACTCTAGTAGCCAGCTGAGCAGCTTCTAACTCCTGAGCAATGGATTTCTTAGAAGCTCGGAGTCTCTTGATGGTGGCGTCCTTTGCTGATAGCAACTGTGTAAGGCGGGTCACTTCGTCCGAAGATTCTTGCAGCCGGCGACGCTGATTGTCCAGTTCTTCCATCGTAAAACGGTGGCTCCTCTCCAAGATGGTTAGCGAGTTGCTGGAATCTCGATACAATCTGTCCAGATTGTCGCGAGAAGCAGCAAGGATGTGTTTTTCTTCCTACAAGCAAAAATCAACTCATTCAGAATCCAAGAGCATGATAAGGCGAAGCACGGTTTCGTAAGTTACCTTTTCAGAGTCAAGCTGAGCATGAAGAGAAGAACTCAGAGCGTTGGCGTCATCCAAAGCCGCGGAGACCTGACTCAATTCAATCTGGCTCTGAGAATACTTCTCCTCGAAGTCAGCGCACCGTCGAGCCATTTCAGCTTGATCTTGGGAATGTTTTTCTTCAAG
Source organism: Zea mays (assembly GCF_902167145.1). Lineage (NCBI taxonomy): Eukaryota > Viridiplantae > Streptophyta > Magnoliopsida > Poales > Poaceae > Zea > Zea mays. Next base: position 13,621,664 of record NC_050099.1, read on the forward strand.
AACTGTAATCTGCCGAGTCATCCCTATCAAGAGGTATTCAAACGAAATGAGGTCAGAAGGTAAAACAATCCACGAACAAGAACAAAGAAGAAGAAGAAAGGACACTAACCAGCATTAGTTGCCTCCAACTCGGATACACGACGATGAAGCAACACCGGATTCCAACGCTCAAGAGATGAAGCCACTTCCGGGATGGAAGCACCCTGCGATTTCAGCTGACTGGCCATTCCATCCACCAAAGCCTGATAAGAAGAGCGGATGAACATAATGACAACAATTCAGGCAACATAAAGATCAAACTAAAGCGCAGCACAGCACCTGGAGGTTGGAAAAGAGCGAAGGGATCCCCAAGTCAGGAGAAATCAGCTGGTAACCAGGTGCCAGACCACCACCCGAAGCAGCTTGAAGCAGACCAGCAGGAACGAGCTCAGTACATTCAACAGAGCCTAACGCCAGACCAGTGGGGATGCTGCCCTCTAAAGCGACCCCCTGATCCGGAGTTTGGGCCACCACCATACCGCCAGAGTGCGGAGGTGAACCCGCATGAACGTCCATGGAAGTGCAGGAAGGAGACCTCGCTCGGACACCCTCGGGGGCTGGGTCAAAATTGGCACTGCCCACTTGAGCCGGATTATCACCGGCAACACCCTCGGGGGCTGGGCAGTGGCTTATACTCCTCACCCGAGCTGAGTCTTCCCCGGCGACATCCTCGGGGGCTGGGCACGTGTTAGCACTATTCAAGGGGTCCAAGCTCTCTGCCGTAACCACCTCTAAGGTTGACGGGCCTTCAGCTACTTCCATGGGATCAGGACAATCCAAGTCAGCATCCCGACCCTCGAGATCATGCTCTAAGGTCGACGAGGCACGGGATGACCTCAACCCAGCATCTGGCACGGCTGCACAAGTCTCTGTTGCATCAACATCCACAGGTTCTGACAACAAGTTCTCCGGGACCATATCCTCTAGAGTTTGATCAAAGTTGGCCATGGACAGTTCTTGCAGACCAATAAGGGCAGATAAAGCAGGAGAAGGAACTCCACTACTTCCACCGCTAGCGACGAACTGCCGACTGTTTTTCCGAGTTAATGGAGTTTCATTTTCTTCCTCCTCATCTTCCACAGTAACAGCGCAAACAGCATCCTCATTGGGGTCAGCAGCAGGCGGAGCACACCCATTGGGATCAATGTCAGCAAGGCCAGTTGCAGTCATTTCTTCAGCAGCAGGAGCTAAGGTACTGGCGTCCTCGTCAAAGCTGGATACTCGCCGGAGGCGTCTTCTCTTCTTCTTCTGCTCATCAGCAGAAGGCTCAGGATGACTAGTTCGACTGGGGCGCCTCGGGCGAGTACTGACAGGTTTCGGGACATCCAAGGTTGTATCAACCTCTGGAAGGGGCACCACTGCCAACGTACCATCAGGAGCAGCATCAGATGAATCCTCAGCTAGCAGATCAAGCATGTCATTTATGTCTGCATCACTAGGGTTCAGGGGCACTTCAAAATAAATCTGCCGTTCATCATCAGGTATCTCCCCGAGCGAAGCAACCAAAGTACGGACCTCTTCAGCAGAGGGTCGCACTCTAAGACCCAAATTGCTATCAGTCACGGGCGGATTGGACACAAAAAGGGTGAAAGCTTTGGGAGAAGGTAGGTTCCAAGCCGAGTATGCCACTGGAGCACCAACGTTTGAAACTTTACCCCTGAGGATCATCTCAAGTCGGCTTACCAAGTCAACAGAAGGAATTCTCCTATTGGTAACTCGGGTTGAGTCGGCCAGCCCTCGATACAGATATGTCGGATAGGCCCTGTCTTTCAGCGGCTGAATGTTCTTGAAAACAAAATCTGTGACCACAGCTTCGGCAGTCAGACCTCTCTCTTTTAGTAATCCGACTTCAGTAAGCAACACGCCTGCCTCAGCCACTTCTTGATCCGTGGGAGACTCAGTCCAACTCGGAGTACGAACGTCTGGCTGTCTTCCTGACCGGGAGGGGAGAGAATTTCCGTAATTATCAACTATAAACCACTCCAGACGCCAACCTTTAATGCTATCTTTGAGGGGTATCTCGAGATACTCGGTCTTCCGCCCACGACGCATCTCCAAACTGGCACCTCCGACCAACTGATGTTGCCCCCCGACCATCCCAGGACGGCAGTGATACAGATACTTCCATAAACCGAAATGCGGCAGCACGCCGAGATAAGCTTCACAAAGGTGAACGAAAATGGAGATTTGGAGAATGGAATTAGGGTTCAAATGAGTCAGGTTGATGTGATAAAAATCAAGGAGGCCACGGAAAAAAGGAGAGATGGGAAGGCCGAGGCCGCGGAGAAGGAAAGGAGCGTAAACTACTGACTCGTGGGTATCTTCGGTTGGGACAGTAGTCCCGTGGCAAATCCGCCAAGAACAGAGTTCCCGCGGAGGAAGAACCCCGATGGAGACAAGACGGAGGAGCTCAGCTTCGGAAATAACAGACATATGGTTACCTGCGAAGGGTAACTGACTGTTGGGGTCGATTAGGGATGGCAATGGATGTGATTTATCCGCGTACCCGCGGATAAAAAACCCGTTGGGCACGGTTTTGGGTACGAGCCTGTACCCGTGGATACGGATATGGGTAGCATTTGATATCCGTGGATATTTTTAAAACGGGTACGAAAAATTAGTATCCATACCCGAATACCCGAATATCCGTTAAAGTAACATAACATGTGGGGTCACTGGAGTTTGGAACCACTTCACGGACCACAGCCAGCCCAAGTCCCGTCGCGGCCCGCCCATCTCCTGACTGTCTAGCCTCCCCAAATCCCCAATCATGTTTTTATCATATTTAAATTTGCTGGACAAATATGTTATCATATTTGAATTTGCTATATTTAAATATGTTGTATGTGTAGTGGGCAAACGGATATATCCGTGGATATCCATTATCCGCGGGTAACGGATGTGGATACTATTTTTTATCCGTAGCGGGTAACGGGTACGGATTCGGATATCGGATATAAGTCGCGGATATGGATGTCTAGAGACACTATCCGCGGATAGTTTATCCATTGCCATCCCTAGGGTCGATTGTGGGGATCACTGCTGCAGACGAGTTCGCAGTTTTCCTCTTGGGCGCCATCTTGCTTCTCACTGGCAAACAGAGTAGGAGGCGAGTGGCGGAGAAGATTCAGATGCGGAAATGCAAGAACTAGGGCACGGAAAGCAAAGGCGGCTAAAAGCGCAACTCTTATGGGATATTCTTGAGCCAGATACCGTTTCAAAAAGTGCCCAGTCATCACCCAGCAGTTATTTCCGGAAAAGTCGGCGTGCCACCTCACCACTCGGATATTATCCTCAAAATAACCCGCGCGGCTGGCTAGTACTCGGCGCTGCCTCTAAGACGCTAACCCCGTATTCAATCGCTCGGCATTACTTCTAAAATGCCGACGCCGACCTTCAAATCACTCAGCGTTGCTTCTAAAACGCTGACCCCGTATTCAATCGCTCGGCATTACTTCTAAAATGCCGACGCCGACCTGCAAATCACTCAGTGTTGCCTCTAAAACGCTGACCCTGTATTCTATCACTCGGCATTACATCTAAAACGCCGACGCTGACCTTCCATCACTCGGCGCGGTTTCTAACACGCCGACCTTGTGTTCAATCGCTCGACGTTACTTCTAAAAACGCCGACGCCGACCTCCAATCACTCGGCGTTGCCTCTAAAACGCTAAACTTGTATTCTACCGCTCGGCATTACTTCTAAAATGCCGACGCCGACCCTCAGTCACTCGACGTGGCCTCTAAAACGCCGATCTCGTGTTCGATTGCTCGGTGTTACTTCTAAAACGCTGATGTCAACCTTCAATCGCTCGGCGTTGCTTCTAAAACGTCGATATCGACTACAATATTACTCGGCAGCTACTTCTGGAAGCATCAATGTGATGCGCAAGTTATTCATCTACAATATCAAAAGAACCAGTTCAACAATCAGAGAAAGCGAACCATCGAGATGGAGCCAACGACAGTTCTTCATTAAGGGGAAGTTAATAAGTTTACAAACCAACTCTTCACGAGTTGGTGCTTCCCTACTTCTACTCTACATTACTACTACTACTAAACTACACTATACTACTCTACATTACTACTACATTATTCTAACTATACTAATATCTAAAGACCAGTGGCGTCTAGCCACTGGCCCTGCCGCCGCTTCCCTTGCCGCCGCCGCCTCCGGTGCTGCCCACGCTGCTGCCGCCCTTGGTGCTGCCCTTGCCGCCGCTGCCTCCGCCGCCGTTGCCGCCATCACCGTCGCCGTCGCCATCGTCGTCGTCGTCGCCGTCGTCGTCGTCGTCGCCGTCGTCGTCGTCGTCATCTTCGTCCTCGCCGCCGTCCGAGTCCTCCTCGTCCGAGGAGAACCCAGACTCATCCGAGCCCTCGAGCCCGGAGCGCTCGACGGCCCGGATATACGTCCAGACCTCCGCCGCAAGCCCCTGGGAGTCGTCTGAGTCATCAGACGACTCACGCAGGGGGATGGGAGCCGGAGACCCCTCGGACTCAGAGGAGAACTCCTCCTCTGAGTATTCCGAGTCACCAAACTCCTCCGATGGAGGAGTCGGCTCACGCTTGCGCTTGTTGTTCTTGCCCATGGTGGAAGCAGACAGAAAGGAGGAGAAGAAGGCAGTAAAAAGCAGCGAAGAGATGTGAAAAAACCAGAGAAGCAAAGGTGTTATTTATAGAAGGGAAAGGCAACCGCTCACTTCCAACCGCGGTCACTGAACAGTCGCAAAGCATTCAATAAGCACTCCCACCCATCCGAAGACACGTCAGACGGCGGACGCCGTTTCATGCAACACTACACCCATTGGGACTCCAGTCAACAGTGCAAAGGATATTATTACACTAGCCGTCCCATCGCATTACTACTCAGAAGCAGCCGGCTAAAACACTCAGCGTACCAAGCCGTCCCTTGCCCACACCCATTGGGGGGGGACGCCCAGGAATTATCAGTATATTTTTCAAAACGGTCACATCCGTGCAGGGCATGCAGTGAATACCTCAAGACAAAAATGAGATATCAGTAAGGGTCAGAGGAAAGCCAAATATAGCCAGCAAAGTACAAGATATGGCCGACAGAAGCGACGTGAAGACTAGACAGAGAACGTCCGTCAAACGTCCAATCAATCGCAGAAGCAAATAAATTGCACTACCTAGCAAGATATGGATGGATTGCAAACTCGGCTGCTAAAGACAAAATATACGCTGACCTCTGCAGCAAAATATTGATGACATAATGCTGACCTCCAAAGCATAATGCAAAATAGCTTCATGCCAGTTTTTACAAACGAAAGGAAGACCTTCGAATGGATTATCCTTAAAAAATCCATTTGAAGGTCGGGGGCTACACCCATTGGGTGCACCTCCGGTGCACCCCATGGATTATCATTCCAAACCAAGATAGTGCCGACTTCTAAGGCGTGGGACAAGATTAAAAAGACCAACCCTCAACCGAGATGCAGGAGCGCAAATGGAGATAGTTTCTGGGAAAGACCTTCGAGTGGATTATCTTCTAAAATCTACTCAAAGGTCGGGGGCTACACCCATTGGGTGCACCTCCGGTGCACCCAACGAAGTCCAGAATCCTACAAATCAAAATGCCGACCTCTAAGGCACAAGCACAAAACTAAACCTCGGTCGAACGAGTGATCGGAGCAAGAGAAGATAGTAGGAAGTCATTTTTTGGACCTTGGATCTTTGGGTTGATTACCTCTAAAATCAACCCAAAGATCGGGGGCTTGTGGGGGATAGATATCCCCCAGGTCCACTAAAGAAGTAAAAGACCTCACGAAAGGCCCAAGGGCCCAATAAATCATAAGGTCGTTCTTTCGTGGGCCTGGGGAAAGACAATCAACAAAGCAGAGAAGACGTAAAACTGGATTGGAGCAAACCCGGACGGCCCACAACGTCGAACGAGTAAATCGCAACAGAGACCCGACTTTCCCGCGCTGGAGCCCCCATGCAACGGAGCCATGCGAGGATAAGTCGGCGAGGGTTGCGTAGGGATAAACTTAGGAGTTTCACTATCTTTTAGCTACTTGTTGTTATCATATCTACATGTACTGCCCCACGGTCGAATATATAAGGCCTAGGGGGCACTCCTTCAGAACGATCGACCCTGTTTTACTTAGCCACCCACGTAAACTCTCTGCGCCCTCTATCCAGAGAGCCCTCTTGTAACCACGCTCATATACTCACCAGGACGTAGGGCGTTACGCACTTCTAAGCGGCCCGAACCTGCAAATCTTGTCCATTGTCCCTCGTGCGATCGGCACGAACCATTTTGCTACAGTCGTTGACACCGTCCTACTCCTAAAACACCTTGAGGGGCAACCCCGGGTGTGCGGTCGGACCCAAAACACCGACAGTACTCCACACATTCCACGTCACACTCGTAAGCGTGGCGGTATGTGGATCCGACGGTGATGGTTACCTTGTGGCCTGGCATCTTGAGCTTGAGGTACGTGTAGTTGGGGACGACCATGAACTTGGCGTAGCACGGTCTTCCCAGCACCGCGTGATAGGTCCCTTGGAACCCGACCACCTCGAAAGTGAGGGTTTCCTTTCGAAAGTTGCAGGGAGTTCCGAAGCAGACGGGCAAATCAAGTTGCCCAAGGGGAAGAATGCGCTTGCCGGGGACAATCCCGTGAAAAGGTGCCGCACCGGCCCGGATCGCGGACAGATCGACCCCCAAGAGCCCTAGGGTCTCAGCGTAGATGATGTTGAGGCTGCTGTCTCCGTCCATGAGGACCTTGGTGAGCCTAGCGTTGCCGATGACGGGGTCGACGACAAGCGGATATCTTCCTGGGCTCGGTACGCAGTCGGGGTGGTCGCCTTGGTCGAAGGTAATGGGTTTGTCGGACCAGTCTAGGTAGACTGGCGTTGCTACCTTCACCGAGCAGACCTCCCGACGTTCTTGCTTGCGGTGCCGAGTCGAGGGATTCGCCATTTGTCCGCCGTAGATCATGAAGCAGTTGTGGACCTCGGGGAACTCCTCTTCCTTGTCGCCCCCCTTCTTGTTGTTGCATTGGTCCTTGCCACCTTCTGCCAAGGGTCCCGCCTTATTGAAGTAACACCGGAGCATGTCGCACTCTTCAAGGGTGTGCTTGACGGGACCCCTGTGTTAGGGGCACGACTCCTTGAGCATTTTGTCGAACATGTTGGCCCCTCTGGGAGGCTTCCGAGGATGCCTGTGCTCGGCAGCAGCGACGAGATCTGCGTCAACGGCGCCGCGTTTTGCTTGCGCCTTCTTCCTGGTCTTCTTCTTTGTGCTACGCTGGACGGACGCCTCGGGGGCGTCTTCCTTCTGTCTTCCCTGAGGCTGCTTGTCCTTCCGGAAGATGGCTTCAACCGCCTCCTGACCAGAGGCGAACTTGATGGCTATGTCCATCAATTCGCTCGCCTTGGTGGGAGTCTTGCATCCCAGTTTACTCACCAGGTCCCGGCAAGTGGTGCCGACGAGGAATGCCCCGATGACGTCCGAGTCGGTGATGTTGGGCAACTCGGTGCACTGCTTGGAAAACCGCAGGATGTACTCTCGCAGGGATTCCCCTGGCTGCTGGCGGCATCTCCGGAGATCCCACGAGTTCCCAGGGAGCACGTACGTACCTTGGAAATTTCCACCGAAGGCCTTGACTAGGTCGTCCCAGCCAAAGATCTGCGCAGGAGGCAGATGCTCCAGCCAGGCCCGGGCAGCGTCAGAGAGGAAAAGGGGAGGTTGCGGATGATGAGGTTGTCATTGTCCGTCCCTCCCAACTGGCATGCCAGCCGGTAATCTGCAAGCCACAACTCTGACCTTGTCTCCCCTGAGTACTTGGTGATGGTAGTCGGGGCTCGGAACCGGGCCGAGAACGATGCTCGTCGTATGGCCCGGCTGAAGACTCGTGAACCTGGTGGTTCGGGCGAGGGGCTCCGATCCTCCTCACTGTCGTAGCGTCCCCCGCGCCTGGGGTGGTAGCCTCGGCGCACCTTCTCCTCGAGGCGGGCTCGACGGTCGCAGCGGTGTTGCTCGTCGCCGAGGCGATCCCGGGCGGCAGGTGTCATGTCTCCTGTGTGCTTGGTGCGGACCGAGGCTCGCACATGCATCGAGAGGACACTGCATGATGCTCCGAGGGGCCTCCCCGCCCTCGGGAGGCAGAGCTCTCGGCTCGTCGGACAGTGGCGTTTTCCAGGAGGTCCTTGAGTTCGCCCTGGATACGTCGCCCCTCGGTGGTGGATGGCTCCGGCATTGTTCGAAGTAGCATCGTCGCTGCAGCTAGGTTCTAGCCGGCCCTGCTGAAGGCCGGGGGCAGCCCTGCCCTGGCATCGTTAATGATACGACGCTGGACATCCCGGGCCCGATGACGCGCTCCTCCGGCGAGTGCTCGGCCTGCCCACTCCTGCTCGATGTTTTGTCGGTGCTGCACAAGTCGCCCTGTTTCTTCGTCGAGCTTGGCCTGCACCTCGCGGAGTTGCTCCAGCTGTGTGTCCTGACCCCCCGCAGGGACTCGGACCACAACTAGTTCCCGTGGGATCTCAACGCGAGACGCAGGCACAGGGGCGTCGTCATCTCCTGGCATGCCGAGGTGGTTGTCTTCATCGTGATCCCCCTGATCGATGTGGAAACACTCGCGACTTGGGTCGTAACCCTCATCGTCAAGGTTGTGGCCATCTGAAAGTCGCCTAGAGGGGGGGTGAATAGGGCGAAACTGAAATTTACAAATATAAACACAACTACAAGCCGGGATTAGCGTTAGTAATAAAGAAACGAGTCCGCGAGAGAGGGCGCAAAAACAAATCCCAAGCGAATAAGCAAGTGAGACACGGAGGTTTGTTTTACCGAGGTTCGGTTCTTGCAAACCTACTCCCCGTTGAGGAGGCCACAAAGGCCGGGTCTCTTTCAACCCTTCCCTCTCTCACACGATCCACGGATCGAGTGAGCTTTCTCTTCTCAATCACTTGGAACACAAAGTTCCCACAAGGACCACCACAAGTTTGGTGTCTCTTGCCTCAATTACAAGTGAATTTGATCGCAATGAAAGAATCAAGAAGGAAGAAAGCAATCCAAGCGCAAGAGCTCGAAAGAACACAAGCAAATCACTCTCTCTAATCACTATGGCGTTGTGTGGTATTTGGAGAGGATTTGATCTCTTTGGTGTGTCTAGAATTGAATGCTAGAGCTCTTGTAGTAGTTGGGAAGTAGAAAACTTGGATGCAATGAATGGTGGGGTGGTTGGGGTATTTATAGCCCCAACCACCAAATGTGGCCGTTGGGAGGCTGTCTGCTCGATGGCGCACCGGACAGTCCGGTGCACACCGGACAGTCCGGTGCCCCCTGCCACGTCATCACTGCCGTTGGATTCTGACCGTTGGAGCTCCTGACTCGTGGGCCCGCCTGGGTGTCCGGTGCACACCGGACAGGTACTGTTTGCTGTCCGGTGTGCCAGTATGGGCGCGCCTGACTTCTGCGCGCGCAGAGCGCGCATTAATTGCTCTGCAGGTAGCCGTTGGCGCGAGTTAGCCGTTGCTCCGGAGTTGCACCGGACAGTCCGGTGCACACCGGACAGTCCGGTGAATTATAGCGGACAAGCCGTTGGCGTTTCCCGAAGCTGGCGAGTTCCTGAGGCCGTTCTTCCTTGGCGCACCGGACACTGTCCGGTGTACACCGGACAGTCCGGTGAATTATAGCGCGAGTGCCTCTGGAAATTCTCGAAGGTGGCGAGTTCGAGTTGGAGTCCTCTGGTGCACCGGACATTGTCCGGTGTACACCGGACAGTCCGGTGCTCCCAGACCAGAGGGCCTTCGGTTCCCACTTTTCTCCTTTGTTGAATCCAAAACTTGGTCTTTTTATTGGCTGAGTGTGAACCTTTTACACCTGTATAATCTATACACTTGGGCAAACTAGTTAGTCCAATTATTTGTGTTGGGCAATTCAACCACCAAAATTAATTAGGGACTAGGTGTAAGCCTAATTCCCTTTCAATCTCCCCCTTTTTGGTGATTGATGCCAACACAAACCAAAGCAAATATAGAAGTGCATAATTGAACTAGTTTGCATAATGTAAGTGTAAAGGTTGCTTGGAATTGAACCAATATAAATACTTACAAGATATGCATGGATTGTTGCTTTCTAATTTAACATTTTGGACCACGCTTGCACCACATGTTTTGTTTTTGCAAAGTTTTTTGTAAATCATTTCAAAGTTCTTTTGCAAATAGTCAAAGGCAAATGAATAAGATTTTGAGAAGCATTTTCAAGATTTGAAATTTTCTCCCCCTGTTTCAAATGCTTTTCCTTTGACTAAACAAAACTCCCCCTAAATGAGATCCTCCTCTTAGTGTTCAAGAGGGTTTTGATATATCATTTTGAAATACTACTTTCTCCCCCTTTTGAACACAATGGGAAAACCAATTGAAAATATTCTTGAAAACACCAAGTATTTGAAATTGGTGGTGGTGCGGTCCTTTTGCTTTGGGCTCTTACTTTCTCCCCCTTTGGCATGAATCGCCAAAAACGGAATCATTCGAGCCCTCGAAGTGCTATCTTCCCCTTTGGTCATAAATAAATGAGTTAAGATTATACCAAAGACGAAGTCCGTTCCTTTTGCTTTGGACTCTTACTCTCTCCCCAAAGATAAGGTCCTTTTCTTGGTGCTCATACTTTCTCCCCAAGAATGGAGAGTGACTTGGAGCGACGGCGAAGGATGAGTTACATAGTGGAAGCCTTTGTCTTCGCCGAAGACTCCAATTCCCTTTCAATATACCTATGACTTGGTTTGAAATAGACTTGAAAACACATTAGTCATAGCGTATGAAAGAGACATGATCAAAGGTATATAAATGAGCTATGTGTGCAATTTAGCAAGAGAAATTGCGTGAATCAAGAATATTGAGCTCATGCCTAAGTTTGTTAAAAGATTGTTCATCAAGAGGCTTGGTAAAGATATCGGCTAATTGATCTTTAGTATTAATGTATGAAATCTCGATATCTCCCTTTTGTTGGTGATCCCTAAGAAAATGATACCGAATGGCTATGTGTTTAGTGCGGCTATGCTCGACGGGATTGTCGGCCATTTTGATTGCACTCTCATTATCACATAGCAAAGGGACTTTGGTTAATTTGTAACCGTAGTCCCGCAGGGTTTGCCTCATCCAAAGCAGTTGCGCGCAACAGTGGCCTGCGGCAATGTACTCGGCTTCGGCGGTGGAAAGAGCGACCGAATTTTGCTTCTTTGAAGCCCAAGACACCAAGGATCTTCCCAAGAACTGGCAAGTCCCCGATGTGCTCTTCCTATTGATTTTGCACCCCGCCCAATCGGCATCCGAATAACCAATTAAATCAAAAGTGGATCCCCTAGGATACCAAAGCCCAAACTTAGGAGTATAAGCCAAATATCTCAAGATTCGTTTCACGGCCGTAAGGTGAGCTTCCTTAGGGTCGGCTTGGAATCTTGCACACATGCATACGGAAAGCATAATATCCGGTCGAGATGCACAAAGATAAAGTAATGAACCTATCATCGACCGGTATACCTTTTGATCCACGGACTTACCTCCTGTGTCGAGGTCGAGATGCCCATTTGTTCCCATGGGTGTTTTGATGGGCTTGGCATCCTTCATTCCAAACTTGGTTAGAATGTCTTGAGTATACTTTGTTTGACTAATGAAGGTGCCCTCTTGGAGTTGCTTGACTTGGAATCCCAGAAAATACTTCAACTCCCCCATCATAGACATCTCGAACTTTTGTGTCATGATCCTACTAAACTCTTCACATGTAGATTCGTTAGTAGACCCAAATATAATATCATCAACATAAATTTGGCATACAAACAAATCATTTTCAAGAGTTTTAGTGAATAGAGTAGGATCGGCTTTACCGACTTTGAAGCCATTAGCAATAAGGAAATCTCTAAGGCATTCATACCATGCTCTTGGGGCTTGCTTGAGCCCATAAAGCGCCTTAGAGAGCTTATAGACATGGTTAGGATACTTACTGTCTTCAAAGCCGGGAGATTGCTCAACATAGACCTCTTCCTTGATTGGTCCATTGAGGAAGGCACTTTTCACGTCCATTTGATAAAGCTTAAAACCATGGTAAGTAGCATAGGCTAATAATATGCGAATTGACTCAAGCCTAGCTACGGGTGCATAGGTTTCACCGAAATCCAAACCTTCGACCTGGGAGTATCCCTTGGCCACAAGTCGAGCTTTGTTCCTTGTCACCACACCATGCTCATCTTGCTTGTTGCGGAAGACCCATTTGGTTCCTACAACATTTTGATTAGGACGTGGAACTAAATGCCATACCTCATTCCTAGTGAAGTTGTTGAGCTCCTCTTGCATCGCCACCACCCAATCCGAATCTTGGAGTGCTTCCTCTACCCTGTGTGGCTCAATAGAGGAAACAAAAGAGTAATGTTCACAAAAATGAGCAACACGAGATCTAGTGGTTACCCCCTTATGAATATCGCCGAGGATGGTGTCGACGGGGTGATCTCGTTGAATTGCTTGATGGACTCTTGGGTGTGGCGGTCTTTGTTCCTCATCCTCCTTGTCTTCCTCATTTGCATCTCCCCCTTGATCAATGCCATCATCTTGAGGTGGCTCATTTGCTTTATCTTCTACTTCATCAACTTGAGCTTCATCCTCATTTTGAGTTGGTGGAGATGCTTGCATGGAGGAGGATGGTTGATCTTGTGCATTTGGAGGCTCTTCGGATTCCTTAGGACACACATCCCCAATGGACATGTTCCTTAGCGCGATGCATGGAGCCTCTTCTTCACCTATCTCATCAAGATCAACTTGCTCTACTTGAGAGCCATTAGTCTCATCAAACACAACGTCACATGAGACTTCAACTAGTCCAGTGGACTTGTTAAAGACCCTATATGCCCTTGTGTTTGAGTCATAACCAAGTAAAAAGCCTTCTACGGTCTTAGGAGCAAATTTAGATTTTCTACCTCTTTTAACAAGAATAAAGCATTTGCTACCAAAGACTCTAAAATATGAAATGTTGGGCTTTTTACCGGTTAGGAGTTCGTATGATGTCTTCTTGAGGATTCGGTGTAGATATAACCGGTTGATGGCGTAGCAAGCGGTGTTGACCGCCTCGGCCCAAAACCGATCCGAAGTCTTGTACTCATCAAGCATGGTCCTTGCCATGTCCAATAGAGTTCGATTCTTCCTCTCCACTACACCATTTTGTTGAGGTGTGTAGGGAGAAGAGAACTCATGCTTGATGCCCTCCTCCTCAAGGAAGCCTTCGATTTGAGAGTTCTTGAACTCCGTTCCGTTATCGCTTCTTATTTTCTTGATCCTTAAGCCGAACTCATTTTGAGCCCGTCTCAAGAATCCCTTTAAGGTCTCTTGGGTTTGAGATTTTTCCTGTAAAAAGAATACCCAAGTGAAGCGAGAATAATCATCCACAATAACTAGACAGTACTTACTCCTGTCGATGCTTATGTAAGCGATCGGGCCGAATAGATCCATGTGTAGGAGCTCCAGTGGCCTGTCGGTCGTCATTATGTTCTTATGCGGATGATGGGTGCCAACTTGCTTTCCTGCTTGGCATGCGCTACAAATCCTGTCTTTCTCAAAATGAACATTTGTTAATCCTAAAATGTGTTCTCCCTTTAGAAGTTTGTGAAGATTCTTCATCCCAACATGGGCAAGTCGGCGGTGCCAGAGCCAACCCATGTTAGTCTTAGCAATTAAGCAGGTGTCGAGTTCAGCTCTATCAAAATCTACCAAGTATAGCTGACCCTCTAACACTCCCTTAAATGCTATTGAATCATCACTTCTTCTAAAGACAGTAACACCAATATCAGTAAAAAGACAGTTGTAGCCCATTTGACATAATTGAGATACAGAAAGCAAATTGTAATCTAAAGAATCAACAAGAAAAACATTGGAAATGGAATGGTCAGGAGATATAGCAATTTTACCCAAACCTTTGACCAAACCTTGATTTCCATCCCCGAATGTGATCGCTCTTTGGGGATCTTGGTTTTTCTCATATGAGGAGAACATCTTTTTCTCCCCAGTCATGTGGTTTGTGCACCCGCTGTCGAGTATCCAACTTGAGCCCCCGGATGCATAAACCTACAAAACAAGTTTGGTTCTTCACTTTAGGTACCCAAATGGTTTTGGGTCCTTTGGCATTAGACACAAAAACTTTGGGTACCCAAACACAAGTCTTGGAGCCCTTGTGCTTGCCCCCAACATATTTGGCAACTACCTTGCCGGATTTGTTAGTCAATACATAAGATGCATCAAAAGTCTTAAATGAAATGCTATGTTCGTTTGATGCAATAGGAATTTTCTTCTTAGGCAACTTAGCACGAGTTGGTTGCCTAGAGCTAGACGTCTCACTCTTATACATAAAAGCATGGTTAGAACCAGAGTGAGACTTCCTAGAATGAATTTTCCTAATTTTGTCCTCGGGATAACCGGCAGGGTATAAAATGTAACCCTCGTTATCCTGAGGCATGGGAGCCTTGCCCTTAACAAAGTTGGACAATCTTTTAGGAGGGGCACTAATTTTGACATTGTCTCCCCTTTAGAAGCCAATGCCATCCTTGATGCCCGGGCGTCTCCCATTATAAAGCATGCTACGAGCAAATTTAAATTTCTCATTTTCTAAGTTGTGCTCGGCAATTTTAGCATCTAGTTTTGCTATATGATCATTTTGTTGTTTAATTAAAGCCATATGATCATGAATAGCATTAATATCAATATCTCTACATCTAGTACAAATAGATACATGCTCAACAATAGATGTAGAGGGTTTGCAAGAATTAAGTTCAACAATCTTAGCATGAAGAATATCATTTTTATCTCTAAGATCGGAAATGGTAGCATTGCAAACATCTAGTTCTTTAGCCTTAGCAATTAAATTTTCATTTTCTATTCTAAGGCTAGCAAGAGAAATGTTTAATTCTTCAATCCTAGCAAGCAAATCATCATCATTATCTCTAGGATTGGGAATTGAAACATTACAAACATGTGAATCAACCTTAGCATTTAAACTAGCATTTTCCTGTCTAAGGTTGTCAATCATCTCATGGCAAGTGCTTAGCTCACTAGATAGTTTTTGACATTTTTCTACTTCTAGAGCGTAAGCATTTTTAACCTTAACATGTTTCTTGTTTTCCTTAATAAGACAATCCTCTTGAGAATCCAAAAGGTCATCCTTTTCATGAATAGCACTAATTAATTCATTTAATTTTTCTTTTTGTTCCATGTTAAGATTGGCAAAAAGGGTACGCAAGTTATCCTCCTCATCACTAGCATTTTCATCACTAGAGGTTTCATATTTAGTGGAGGATCTTGATTTTACCTTCTTCCTTTTGTCGTCCTTTGCCATGAGGCACTTGTGGCCGACGTTGGGGAAGAGGAGTCCCTTGGTGACGGCGATGTTTGCGGCGTCCTCGTCGTCGGAGGAGTCGCTTGAGCTTTCGTCGGAATCCCATTCCCGACAAACATGGGCATCGCCGCCCTTCTTTTTGTAGTATCTCTTCTTTTCTCTCCTCTTGCCCTTTTTGTCGTTATCCCTGTCACTGTCACTTGATAATGGACATTTTGCAATAAAGTGACCGGGCTTACCACACTTGTAGCAAACTTTCTTGGAGCGGGACTTGTAGTCTTTCCCTCTCCTTTGCTTGAGGATTTGGCGGAAGCTCTTGATGACGAGCGTCATTTCCTCATTGTCAAGCTTGGAGGCGTCTATTGGTTGTCGACTTGGGGTAGACTCCTCCTTCTTGTCTTCCGTCGCCTTGAATGCGACGGGTTGAGCCTCGGATGTAGATGGATCATCAAGCTCGTTGATCTTTCTCGAGCCTTCGATCATGCACTCAAAACTTACAAAATGCCCGATTACTTCCTCGGGGGTCATTTTAGTATATCTTGGATTACCACGAATTAATTGAACTTGAGTAGGGTTAAGGAAAATGAGAGATCTTAGAATAACCTTAACCACTTCGTGGTCATCCCACTTTACGCTCCCGAGGTTGCGCACTTGGTTCACCAAGGTCTTGAGCCGGTTGTACATGTGTTGTGACTCCTCCCCTTTGCGAAGCCGGAACCGACCGAGCTCCCCCTCGATCGTTTCCCGCTTGGTGATCTTGGTGAGTTCGTCTCCCTCGTGCGCGGTTTTGAGCACATCCCAAACCTCCTTGGCGCTCTTCAACCCTTGCACTTTGTTATACTCCTCTCTACTTAAAGAGGCGAGGAGTATCGTTGTTGCTTGAGAGTTGAAGTGCTCGATTTGGGCCACCTCATCCTCATCATAATCCTTATCCCCTATGGATGGTACCTGTGCACCAAACTCAACAACATCCCATATACTTTTGTGGAGTGAGGTTAGATGAAATCGCATTAAATCACTCCACCTAGCATAATCTTCACCATCGAAAGTTGGTGGTTTGCCTAATGGGACGGAAAGTAGAGGTGCATGTTTAGAAATGCGAGAATAGTGTAGGGGGGTCTTACTAAACTTCTTACGCTCTTGGCGTTTAGAAGTTACGGAGGGCGCATCGGAGCAGGAGGTCGATGTTGATGAAGTGTCGGTCTCGTAGTAGACCACTTTCCTCATCCTCTTTTGCTTGTCCCCGCTTCGATGCGGCTTGTGGGAAGAAGATTTTTCCTTCTTCTCTTTGTGATGAGAAGAAGATTTCTTCTCCTTCCCTTTGTTGGAGGAGCTCTTCTTCTTCTCCCTCCTTTTGGTGCGGGACTCTTCCGATGAAGTGCTCCCGTGTCTTGTAGTGGGCTTTTCGCCGGTCTCCATCTCCTTTTTGGCGTGATCTCCCGACATCACTTCGAGCGGTTAGGCTCTAATGAAGCACCGGGCTCCGATACCAATTGAAAGTCGCCTAGAGGGGGGGTGAATAGGGCGAAACTGAAATTTACAAATATAAACACAACTACAAGCCGGGATTAGCGTTAGTAATAAAGAAACGAGTCCGCGAGAGAGGGCGCAAAAACAAATCCCAAGCGAATAAGCAAGTGAGACACGGAGGTTTGTTTTACCGAGGTTCGGTTCTTGCAAACCTACTCCCCGTTGAGGAGGCCACAAAGGCCGGGTCTCTTTCAACCCTTCCCTCTCTCACACGATCCACGGATCGAGTGAGCTTTCTCTTCTCAATCACTTGGAACACAAAGTTCCCACAAGGACCACCACAAGTTTGGTGTCTCTTGCCTCAATTACAAGTGAATTTGATCGCAATGAAAGAATCAAGAAGGAAGAAAGCAATCCAAGCGCAAGAGCTCGAAAGAACACAAGCAAATCACTCTCTCTAATCACTATGGCGTTGTGTGGTATTTGGAGAGGATTTGATCTCTTTGGTGTGTCTAGAATTGAATGCTAGAGCTCTTGTAGTAGTTGGGAAGTAGAAAACTTGGATGCAATGAATGGTGGGGTGGTTGGGGTATTTATAGCCCCAACCACCAAATGTGGCCGTTGGGAGGCTGTCTGCTCGATGGCGCACCGGACAGTCCGGTGCACACCGGACAGTCCGGTGCACACCGGACAGTCCGGTGCCCCCTGCCACGTCATCACTGCCGTTGGATTCTGACCGTTGGAGCTCCTGACTCGTGGGCCCGCCTGGGTGTCCGGTGCACACCGGACAGGTACTGTTTGCTGTCCGGTGTGCCAGTATGGGCGCGCCTGACTTCTGCGCGCGCAGAGCGCGCATTAATTGCTCTGCAGGTAGCCGTTGGCGCGAGTTAGCCGTTGCTCCGGAGTTGCACCGGACAGTCCGGTGCACACCGGACAGTCCGGTGAATTATAGCGGACAAGCCGTTGGCGTTTCCCGAAGCTGGCGAGTTCCTGAGGCCGTTCTTCCTTGGCGCACCGGACACTGTCCGGTGTACACCGGACACTGTCCGGTGTACACCGGACAGTCCGGTGAATTATATCGCGAGTGCCTCTGGAAATTCCCGAAGATGGCGAGTTCGAGTTGGAGTCCTCTGGTGCACCGGACAGTCCGGTGCTCCCAGACCAGAGGGCCTTCGGTTCCCACTTTTCTCCTTTGTTGAATCCAAAACTTGGTCTTTTTATTGGCTGAGTGTGAACCTTTTACACCTGTATAATCTATACACTTGGGCAAACTAGTTAGTCCAATTATTTGTGTTGGGCAATTCAACCACCAAAATTAATTAGGGAATAGGTGTAAGCCTAATTCCCTTTCACCATCGTCAGAGTAGCCGGAGAGGCAGTAGTCACATGCGGACATGAAGTCTCGCATGGCACTGGGATCACGGAGTCCGGAGAAATCCCAACTGAAGTCGGGGTCGTCCTCTTCCTCGGAACCCACGGGTCCGGAGGTTGAGACGGCCGTCAGTCGGTCCCAAGTTGACCACATATGGTACCCCCGGAAGGTCAGGATATGCCCTTGCGAAAGCGCTCACCAAAGCGGGGTCACTTGGTGGATCGAAGCTGAATCTAAAAGGAACAGGATGGGAAACGGATGGTACCTCCTGGTTGATGGACGGCGGTGAAGTTGCATCGGGGACGGAGTGTGTCGTTATCTTAGGTGCGAGACTAATGTCCGACAAGTCCCTCGCAAGGGTGCCGGCGTCATCAGTCCGCTTGGGGTTGGCACGTTGCTGGGAAGCGACACCCGTCGTTATCTCAGGTGCGAGGACAACACCCGACATGTCCCCCGCAGGGGTGCCGGCGTCGTCGGCTCGCTCTAGTCCGACAACCAATGAGGTGTCGCCTCTTGCCTGGCCACGGTTGCTCCGTCTTCTCCTCCTCCGACGAGGAGGGTGGCGGGGCAAACCCGGATGTTCCTCTTTTGCCGCGGGGAGATGCCATCGTCGAGTTCGCCCCCGCCGGGCGAGCCGACGACCGTCGTTGTTGTCGTGCTGCGAAGGGAGGAGTACCATGTCGTAGCTGCCGACGTGGGACATGAACTCGAGACTCCCGAAGCGGAGCACCATCCCGGGCTGAAGAGGCTACCGAAGATTATCCATCTAGAACTCAACGGGAAAGTATTTGTCAACACGCAGCAAGCCCCTACCTGGCGCGCCAATTGTCGGCGTTTCGGACCCGTGAGGACCCTCAACCGACTAGTGAATTTGTCGCTGTGTGTCCCTGCCCAGATGAGTTAATGCAAGATGGAGCACAAGAGGGAGGATGAAGCTTATATTATCTTGCACCGGGGTACTCGTAGTAGGGGTTACAAGCGTCGCGAGAGAGAGAGGGAGAGGGTTCGGCCTTGAGGTGAGCTGTTTGAGTTAGCCTCCTCCGCGTCTCTCCCACTCTGCCTGCTTCCTTTAGGAAGGCCCTGGACATCCCCTTTTATAGATAAAAGGAGATGGTCCAGCTGTACAATGGGGGTGTAGCTACGTGCTAACGTGGCCGACGGAGAAGTACTTGAGCCCTGTAGAAGCGCAGCTGGCGTTGCGGCCCGGGGTCCTGCTGACGTTTCTATGCTTTCGTAGAGAGTTGAGAACAACCGATGTCATGGTCATGGACGCACGCAGGGAACCATCATTACCTGTTACCAGAGTAATCTAGATGGGACACCGGTCTTGTTCATTCGTAGCCTGAGGCAGCTAGCTAGGGGTAGGGTAATGATGTATCCCCTATGGCATAGTCGGTCCAAGGCCGAGGTCGGGCGAGGCGGAGACTTCTTCCTGAGGTCGAGACTGAGGTCGGGCGAGGTTGAGACTCCTCCCGAGGCCGAGGCTGAGGCCGAGGCCCGAGGTCGGGCGAGGCGGAGCTCCCTATTGCGCCCGAGGCTGAACTCGGGGGAGGCCATGACTTACTGTTGTTAGTTTTACCCTGGTGGTTGGCACAGTAGTTGGAACAGGGTGAATAGTGCTGTTTTTCTGTTAGAACGATCAGTAAAGGGGCGAAGTGACTGCGGTCATTTCGACCTTGCCGACTGAGGTGCGCGTGTCAGGATAAGGTGCCAAGTGATCCCCGCATTAAATGAGCATGCAATACGGTCGGTTGGTAAGGCGATTTGGCCGAGGTCGCTGTACGACAAAGTTTGCCCGAGCTTAGCCTCGGGCGAGCCGGGGGTGCGTCCGTTGCCTGAGGAGGTCCTCGGGCGAGGCGTGAATCCGTGCGGGACTATTGTTCTTG
The DNA here is from genome assembly GCF_902167145.1 of Zea mays. Classification (NCBI taxonomy): domain Eukaryota; kingdom Viridiplantae; phylum Streptophyta; class Magnoliopsida; order Poales; family Poaceae; genus Zea; species Zea mays. Next base: position 13,641,771 of record NC_050099.1, read on the forward strand.
CCCGAGGCCGGGCTCGGGCGAGACGAGATCACGTCCCTGAGGCTTCAACTTTGAACCGCGCTTACCGGTCTTTACGGTCTGTTTTGAGGATGTTTTCCAGCCATGTTAAGAAGTATTGGGGGTACCCCTAATTACGGTACCCGACAAATCAATAACACTTTTATTTCATATTTTTCCCTTTACAATTAGGAGTAGTTCTAGGCTAGTTCTAGTTTAGCCTCTCAATCCCCAAATTCTCCGCTTCTATTCGACTCTACGTCGACTAGAGGAGTCTAGGTCGGTCTGCCCGAGTCTAACATCACCTAGGATCTCTCCTCCCCGACGGGATCCCTCGCGAGAGCGAGATCCAGGCGTCGTCGGCGATCTTCTGCCACCCCTGTGCACGCGCGGACCGTCCAGTCCCAGGGTGCGGACCGTTCGGCCGTCAGGCATGAAACCCTAACCTCGCACCAGGCCATGGACCGTCTGGCCCCTGGCCGCGAACCGTCCGCCCCTGTGCATAGAGCACCGCCGCTGGTTCGTGTTGAGTGATTAACGCCCAAAAAGGTGTCAACAGAGGGAAAGAGTGCGACATGGTGAACCAGCCTTAGATAATAGAGTTAGAGAAAAAAAGATTCGTTCCAGAGCGTGACCGAATTTTCTTTATTTTTCTTAATATATATCTTAAAAAGGACAAAAATGTGATAAAAAAGCGCGGCGTGGCGCGGCGGTCACCCAGCGCTCGTCGTATGGCCTGGCTGAAGACTCGCGGACCTGGTGGTTCGGGTGAGGGGCTCCGATCCTCCTCACTGTCGTAGCGTCCCTCGCGCCTAGGGTGGTAGCCTCGGCGCACCTTCTCCTCGAGGCGGGCTCGACGGTCGCAGTGGTGTCGCTCGTCGCTGAGGCGATCCCGGGTGGCAGGTGTCCTGTCTCCTGTGTGCTCGGTGCGGACCGAGGCCTCGCACATGCGTTGAGAGGACGCTACATGATGCTCCGAGTGGCCTCCCCGCCCTCAGGAGGCAGAGCTCTCGGCTCGTCGGACAGCGGCGTTTTCCAGGAGGTCCTTGAGTTCGCCCTGGATACGTCGCCCCTCAGTGGTGGATGGCTCCGGCATTGTTCGAAGTAGCATCGCCGCTGCAGCTAGGTTCTGGCTGGCCCTGCTGAAGGCCGGGGGCAGCCCTGCCCTGGCATCGTCAATGATACGACGCTGGACATCCCGGGCCCGATGACGCGCTCCTCCGGCGAGTGCTCGGCCTGCCCACTCCTGCTCGATGTTTTGTCAGAGCTGCACAAGTCGGCTCGTTTCTTCGTCGAGCTTGGCCAGCACCTCGCGGAGTTGCTCTAGCTATGTGTCCTGACCCCCCGCAGGGACTCGGACCACAGCTAGCTCCCGCGGGATCTCAACGCGAGACGCAGGCACAGGGGCGTCGTCATCTCCTGGCATGCCGAGGTGGTTGTCTTCGTCGTGATCCCCCTGATCGATGTGGAAACACTCGCGACTTGGGTCGTAACCCTCGTCGTCAAGGCTGTGGCCATCGTCAGAGTAGCCGGAGAGGCAGTAGTCACATGCGGACATGAAGTCTCGCATGGCACTGGGAGCACGGAGTCCGGAGAAATCCCAACTGAAGTCGGGGTCGTCCTCTTCCTCGAAACCCGCGGGTCCGGAGGTTGAGACAGCCGTCAGTCAGTCCCAAGTTGACCATATAAGGTACCCCGGAAGGTCAGGATATGCCCTTGCGAAAGCGCTCACCAAAGTGGGGTCGCTTGGTGGATCGAAGCTGAATCTAAAAGGAACAGGATGGGAAACGGATGGTACCTCCTGGTTGATGGACGGCGGTGAAGTCGCATCGGGGACGGAGTGTGTCGTTATCTCAGGTGCGAGACTAATGTCCGACAAGTCCCTCGCAAGGGTGCCGGCGTCATCAGTCCGCTTGGGGTTGGCACATTGCTGGGAAGCGACACCCGTCGTTGTCTCAGGTGCGAGGACAACACTCGACATGTCCCCCGTAGGGGTGCCGGCGTCGTCGGCTCGCTCTGGTCCGACAGCCGACGAGGTGCCGCCTCTTGCCTGGCCACGGTTGCTCTGTCTTCTCCTCCTCCGGCGAGGAGGGTGGCGGGGCAAACCCGGATGTTCCTCTTTTGCCGCGGGGAGATGCCGTCGTCGAGTTCGCCCCCGCCGGGCGAGCCGACGACCGTCGTTGTTGTCGTGCTGCAAGGGGATGAGTACCATGTCGTAGCTGCCGTCGTGGGACATGAACTCGAGACTCCCGAAGTGGAGCACCGTCCCGGGCTGAAGAGGCTGCCGAAAATCAACGGGAAAGTATTTGTCAACACGCAGCAAGCCCCTACCTGGTGCGCCAACTGTCGGCGTTTCGGACCCGCGAGGACCCTCAACCGACTAGTGAATTTGTTGCTGCGTGTCCCTACCCAGATGGGTTGATGCAAGATGGAACACAAGAGGGAGGATGATGCTTATATTATCTTGCACCGGGGTGCTCGTAGTAGGGGTTACAAGCGTCGCGCGAGAGAGAGAGAGAGAGGGAGAGGGTTCAGCCTTGAGGTGAGCTGTCTGAGTTAGCCTCCTCCGCGTCTCTCCCACTCTGCCTGCTTCCTTTAGGAAGACCTTGGACATCCCCTTTTATAAATAAAAGGAGAGGGTCCAGCTGTACAATGGGGGTGTAGCTACGTGCTAACGTGGCCGACGGAGAAGTACTTGAGCCCTGTAGAAGCGCAGCTGGCGTTGTGGCCCGGGGTCCTGCTGATGTTTCTATGCTTTCGTAGAGAGTTGAGAACAACCGACGTCATGGACGCACACAGGGAACCATCATTACCTGTTACCGGAGTAATCTAGATGGGACACCGGTCTTGTTCCTTCGTAGCCTGAGGCAGCTAGCTAGGGGTAGGGTAATGATGTATCCCCTGTGGCGTAGTCGGTCCGAGGCCGAGGTCGGGCGAGGCAGAGACTTCTTCCTGAGGTCGAGGCTGAGGTCGGGCGAGGTTGAGACTCCTCCCGAGGCCGAGGCTGAGGCCGAGGCCCGAGGTCGGGCGAGGCGGAGCTCCCTATTGCGCCCGAGGCTGAACTCGGGGGAGGTCGTGACTTACTGTTGTTAGTTTTACCCTGGTGGTTGGCACAGTAGTCGGAACGGGGTGAATAGTGCTGTTTCCCTGTCAGAACGATCAGTAAAGGGGCGAAGTGACTGCGGTCATTTCGACCTTGCCGACTGAGGCGCGCGTGTCAGGATAAGGTGTCAAGCGATCCTCGCATTAAATGCGCATGCGATACGGTCGGTTGGTAAGGCGATCTGGCCGAGGTCGCCGTACGACAAAGTTTGCCCGAGCTTAGCCTTGGGCGAGCCGGGGGTGCGTCCGTTGCCTGAGGAGGTCCTCGGGCGAGGCGTGAATCCGTGCGGGACTACTGTTCTTGCCTGAGGCCGGGCTCAGGCGAGACGAGATCGCGTCCCTGAGGCTTCAACTTTGAACCGCGCTTACCGGTCTTTACGGTCTGTTTTGAGGATATTTTCCAGCCCTGTTGAGGAGTATTGGGGTACCCCTAATTACGGTACCCGACAAATCAATAACACTTTTATTTCATATTTTTTCCTTTACAATTAGGAGTAGTTCTAGTTTAGCCTCATAATCCCCAAATTCTCCGCTTCTATTCGACTCTACGTCGACTAGAGGAGTCTAAGTCGGTCTGCCCGAGTCTAACATCACCTAGGATCTCTCCTCCCCGACGGGGTCCCTCCCGAGAGCGAGATCCAGGCGTCGTCGGCAATCTTCCACCACCCCTGTGCACGCGCGGACCGTCCAGCCCCAGGGTGCGGACCGTTTGGCCGTCAGACATGAAACCCTAACCTCGCACCAGGCCGTGAACCGTCTGATCCCTAGCCGTGGACCGTCCGCCCCTGTGTAGAGAGCACCGCCGCTGGTTCGTGTTGAGTGATTAACGCCAAAAAGGTGTCAACAGAGGGAAAGAGTGCGACATGGTGAACCGGCCTTAGATAATAGAGTTAGACAAAAAAGAGATTCGTTCCAGAGCGTGACCGAATTTTCTTTATTTTTTCTTAATATATATCTTAAAAAAGGATAAAAATGTGATAAAAAAGCGCGGCGCGGCGGTCACCTGGTCTGCCTATGCCGTTGCCGATGCACCGCCATCTGTTGAAACTCCTTTTCCTGTCGTTGCCGTCGTCATTCCTTCGAGCTGGGCTTCACCCACTGGCGCTGATTCGGATCCACGCCACGTGGAGGGCGCACGGGCGCACGTGGTGCGCCGAGTTCATCTGGGTATTACCATAAATCCCCCGCCCTCTCCTGACCACGAGCCCCAACTGGAGACTGCTGTTCCCGTCGACCGGATTCGGTTCGGACCGCAGCTCCCCACAGCCCACACTCGTCCGTCCGCCCGTCGAATGGCGGCTCCCAAACCCTAAGCCACAGATCCCTTCCCCTGCCTCAGCTTCGAACGCCCTCGCCTCGCCGCCGGTCTTTGTGTACTGCCGCTGTGTCCGTCGGCGCGGATCAAGGGTCCGCTCCGCTGCACCCCGCGGGGAGAAAGGGGCGGGCCTCGGCGTCCTCCGCTCGTCGCCCGAGGTAGGCTCCCGTCCATTCCGCTGTGTTTTTCCACCGGGGAGAGATGGTTCCGCTCGCTCAGCGCGCCGAGGATTGTTGCGCTCTGTCCCGCCCGGCTCCGGGAGAGCACGGGCTGACGGGCATGGGGAATTGGGCGCGTGCTTGCTAACACTAGCTGTTTTCTGGTGTGTGCTCCTCGCGGTCGCTCGCTTTGCTCGGCATGCGCTGTTTCAGCTACTTCTTCGAATGCCTGTTTCTCTATTCGCTTCTAATGCCTGGGACGCCTCCATACTTGCGGATATTGACGCAAGGGTTGCCCAGCACGTGCTGTCGTCACACTAATTCTTCGATTTTTTTGAATGCATGCCAGTTTGATTGCTTCTGGTAGGATCGGACATCTCTAATACGCGTTCTTTGTCCCATAAGTGTCTGAGTACTATCAGGTGCAAGTCCAGCCGAACTGATTGCATGACATATGAAATAGCGAGCGTCGAATGACCTTCTCTATGGATATGGATTTGAACGCATCACCGGTGCCTGACGATGATGAGCAGCAGCCTTACAATGAACCAGTGGAGGCTGAGTATGCTCAGGAGGAACATGTTGAATCTGCTGTCGCAACATTGCGCCGGGTACGCAACTATCTTCATTGGGGCTGATGTCCATTCCATGTACTGTGCCCTTGGCATATCTGTTCTTGGATCTTACTAATGATGGGTCATTAGTTACAATAAATGCTGTTTAGCCACATTCGCTGGGTCGACATTATTAGCTGAAGGAAGTGGTGTCCACGAAGTGAGGGAAGCTCTTAACAATATATATCTTAAATATGTGGACAATTTGTTATCTTAATGTACACCATGGACATAGTAAATTATATATTGGATTTGTCGTAGAACCCTGATTTTGAAGTTCAATATGTTTCCTTGTTGAAGGGTGATTTTGTCAGGGCCTAAGGAGGCCCACAGAGGGGCTGCTGCAGCAGCAGCCATAGACCCTCCAAGGGGGATTAGATAAAGATAGTTAGGATAAGATTAGAAGATTAGTTGAGATTATCTAGGAGATTAGTTGAGATTATCTAGAAAGGTTATCAGTTAGTAGTTTGTTGAGAGTTTTTAGGAGAGTTTTAAGGAGATAAGGATCTCTAACTAGACAGGGGCGGCCAGCTGGCCTATTTATCTAATCAATAGATGAGAAATAAAGTAGGAAGAATTCGAAGGGAGAAACCCTCCTCTTGCTCGGCCGTGGGCAGAGGCCCCTGTCGATGTTCCTGCCCATCGATACCCCTATCCAATCCTCTCCGATCTAGCGACCATAACATTTGGTATCAGAGCCTCTGATCTTCCGGCCACCATGAATTACCCACCACCAGCCCCAACCGCCTCCTTGCCGTCTTCCACTCAGCCGCTGCCACCAGCCACAACCGTCTCCTTGTCCACCTCCACCCAACCGCACTCATCCAGTCCACCTCCAGCAACCACCGGGCGCCCGTTACGAGGGGTTGGATGGGACCTTTTTCTCCCCCTCCAAGGGCGTCTCCTCTAGCCGATCCTAGGAATAGTTGGGATCTGCAATGGATCGTGATCCGACGCCGTTGAAGTTCTACAAGCTCGAGTTCACGACGTACGACGGTTCGGTGGCTTGATGGCTTCCTTGAACTGGCTCAATCACTGCGAGCAGTTATTTCGCGGCCAGAAGACGTTGGCCTCCGACCGGACGTGGCTAGCATCCTATCACCTCCGGGGCGCGGCTCAAACATGGTACTACACCCTCGAGCAAGACGCCGTCGCTGTCAACAGAAGGTTAGGGCGCAGGCAACACCAACGTCGGCCTCCACGGGCTGCTATGTCCTTACCTCCGTGGTTTCAGCTCGCGCCCTCCTCTTTGCTGTGCAACGTTTCCTTGGGACACATGATGCTTGCAGTTGCAATATATCTAGAATAATTAAAAGATGAGCCGAGATGTAAAAGGTTCATTTTTCCGTGATAGGTTATGTCATTACAGGTCGTTTGTTGGATGCTGCAGCTCGAGGACGAGCTACTTGTCCAGGGGGTGTAGTGTCAAGGCCTAAGTAGGCCCACGGAGGGGCTGCAGCAGCCATGGGCCCTTCAAGGGGAACTAGATAAGGATAGTTAGAGATAAGATTAGAATATTAGTTGAGATTATCTAGGAGATTAGTTGAGATTATCTAGGAAGGTTATCGGTTAGTAGTTTGTTGAGAGTTTTTAGGAGAGTTTTAAGGAGATAAGAATCTCTAGCTAGACAGGGGCGGCCAGCCGGCCAGTTGGCCTATTTATGTAGGCAACGACTGCTATGCAAGCAGTCGTTCTGTGCAATCGTGCAAACAAACCATCTGATCCTTTAGATTACGATCCAACCATAGATACAACCATGGTTTGTTAAGATTTTTTATAAAGATTATTGAACTGGTGGTGGAAGGGTTTAAGTGTTAATTGTGACTTACGGTTGGATCACGATCTAATGGATCAGATGGTTTGCTTGCACGCTTGCATAGAAGGACTACTTGCATAGCAGTTGTTGTCATTTATGTAATCAATAGATGAGAAATAAAGTAGGAAGAATTAGAAGGGAGAAACCCTCCTCTTGCTCGGCCGTGGGCAGAGGGCCCTGCTCGACGTTCTTGCCCATCGATACCCCTCTCCAATCCCTCACCCGATCTAGTGACCATAACAGATTTACTCCGACTGCCTTTATGTTGCATACATGCTGGTATGCATGCATTGTTTATCTATGTGCCAGAAGGGCCCTGCGGCCTTTTAAACAGTTCATTTTAGTTTTCTTTTCAGATCGAGCCTGCAAGCTTAGTTTACCGATGCTAATCATACCTTCTATGTGATCTTGCTGTTTTTGACAGGAACGTGAAGAAAGACGCAAGAGACTAAAGAGAGAGCAGCAGGATGATGGGTCAAGGCTACATTCCCAGCAGATTAGGGTTGATTATGCTCCTCAACCCAAAAGGCATAGTCGCATCAAAGAGGCACCTCAGGGTACGAAGTATTGGGCAATTTTCTAAATAGTTTGTGTTACCGATATATTCCACCTTGTGCCCCCTGGTTATTCATTAATCTTTTCTTCCACTATCCTTTTTCCTATGTGGATTTTATATGTAATATATTGGGTGTGATTTCAGGCTGGTTGGACTGTCCTGCATTTGGGGAGCCAATAGATAAAATCATACCATCTAAAGTTCCTCTCGATGAAACATTCAATGAGTCAGTGCCTCCTGGGAAGCGATACTCCTCAAAGCAACTAGTTAACAAACAAAGAAAAGCTGGTCGTGAAGTAAGTAATGCTTGCTTGTTCTTGTGACAATACTGTAACCCCTCCTACTGTACTAATTATCATGTCAAGTCTCATTATCTATTTAACATTTGTTGTATACAAAATTTTGGTTCATTGACATCATTATGCCCCTAGAAATGAGTTCTTTTCTTGTCTACAACCCTAGTCTTCTAAAAAGAAGAGGGGCTCGATGACATTTATTTTCTAATCAGCACTGGGTGGGCTAGATGGTCATGTATGCTAGATGGGAGGGTGGTTCTTAGTTGCCTAGTACCACATAGGTGTGCTAGGAACCCACATTTTTGGACCAATGTGCATCTGCCTTCTTTTTTTTGTCTTCTTTCCCATGCCAGCAGTGCGCAGCAAATCATCCTTCCATTTCCTTGTCTTCACCCTACAGTGATATTTCTCCTGCACAGATATACCATATTTGCATGTTCTGAGGTCGTTCCAAATGTTTTCAGTGCCATCGTCACCTTTGATTCCCCTGAATAGCAAAAGAAAGCAAAGGGAAAGGGGTGAATTAATCTGTATTAACATAAACCAGAACCAGAACAATTAGTTCTTTGTGGTGCGCACACCAGTGTTATGTTCTCCAGTTGATTTTTTGAACGAGTGTTTTGATGTGTTGACCTTTTTTTGATAATGGAAAGCAAATTCCAGCCTTTTGCACTTTCATGCATACAACCTTACAAGTAAAAGTTACAACTCCATGAACAACTATGAGAAGATAAAAAATATCTGTTTGGAACCATAAACAAATTAAGCAGCCACGATTCTAGCATTGGATTGCCATCCATGGCTTATGAAGATCTCCATGGCCACCACCTCCAAGGATTGACAGATATTGAAAGATTCTTGGTGTGATTCTTCCTTCTGCAACAGTCTCCAAAATCGGAGCCAATGCATTCCTCTGAAAACAACATGCAGAATTGACGGTATTTGATGTGTTGACTTGGTTGCTGCCTAGGTGAGTAAGCCAAAAGAAGGGAGGAGGGAGGGACTGCAGAAGAAATAAATACAATACGGGGAACCAGCAGGCGGGCATCTCTCCCTCTGCATTTCCCATCCTCGCTGGCTCCAGTCTCGTTGCTGTTCGATCTCTGTGTCCACTCTGGGGGGGATTAGTGGTTGAGCTCTATGTAGATGGTAGGCCAGTATAAAGGGAGGGGTGATTTAGCGGCGTGTGGGTTACAGAGCTGCGTAGGTACTTGTGGGCAGCGGGGCTAATTACTCTTGCTGTGCTTTGTTATACCTGGTTGTGGGTTGTTGGTGTCGAAGATTGGGAGGCGGCATCCAGTGGATGGCATAGATAGCTAGGGCGTATGAGGTGGCAGTGGAGGGTATGGGCGCTTAGATATGGCTTTAGTTGATTATTAGGGCCTGTTTGGGGCTCCTCCGCCAGAAAAATTAGCTATGCTCCACTAACTCCACCATAGAGCAGGTCCACCTCAGAGCTGTAGAGTAGTTCACGTGTTCGACTTGCATCGCGGTTCCAACTCCATAAATAGGATGGATTTGGTGGGAAATGCCCCTTACACCCTGCAAAGGAGCCAGTGGCACCTGCCCTGGAGCTAGGTGTGCTCGTTTGGGGAGCATCGCTGCACACGCGCCCACACCCACGCTCGATGCCGACTCTCAGTACGACCGCTGCCCTATGATGTGGCCTCTGCTGCGCAGTTGATTTTCCATGTGACGACAATGAATCCATGAGAATGAAGGACGGGTCAGCTTGAAGAACAGGGGGATTAGGATTAAGATCGCCGAATCTTGCAGTTTTGCTTGTCTCCTCGTCATTTTGGAGCTCCGGTGGGGTGCACATGATGGACGTAACAAGGGTTTCATTGGTGGGAATGACAACCTTCGGGAGAGAGGACTCGGGGGGGGGGGGTGTAATTGATGGCATTGGTGGGTAATTTTGTTCCAACTCCACGAGGACATTCGAAAGTTGTATTTGCGAGTACTCTTTCACTTACTCCAGGGAATTTGTGGATTTGACTCTCAACTCCATATTTTTTGTGGATCTGGGGGTTGCTAGAGTTGATATGTTTGCCACAAGATTTGTGGAGCAGAGTTAAAACCTAAGGAGTGGAGCAGTCCTAAACAGTCCCTTTGTCGCAGATTGCTCGTGGTTGTGGCCCATTAGTGCTCCTATTTAGTTCTGATATTGTACAATCATTCCCTTTGCCCAAACACCCTGCATAAACAGCGGCGTGTATTTCATATGCACATAGATGGCAAATCACTTAGGCTTGTGGCATCCATAGTCACATAAAACGGGTTCGATGCCTTCGACCCTTGACCTAGATTCGTTGACCCGATCTAGATTCGCGGATTAATTTTTGACCCGAAGTGTAACAACCTGCATACCACGTTCCATGTCCCCTTACCTTGATCTGGAAACATTACGACCATGGTGGCATCATTAGGTCAGGTTTGTGGAATTACATATATAGAGTCAAAATATTGTTTCATTATAATTTTTCTTTGTTATGCCATTTCTTATGTGCATTTGTATGCATCAGTGCTCACCTAAATTCTAAAACTCGATCACATATCGTTTAGCCAAATATCGTGCAAAATAGCTGTTTAATTAGGCTGACAGGACATACGTTCCACACTGACACTTAATTTTCACATTTCAGATAGGTCTGGTGATTGATTTGACAAATACCACCAGGTATTATTCACCAGCTGAATGGACGAAGCAAGGTACTAAGTATGCGAAGGTGAGATCGCTTAGCTTAAATGCTTTCTTGTTTCTCAAGGACCTTTTCTTAACTAACAAAGTTTTTGGTTTAGATTGCATGCAAGGGGAGAGATGCGGTACCTGACAATGAATCTGTTAATAAGTTTGTCTATGAGGTACAATCATGCATATATCTGCAAAAGCATTATATTTGACTCTTGATATTATATATGTCCATTTCTTCTTTTTGTGTGTGCGTGTGCGTGCGTGCGTGTGTGTGTGTGTGGGGGGGGGGGGGGGGTCATGCACTACTGTCAAGAACTTGTTTCCTGTTCCACCCCTGGGCACTGGTGCTTTTGCTCCAAGGTTATTTTATTTATTGTACTTATCTTATTTTTGATGCCTGACTTGGCAATACGAGTGATGCAAGAAGCATATATTGTCAACGATAAGATGTGCTTATCTGAATCTTAGAAGTACAGTTGGAGTGGAAATTGTTAGGTGGTGGCTCGCACGCACGCAGAGTTGCCTATCAGGTAGATTTAGCATGGACTTAATCAATCCAGTCAGGGATGAAACTGGATCGGATACAAACAGATATTATGGCGGGTACTGACTACGGGTAGTCGTTTCTTTCCGGGATTCGGAGTCAAATACGGAAAGTGTCGATATGTCGGAGTCGGATATTGATATCTTATGTAATAATGTATCAGAAATCTAACTTTGAGTATTCGGGTTCGGATATGGTACAGATACTAAATCTCTGGATTCATACATGGATTATCAAAGTAGGGTTTAATTCCTTCTGGATCGGACTGGTATTGACAATATCCGTCCTGTTTGCATCCCTAAATCCACTTATTCACACTTAGTCGTTGTTGTGAGCCCATTGTCGACGGCGAACACATACCATCTCTTGCTATTCTGTTCCCATCTGCTAGCCCGTCTATTGTTTATGGTATTGTCATCACTCATCAGGTTTGTGTGATGTATTACATTTTCTACCTTTTTTTATGTTCTGTTAGACTGCTACATGCCCATTGTATTGCTAATTGTTGGATGAGTAATTTGTTTTCTTGAGTAAAAAGGCAATTTTGTTTTGACTACTGAAATACATGCACACAACAGCTGGGAGGAGCTGCTACTGTCCTCTAGAGGCTTGGTTTTAACTGCGGCGGTAGTAATAGAATCAGCAGCGGCAGTAAAGGAGCAAATTTTGTTTTTGTGTATGTACTATCTAGAACATAGTTGTTGCTAGCCGCAGTGAAGCAGTACAGCAGGCTGGAAACTGTAGCAAGCTGACCTAAGTGCATATATAATCAGCCTGGTCAGCTGTGATCATCTTAACTGCCGCTGCAAAGATTCCAGTGCTCATCTCACTGATTGCATACATCAGTTCCAAGTTTCATCTCACTGATAGCAGCAGCTGCAGCTGCAGTGCAGCCAAATGAAACAGTGGATCAGGCTGAATGAGGGTACTACTACCTCATGTACACATAACCTTTGCGAGTTAGAATGAACAATCTGCAGTGGTTCCTCTCCTTTCATCATTTTCTTTCCAATACTCGTTAGTTAGGGTTATCATTAATTTCAAAGGGGCCTGCACCCTTTTGCATTTTGGCATTCTTGGATTCTCTATAACAAATTGATTTGGACACCGCTTATCAGTAACCTGGTCATTTTCTTTTGCCCTGAAGCATTCTTGGGTGTAACCCAGATATCATCAATTTCCACTTTGTAGAACAAAATGACTATTGACTATTTAGGTTAGTCACCATTTTTAACATTTTTTATTGTTCTTTCAGGCAATGATATTCCTTGATCGACAAAAACATTCAAAGAATCCTAAATATATTCTGGTTCACTGTACCCATGGTCATAATCGTACCGGTTTCATGATTATTCATTACCTTATGCGCACACACGTATCTTGTGTTGCTGAGGTAGGGATACTAGACCCCAAATGATATTTGATTGATTCTATTCTTCAGTATTACATGGCTTTTTTTTTCTAGGCGATAAATATGTTTGCTCAAAGGCGGCCACCTGGCATATACAAGAGGGACTATATTGAAGCACTATATTCATTTTACCATGAGGTCCCTGAGAATATGATGATAGCATGCCCTCCAACACCAGAATGGAAGAGACCAGATGATCTCGATTTAAATGGCGAAGCTAAGCAGGATGATGACGACGACAATGGTGATCCAGAACCACCGCGTGTAAGTGTTTTCTTCAAAATTTATAGGAAATTATCGGATCTACTTATATTGTTTATGAGATAGAGTTAACTATTGCTTGCGCCCTTGGTATTACCTCACTATATGGTTTCATTATTAAGCGATGCCGTTTGCAACTTTGCATTGTTTCTTAATGTTTTGACACCACAATACATTTACAGAATGAATCAGAGGATAAAATCATCACCAACGACGATGTGTTAGGGGACGAAGTGCCATATGACCAGCAAGAAGCTTTGCGTGTGCTATGTTATAAGTTGCTTGAAATGCCCCTTGTAAGTAGGCTATTTCTACTTCTGCTCAATATATTATGTATTAATTTTGTATATGCTTTACAATGAAAACATGGATTATGACAATTGATAACCTTATCTAGAATATAGTTCTAATACCACCAAACCCATCTTTAGTAACTATTTTATTTCTGGGAGCATAACTTAAAAGTTAGCATGGAGCAGATGCATGAATATTTCATGTCATGCAATGCAACGCAGGCTGAGAATGTGAGAGTTTGACATGCTGGTCTGGCAAAATACTTTTGTGCTACATAACAAGGTGGTACATTAACAATGTATTTTTCAACATAATCCATCTGGAAGCTTGAAAGTTAAATAAGGCTCAGAACGACATTTTGGAAATGCTGGGAACTAATAGAATTTTGTCATGATTAATCTTGTTTCAGTTTATAGATATATCATGTTTTATATCTATTGTTCTATGCACTACTTTGAGTTGAATTGGTTTGTGGAGTAAATTTCTGCAAGTTTCTGCATGTGTTGCTCTCAAACAAGTAGTGCCTTTTTTTATTTAGAGTGTTCTGATCACCTTTATTTGTTTATAGATAAGGGGACATTCACAATTTCCTGGATCACATCCAGTTTCTCTTAACAGGTGAGTAATCTCAACCAGTAACTCAAATTCTCTTACAATTTTTTGTGCATTGTGATATTTTTTGTTCCTATGTTGTATACAGGACATGAAGGAAAATCTTGTAAGGAAATGGAACCACTATTACATGCTAATTTTTATAAAGTAAAAAAGCTTAGGGGTTAGGCAGCTGGATGCATAAATAAGTTTAAAGTATTGCATCATGCAGTTTTTTTAGAATTGTGTCACACTTGATGAGTTCCTTGTAATCCAATTCTGATATTTTGTTTCAAATTTCTATTCTCAGAGAATTAGAAGTTTTGGTTCTTTTTGTATAAGTTCTCATTTTAGCTCATATGTTAAACATATATCCTTTTTTTTATTTAACACACTTTTTTTGCTTGTTTAGTGAAAATCTGCAACTACTTAGACAGCGATACTACTATGCTACATGGAAAGCTGACGGAACACGATATATGATGCTTATAATGAGAGATGGTTGTTTCTTGATTGATCGAAATTTTTGCTTTAGAAGGGTTCAGATGCGCTTTCCCCATAAGAGCCTTGAAGTAAGGTTCCGATTCTGCTGGAGAAACAATCATAGAACATGCCTCTTATTGTAAAACTTTAATCTTATTTCTCTGCTATGAAGGGTCTGCATGATATGACCTTGATTGATGGAGAGATGATTATAGACACGGTACCAGATTCAGGCTTGAAGAGAAGGTACTTGGCATATGATCTTATGGCACTTGGTGCAGTGTCCAAAACTAAGGTAACATGTTGTGGAATGATATATACTCTCCACGTTCCAAATTACAAGACATTTTGGCTTTCCTAGATACACTGTTTTTCCTGTGTATCTAGACTAAGTGTATGTATAAATGCATAGCAAAAGCTATTTCTGTAAATAAAAGCTAAGACGTCTCATAATTTGGAATGGAGTTTTTACTTATTTCTGACTTAGTCTTTTATCCATGTAACTTGGCACCCTTAGTAAAGAGAGGAGATGTAATAAGCATCCTTTCTGAATTATTTCTTGGTACCTGCACTCATGTTCACACCATCAATGTTTTGCTTATCTTCGCCATAGCATGGTTAGCAGATTAGTGAACTATTTCTGTTGAACTTCTATATGTGAGCTTTAAGCTCTATTGTACTGTAGGGTATAAACACAAATTATTGTGGCTTGGAATTATCTCTAACTATGTAAATTTGTGTATGCAGTTGCCGTTTTCTGAAAGGTGGAAAATGCTGGAAGATGAAATAATACGACCACGTTATTATGAGAAAAATAAATTTGAGAGTGGTTCTAAGAGCAATCCGTTGTACAAATATGACATGGAATTATTTTCGGTATCAGATTCTAGGATTCCTCCTGAACTATAATGTTCAATTCATGTCCTGCAAAGTTAATTTTCTCTTTTTCGTTTATTATATGACTTTACCAGGTTAGAAGAAAAGATTTTTGGCTGCTCTCAACAGTAAAAAAGGTTCTTAAGGTGTTCATTCCATCCCTTTGCCATGATGCTGATGGCCTTATATTTCAGGTAAGATTTTTTTTTCTGTTTGTTTATTATGTAGGCATGTTTTTCATATTGTTAAGGCCCATCCTATTGCTAAGGCCTGCTGGACAAACCATCATTTGTTGATCCCAAGGTTAATAACATGGTAATAGAGCAGATTATGGTTAGGGACTCCTAATCTCATTTTATGGCCGTCATTTATGACCCATTCTTAGCTGCAACCTCGGCCACCTTCCTGGCCGCTTTCGCGGCTACCTTCCACGCCCGCCTTCGTGGCCACCTCCACGACCGCCGTCGCGCTCGTCTTCGCGTCGCGGCCCTCTCCGTCTTCAGCTGTCCGCCTCCGCTCGTTTCAACTGCTCGATTCAACCGTTCGCCTCCGTCTTCAGCCCTCTCCGTCGCCCAGTCTTCTCCGCCACCGACTGCTCGCGTGACTGTCCACCTCGCGACTGTTCACACGGTCTTCTGCCTCTGACCGTTCGTGCGACCGTCGATCATCTACAACGCGACTGTTCACCGTTGTCGACTGTTCGTGCGATCGTCTGCCTTCGCGCGACATCGATTGTCTGCTTCTGCGCGACATCTGGGTCAAGTGGAACTTCATCGTCCCAACGCTCTTGCTCACTTCGTGTGGCTGTCTGCCTCCGCACAACATTGGCTGTCTGCTTCTGTGCGACATCTGGGTCAAGTGGAACTTCATCCCAGCGCTCTTGCTTAGTTCGTGCGGCCGTCTTCCTCCGTGTGACATCAGTCGTTTGCTTTCGTGCGACATATGGGTCAAGTGCAACTTCATTGCCCCAGCGCTCCTGCTCAACGAGGTGGTCCGCCTGTGTCGCCTCATTGAAGGAGTTCAAAAGGAGCAGTTGTTTGTGAACTAGATGTGCTAAGGATAGACGTATATGTTTGCCCAACCGACGGGAGTGGCAAATGGAGTGATCTACTTTATTACAAGAAATGGAATTGCTATTCTTGAGGCGATCTAAAGCTGCTGGTGCTGGGTATCCAAGGCGCTGATGCCACAATGAAGAGGACACAACAAGAACATGGAGGCGATGACTGGAACAATGGCCAATAAGTTGTAAGGATCCCCATCGCTATTGCAACAAACGATCATGCGTCGCGTTTGAAGGTCCTTGACAGAAAAACCAAGGGCGTTAAACTCGATTGAACAACTATGGTCATGAGTGAATTGATGAACATAATGTAAATCACGCATAATGGATGGGACGACAAGGATGTTGAGCGCGAAATTAGACGCGTTGGTGGAAAGAACTGAATGGCCTCTAGATGTGATGGGTATACTAGTGCTATTGCCTACTATAATAGAAGATGAAGATGGAGGCAAGCGCTGCAGGAGTATACCATTGGATGACGACATGTGCGAAGAGGCGCCGCTGTCCACGATTCAGAGAGATGCCTCTGCATGGACATTTGCTGCAGGACGACAACTAGGTCGGCCTGATCCCATTGTTGGCTCGAAAGGCTTGGAGGGGCGAAAGCCTTGTGGGCCGGCGACGGTGCGCCCATCATACCATGGTGATGCCAGCCCTGACTGCCCCAAGGCTAGTCGCTGGACTGGCCACCGGAGGTGCTGTGGTCGCGCTTGCTGTGCACCCCATGGGGAAATGCACACCCACAGGCCCCCTGGTGGGTCGGAGTTTGGGTCGCGGTACTGGCCAACGCTAAAATACTCGTTGCTGACACAAGAGCCACCCCTGCTATAGGATTTCTTGTTGCCGTTGGTCTTATTGTCGCTGCTGGCCTCGGTGCGCTATGCTGTTGCGGCCCACCACAGGATGATGATGAGCGACAACCGGAGTTGCTGCAAGATGGCACAGAGCTAGCAACGAGGGCAGAGGCAACGATGACCTTTTCTTCGTTGTTCAGACGCAATTCCTTCAGAAGAAGCTGGTTGCATGTGGATGCAAATGTGAGGTTGGCGCCACCAGCGATGTTGTCCGTAGTGTTGGAGTAGGGCTTGTTGAGGCCACACAGTAGATTGAGCACCAAAGTGGGCTGTAGATTGAGCACCAAAGTGGGCTCGTAGACGGGTTGGCCAACGCCGCGCAGGGCGTCAACGACAGTCTTCATGCAGAGGCAATATTCGTCGATGGACGAGTCACCCTGAGTCATTGAATGAAATTTGTGGCTGAGAAAGATAGCACATGATGCTTTGTTTTGAACAACTCGTCGATGGCGACCCACAGTTGCTTGGCCGTCTGGTGAGGTCGAAGACGACATCCGAGATAGAGCCAAACAATCAGTTGTGGATGCAACAATCTGTCTGCTGCCACAAGGGATCAGTGGGACGGGCAGGAGCAGAGCCATCGATGTGTGCTAGCAAATCGAATTTGCCGCACATGGTGCTAAAGAACGATGATTGGTTGAAGTTGGAATTCGTTAGGTTGAGGGTCATAGGAATGTGTGTACGGGTGAGGAAGACGGGCCCATAGTTCTTGCTAGAGCCTCCATTCGTTGCGGGCGCGCCGAGCAGGGGAGAGGTCGCAACCGTGGTCGAAGAATGGGTAGAGGTGATTCACGTGGCTGGAAGGAGTTGCAAGGTATGAAGTATATGAATATGCAGGGGGCGTTGAGATTGTGTTCCGGGAAAAGCAGAACATGGAAGGGGTGGACGAGCGGTAAGGGGATGGAGGTGTGAGAGAGGGGAGTAGCGCACGACGTAAAAAGACTGGTGACATGATAAAGGTAGGGGGAGAGTGCGACTGAGGGAAGTGGCAGTGCACATTGGGCGCTCGTGTGCGGAGGTGCACGAGCTATGGTAGTGGAAGGTGGGTGGGTGAATCAGTGGGAACCTAGGCTCGTATATCATGTAGAGAGACCTAAGATGGGCTGTGACCTTTCATATATATAGCCGGATAGGCATGGATTACAAATAGTCGGATAGGCTTCGACGAGCATATAACAACTATACGTAGTCTAATAGATCTCAAGGTTATCGTAACACATGTATGGTGCAATTTGTGGTATTTCAGATAAGAGCATAAATGATTATAGTAGTCTAATATATCTTTGTTTGGTTGCAATCTAACTTGCAACTATGATGATTCTGTTCTACTTAGTTTTTTGTATGCAACTAGAACTTGGGTGGGAAGCCGCACAGGCGCGGGTGACCGACGAATGTGGTGGGGTGGGGTTACCGACGGGGAGGGGGATGGGTCGTGGCGGGAGGGAGAGCCAGGTGGTGTGTAGGCGGCAGGAGGGCGGCGACGGCCGTCACAGGGAAGGGTAACAGGGACGTCGAGGCCTGTGCGGGAGGACGACTGGTCGTGATGCTTGAGATGATGCACGGAGCGGCAGCTGCAGGGGTGGGCGACATCGTCTGGGTGGGATGTTGGAGCAGGGGAGGCGACGGGGAAGGGCACTGTTGAGGCGGCAGAAGCCCTGCGGGTGCGCCGGCCTTAGGGGGGAGAACTGACGTGGGCATGGCGCCGTGCGGGTGGGGAGTCTGCTGCACCGGAGGGAAGTTAGGCGCTGCCTTCCGTAGCGACCCGGGTGTGGGCGAGGAAGGGGACGGCGCCGGTCGGGATGGGGGAGTGGCGAGGGTGGGTGACACCTGGTGCAGAGGGAGGAGCATCAGTGGTGGCGGAGCGGCGACGACGGGCGACGCTAGGTGCAGAGGGAGGAGCGGTGTCCACGAGTGGTGGGCCTGGTGTGGAAGCGCCAGAGCGGAGATGGGAAGGGGGCGGTGCGGGGCTGCCGGCTGGCCAGCGGGGAGGAGGGGAGACCGACAATTAGGGGAGGGAGAAGAGAGGAGAGAAGGATTAATACCATGTTGGAATATAAAACTCTAACCCTAATCAAGGTAGGCTTGGAATATTTTTATGAATAGTATATGGGCTGGGCCAAGGCCTATTACAATAGGAGCACACACTTCAACACAATGCGCATTGCTTTGATGAATAAAATTTACCGATACATATTTGTTAGTGTCCTGTCTTTGTTGGACTTATTTTGTAACTGTACATTTATGTTTTTAGTTAGTACCATGTCAATTTCTTGTTTGAGATTAGTTTTCTATTTTCTTTTTTTTGGGGTGTGGTGGGTGGGTGGGTTGCACTTACTTTTGCATCTCATGGGGTTGTATGGCGTTTACTGCAAGATAAAGCTGTACACTTTATTTCTTGCTACTCATTTGATAATTCATATATTTTGTTTTCCATTTTGAAAGAAATACTGTAGGGGAAGCCCCTACAGTTAAATTTTATTAGAAAATGATTAAACAATAGATTAGAGCAAGAACGAAAGAGAAAGGGGGGGGCTGTGAAAGGGTGTGTGTGGGGGGGGGAGCAGTCATCTTGAGTTTAGCCATTGAGATACACCAAGCTTAAGAGCAGGGCTAAATCTAAACGTCTGCAGCTTCAACGTGTCGTTGAAACAAATCCTCCAGGAAGTGAAAGAGGGGACAACATTTCTGAAGATGCAGTCATTGCACTTTTTCCAAATGGTCCAAGCCACCACTAAGAAAGGAAGGCTTAAGCATCACTGCCTGGGGAGCTGGCTGGTGCCTTAGCCATGGTTGGGCATGATATTATGCTTTGGAAGCTGGCTGGTGCCAATGGTCTGTCGCTGCCAGATGTTGCTACCTAAGTGATATTGTGCTTCTGGTGTGATTGTGTGTTTGGGGCTGTTATGTCTGTCTTTGTTTCTCTCCTCCTGTTATCCCCTGTAATTCTTGTGTGGCCTCTTGGCTATAACTTTTGTGTTTTTGCTTCTTCTATTAATATAAAAATACGCAATTCTCTTGCGTATTCGAGAAAAAAAATCACTGCCTGGGGCTTGCATCTCTGGAAAGGACAATTGCTAGACTTAGATCGCGGATCAAATATCTGAAAGAGGGAGATGCCAACACTTCCTTTTTTCATCTACAGGCTTGCTATCGGAAAAAGCGAAACTTTATCTCTGAATTAGTGCATGGGGACCAGATCGCCACCTCGCAAGAGCAAAAGCAGGAGGTCTTGTTTGATTTTTTCTCCAATTTGTTGGGTGTAGCGAAGCAGCGTGAGTTCACTCTAGATTTGGAGGCTTGCCACAGTGCTGATGTTTATCTTGGGGCCTTGGACCTTCCCATTACAGAGGAGGAGGTCCGGGCCACTATTGCTAGCCTTCCCTCGGACAAAGCCCCGGGGCCAGACGGTTATACGGGAAGATTTTATAAAACTTGTTGGCACATAATTAAGGCTGATCTGATGGCGACAGTTATCACCCTGCACCAAGGTAACACACGCAAATTGTGGATGATGAATTCTGCGTACCCAACACTCCCTAAGAAGGTTGATGCCAAGACAGCCGGATACTACAGGCCAATTAGCCTTATTCACAGCTTCGCCAAATTGGTATCCAAAGTCTTGGCTAATCGTTTAGCACCGCACCTTCAAAATCTGGTGGCTACAAATCAAACTGCCTTTGTCAAGGGTCGCTCCATTCATGACAACTACATGTTGGTTCAGCATTCTATCAAGGCCTTTCACAGGAAGAAGATCGCTAGTCTGTTTCTAAAGCTAGATATTACAAAAGCTTTCGACTCAGTGTCCTGGGCCTTTCTCCTAGAAGTGTTATCCCATCTTGGCTTCGGGCCCAGGTGGTGCGGTCTTGTGTTCAATTTGTTATCCACTTCTTCCACACAAGTGCTATTGAACGGAACTCCGGGGGATTATATTCGTCATCGGAGGGGGCTGCGCCAAGGCGACCCCTTATCTCCTATGCTTTTCATAATCGTGATGGATGTGCTTAGTAGCTTATTCAAGCATGCTGAGGAAAGAGGATTGCTGCATGACCTAGCCATAAGAAACGTGAAATCTAGGCTCTCGATTTACGTAGATGATGTGGTTCTTTTGTCAAGCCTGCAGTTGACGATCTTATTTGTGTCAATGATCCTAGATTGCTTTGGAGAGGCCTCGGGCTTAGTTGTGAATTTGCGAAAAAGTTGTGCTATCCCTCTCAGTTGTGATGATCAGACTGTTCAGGACAGTTGTAACATTTTGCAGTGCAATCCGGCTTCTTTTCCATTCAACTATTTGGGGCTGCTTGTTTCTGATAAGAAGTTGGGGAGGAGGGACCTTTTGCAGTGGGTTGACAAGATAGCTAACCGGCTGCCCGGTTGGAAGGCTCCACTTCTAAACCTTGCTGGCAGGGCAGCCTTGGTCCGGTTCGTGCTCTCTGCTATCCCCGTATATCTTTTCATCGCCATGAATGTTCCCAAGTGGGTTATCAGTGCTATTGACAAAATTCGGCGAGGTTTCTTGTGGAAGGGTAGAAAAGATGTGAAAGGTGGGCATTGCCTTGTGGCGTGGGATAAAGTCACCAGACCGCTGGACCTTGGTGGACTTGGTATCCCAAATCTGATATATAAGAGCTGGGCGCTGCAAGCTAAATGGCTTTGGCTCATCAAGACTGACCCGAATAGGCCTTGGAGTGGATTGGATCTCCCTGTTCAGTCACAAGTAAGGAAACTAGTGGCCAGTTCGATGTACACTACTGTGGGCAATGGCAACAACACCCTTTTTTGGAGGGACAAATGGTTAAATGGGTGCTCTATCGCTGAGCTGGCACCTGAAGTGATCTCAAAGGTGGATAAAAAGGTAGCTTCTACCAGGACAGTGCATCAAGCCTTAGAGGGCATGTTGTGGGTCAGGGACATCAAGCCAACCCTCTCCCTTGTAGGGATACAACAATATCTTACGCTTTGGGACACCCTGGGTGAGATCGTGCTCACTCTTCAGGAGGATCACCATGTGTGAGATTCGAGTCTTCGGGCCTTTTCTCTTCTAGGTCCTGCTACAAGGTTCTGTTTTTGGGCTCCATCACCTTCGAATCTTAGAAAAGACTTTGGAAATCTTGGGCTCCTCCTAAGTGTAAGACCTTTTTATGGTTAGCCATGCAGAATAAGTGTTGGACAGCTGACAGGCTGCAAAAAAGAGGTCTTCCCCATCCGGAAGCATGCCCTTTCTGTGAACAAGAGCAAGAAACAGTTCAGCATCTGTTGACTGGTTGTGTCTTCGCCAGACAGTTTTGGCATAGCATCCTCTCCCCCTTTGGTATGGGCCACCTAACTCCAGGACCAGAGGATACTAATTTTGCTGATTGGTGGGGAATAGTGACCATTCAGGTGCACAGAGGCTAGAGAAAGGGAGTCAACAGTGCCATTATTTTGGGAGCATGGTGCCTTTGGTTGCATAGAAACAGAGTTATTTTCGATGGAGATTTACCAACCATTGGCAAGGTGCATAGAAGCTTCATCGACGAGCTATCCTTATGGGTGCTGGCTGGTGCCAAACACCTCGGAAGCCTTGGGCTTGCTGCTGCTCTAGGCGCAGCAGACCCGACTTAATTTTTTCCTTGGTCGTCTTTTTGTATCTTAGTCCTATGGATAGTTTTATTTATGCTTGTTGTTGGCCACCATAGGGTGGTTGTACTGGTCCTCTTGGACCTTAATTTCCCCTTCTTAATATAAAGATGCGCAGCTCTCCTGCGTTTTTCGAGAAAAAAGAGACATCTCCTTCGTATTTGATCAATGTTCTTAATCACAACAGCCGGCAACTTGAGAGTGCACATGGCAAAGATTGGCATAGCCGAGGTGGAGTTTACCAAAGTAAGTCTTCTATCCAGGGAAAGCCAGAGGCTGGTAGAATTCAGTCTTCTTTCAATTTTGAGAGTGCACATACCTAAATTTTTCCTAAACCCAGTCGAAGCTGAGAAGGACTGAAGAATCCCTTTGAGGCAAATAAATCTCTTTGGGAGTGAAAGCAGATGAACTGCTGAATATTGATTGATGATATGAGGGTTAAAGGTTACATATGTATAGGGAGGAGATCTGTGTGGTTTATGGAAACAGAACCAATCATGATCTCCTCACATCTCTAGCTATAGAAACATAACCAATCAGGGTCTCTAGCTATAGAAACATAACCAATCAGGATCCCCTCATATCTCTACATATCTCTAGCTGTCCTAATCAGAACCAATCAGCAGATGGCTGTCCTTATGTGGCTGATAGGGACAGAGATGGCGCCAGCCTGTAGGGACTGCCTGCATGGCGTTGTCAAGACTGCTAACACCCCCCCGCAGTCGGAGCGTCGAAAGCCTGGACGTTCAGACTGGACCGGAACTCAGTGAACAATGAAGATGGCAGGCCTTTGGTGAAGATGTCGGCGTACTGGGAAGTGGTAGGGACGTGAAGAACACGAATAGTACCAAGAGCAACCCGCTCGCGGACAAAGTGAAGATCAATCTCAATGTGCTTCGTGCGCTGATGCTGAACTGGATTAGAGGACATGTAGACAGTGCTGATGTTGTCACAGTAAACCAATGCAGCGCGCTGCAGAGGAGCATGCAGCTCTAGAAGAAGCTGGCGCAACCAGGTAGCTTCGGCAACAGCGTTAGCGACAGCACGATATTCAGCCTCGGCACTGGAGCGGGAGACAGTGTTCTGTCGCTTGGAAGACCAGGAGATAAGACTGTCTCCTAGGAACACAGCGTAGCCCGAGGTAGACCTGCGTGTATCTGGACAACCAGCCCAATCAGCATCAGAGTAGACCACCAACTCAGTTTGCGCAGAGGGGCGAAGTAACAATCCGAGGTGGAGAGTGCCACGAACATAACGAAGAATCCGTTTCAGAGCAGCGAGGTGGGGCTCGCGGGGATCATGCATATGAAGGCAGACCTGCTGAACAGCATAAGCAATATCTGGTCGAGTGAAAGTCAGGTACTGGAGAGCCCCTGCCAAACTGCGAAAATCCGTAGGATCAGTGACTGGAGTACCATCTGTGCCTGAGAGCTTGGGATTTACATCGACAGGAGTGGAGCAAGGCTTGCATTCGGCCATGCCAGCGCGAGTCAGAATGTCAACCATGTACTGCCGCTGAGAGAGGAACAGGCCACTCGGAGTGCGCTGAACCTGCATCCCCAAAAAGTGATGAAGCTCGCCGAGATCCTTCATGGAAAACTCCTGCTGAAGAGTTCCAATGATGCGCCGTAGGAGGGCCGTGGATGAGGCTGTGAGCACAATGTCATCAACATAGAGCAGGAGATACACCAAGTCAGTGCCGCGACAGTAGACAAACAGAGATGTGTCAGATTTAGCCTCCACAAAACCAAGTGAGAGCAGAAACGAGGCAAACCGGCTGTACCAGGCGCGGGGCGCCTGTTTGAGACCATATAAAGAACGATTCAACCGGCAGACGAAGTCGGGGTGAGCTGAATCTGTAAAACCAGAAGGCTGGGAGCAATATACTGTTTCTGACAGAGTGCCATGAAGAAATGCATTCTTGACGTCGAGCTGATGAACAGGCCAGTTGCGAGACAGTGCAAGAGTCAACACAGTGCGCACTGTAGCAGGCTTCACAACCGGACTGAAGGTCTCGTCAAAATCAATGCCAGGACGCTGTGAGAAACCTCGAAGAACCCAACGAGCCTTGTACCTCTCAAGAGAACCATCAGCATGGAACTTGTGCTTGAAAACCCACTTGCCGGAGACAATATTGGCAGCCGGAGGACGAGGAACAAGATCCCAAGTGTTGTTCCCCAAGAGAGCCGAGAACTCCTCTTCCATGGCCTGGCGCCAGTGAGGATCAGCAAGAGCAGCTCGATAGGTCCGTGGCACAGGTGAGAGTTGTGCTGCGTGAAATAGAGCTGGCTGTCGAAACCCCAGTTTTGCTCGAGTAGTCATGCGGTGATGGTTGACGATCGGGGGAACAGGAACAACGCCGGGTGGGAGCTGAGATGCGGCTGCTGAAGGCGAAGAAGCAGCAACAGGCGTCGGTGCAGCGGGTGCAGCAACGGGCGTTGTTGCAGCGGGCGCCCGCGGTGAAGGAGTAGCATCAGCAGTCGGAGCCCGCGGTGAAGGAGTAGCATCAGCAGTCGGAGCTGGCGCAGAACGACGAGTGTAGACGAATCCGTCGAAGCGTCGAGGGCCGGGACCCGGCTGGGTATCCGGGGCGCGGTCGGCAACGACTGCAGGTGCAGCGTCGTTTGTCCGGGCGGAGCCAGGATCAGGTGTAGGTGCGGCGGTAGGCAGGGGCAGCAGCTGTTCGTTGGAGCACGGACTGCTGACTGCTGCTACAGGGGCCGCACGTGGCTGTGCGGGAGCGTCTGTTATACCTGCAGGAAGGAGACAGAAACGTGCTGATCCAATAGGAGCAGGCACGGCAGGGTGAGAATCTAAGAGAAACTCGAAATCCTCGGCAGTGGGTGTGGATGACTGTTCGGCAAAGGGAAAAGAAGTCTCATCAAAGACTACGTGCCGAGATATGATGATCTTGTTGGAGTGAATATCGAGGCATCGATATCCTTTGTGATGATCAGAATAACCAAGGAAGACACACAAAACAGAACGAGGAGCAAGTTTGTGGGGGGAAGTGGCTAATAAGTTAGGATAGCATTTGCAACCAAAGACACGAAGATGATCATAGACTGGAGCTGTACCGAAGAGGGCTTGGTGAGGGGTGGAAAAACGAAGTGTCTTGGTTGGCAAAATGTTGAGAAGACGAGTAGTGGTGTTGAGTGCCTCAGCCCAGTAAGACGGGGGAATGCTGGCCTGAAAAAGAAGGGAGCGAACAACGTCATTAATGGTGCGAATGATGCGTTCGGCTTTGCCGTTCTGAGGCGAAGTATAGGGGCATGACATCCGGAGATGGACACCATTGGTGAGGAAGAAAGCGCGGGTACTAGAGTTGTCAAACTCACGACCGTTATCGCACTGAACACCTTGAATGGGGACGCCAAACTGAGTATGCACATAGGAGAAGAAATGAGTAAGAGTGGCAAATGTGTCAGACTTAAGGCGTAGGGGGAAAGTCCATAGGTAATGTGAGTAATCATCAAGTATAACCAGATAATATTTGAAACCAGAAATACTCAACACAGGAGAAGTCCATAGGTCACAGTGAATTAACTGGAAAATTTTAGTGGCACGGGATGATGACACACTAAAAGGAAGACAAGTATGACGACCTAACTGACATGCATGACACAAAGTATCAGTAGTAGCATTCTTATTACAAGAAATCCCCGAAATGTGTGCTAGTTTGGACATGACTTCGCGACCTGGATGCCCAAGACGTTGATGCCAGAGCGATGGTGAAACAGCAGCATGAAAGGTGGATGCTGAAAGCCGCAGCGGGTAGAGAGGACCGGAGCTGTCACAACGGACGATCTCTTTCCGAGAGAGAAGATCCTTCACAGAGCAGCCAAAAGGGTCAAATTCAACTGAGCAATTATTGTCAGAAGTGAACTGGCGCACAGAAATAAGATTCTTAATGAGATTAGGTGCAACAAGAACATTGTTAAGACGAAGGGAATTGGAAAGAGCAGCATGACCAGCAGAAATAACAGGAATGGAATGACCATTGCCGACAATAATAGAGCAAGGAAGCTGCGTAGGAGTGGACTGGGAGAGAGTACCAGCATCAGAGGACATGTGAGTGGTGGCGCCCGAGTCGAAGTACCACTCACGCTGCTGAGGGGGCTGCAGTGTCATGGTGCTGAAGTCGGAGAGGAGCGCCTGCTGATCCCAGGAAGGGAGAGGAGCGCCCGAGCTGTAGAAGCCAGGCGGTGGAGCTTGCCACTGCTGCTGGGTAGTCAATGGCGGCGGTTGCTGGCTCCCAGGCCATGGTGGAAGTGGCTGCTGGATCCCAGACCACTGCCCCTGGGCACCGGCGAGTAGGGACTGGGGCAGCGAGGGTGGCTGCTGCTGAGCATCGTGGCGAGGAGTCGAAGGAGCGCCTGGAGCCCGCGGGCCGGGCCACATGTGGATGGACCCGGACCACGGATTGTGGGGGGACGGCCACTGTCCACGGACAGGGGACGGCCACTGTCCACCAACAGAGGGGCCGGAGAAGAAGCCACCGGGAGCTGCGCCGTTTGGCTGCGAACGCCCGCCCTTCTTCCCAGCACGTTTGCCCCGTGACTGCTGGTGCGGCTGCTGCTTCGGCTTGGAGTTGTTCGGCGACGCCTTAGGTGGTCCGGAGGCGAGCAGAGCGGTGGCCGATGTCGAGGAGTGATGTGCCAAGGTAAGTTCCTCGAGAAGAAGATCGTTTCGTACCTCCAAGAAGGTAGGAAGAGGCCGCCCGCGTCGAAGATGAAGACCGATGCTGCTGAAACGTTCGTTGAGGCCGCGGATGACGTTGAGGACGAGAGTGCGGTCGGGAACGGGCTCACCAAGATCACCGAGGGCATCGGCCATCCCTTTGAACTTGCGACAGTAGTCGGTGATGGAGAGATCGCCTTGGCGGAAGTTGCGAAACTCCGCGTCGAGGAAGAGGGCTCGAGTCTCCCGGTTCCCGAGGAACTGGGATTCTATGGCGAGCCACGCGGCGCGGGCGGAGACGTCGCGAATGAGAACGGCGTCGGCTAGCTCGGTGGTGATGGTGCCGACGATCCAAGACTTGACGACGCAATCCATCCGCACCCAATCTGGAGAGAAGGGTGCGTAGTCGTCGGTGAGAACGTGGCCTTCCAGGGAGTACTTGCCGACGGCGAGCAGGAAGGCGTCGCGCCACCGGGTGTAGAGGGTGGACGACACGTCGAGGAGGACGGGAATGATAGCCCTGATGTTCTGAACTGCAACCGCCTGAGCGTGCAGATTGATGAGCGCAGCGGCTTCATGAAGGAGAAGAGCTTCACGCGTGCGAGCGTCAGGAGCGTCGTCACGAATGGTGGAGGCGTCGTCGTTGTTGACCTCCTCGTCCAAAGGATCAGCAGCGGCGCGGGCCTGGGCGGCCCGGGCGAGAGCGTCGCGGATGCGGGCGTCGGCCGCGTCGCGCTCCTTGGTGGCCTCAGCCGCCTCGCGTTCAGCATCGCGGGCACGCGCAAGGGCGAGCTCGCGAGTTTGAAGACGAGCAGCCCTCTCCTGCTGCGCGCGCAGAGCAGCCTCTGCCGCAGCAGCGTCGTCGACTCTGGGAGAAGGGGGCTGGTGGCTAGCCATGGACGGCGCGCAGGAGCAGCAGCCGTAGCAGCGTCGGGTGAGCGCGCTAGACAGCGGAAGGTGAGTAGAAATGAACCTAGACTCGTGATACCATGAAAGCAGATGAACTGCTGAATATTGATTGATGATATGAGGGTTAAAGGTTACATATATATAGGGAGGAGATCTGTGTGGTTTATGGAAACAGAACCAATCATGATCTCCTCACATCTCTAGCTATAGAAACATAACCAATCAGGGTCTCTAGCTATAGAAACATAACCAATCAGGATCCCCTCATATCTCTACATATCTCTAGCTGTCCTAATCAGAACCAATCAGCAGATGGCTGTCCTTATGTGGCTGATAGGGACAGAGATGGCGCCAGCCTGTAGGGACTGCCTGCATGGCGCAGTCAAGACTGCTAACAGGGAGGCCTTCATGATGAGTAAAGTGTCGTCTGCATATTGAATGACTGGGAAATCTGGTGAGCTGCTGGAGGAAATGGGGGCCGAGAACACTCCAAGAGAAGCTGCTTTGAAGAAGGTCAGCAGCTATGACAAATAAGAGGGGGGAAAGAGGATCACCCTGCCGAACCCTTCGCCTGCATTTGAAACTTTTCCCAGGGACACCATTCAAGAGAACCGCAGAGGATCCTGAAACCAACGAAGACTTGATCCAAGAAATACATTTCTCAGGGAAGCCGAGAGATTGGTGCATTGCAATAATGACATTGTGCTCAATAGTGTCAAATGCTTTAGCAAAATCAAGCTTAAGGACTACTTCTTTCTTCGAGTGATGGCATTGATGAATGTATTCATAGGTCCAGGCTAGGCAATCTTGGATGGACCTACTCGTGATGAACCTGTACCGATTCTTATGAATGAGCTGCTGGATTTTGGGCTGATGTCTGTTGGCCAGAAGTTTGGAGATCATCTTTATGGCAATATTGATGAGGGAGATTGGTCTGAAGTCACTTACCCTAACCGGATTGTTAACTTTGGGAATCAGAGTGACATAGGAGTTGTTAAGACCTTCCAAACTCAACTGGTTGTTGAAAAAGTCCTTAAAGAGATTGTAGAAGTCACCTTTGATCATTGGTGAGGATAGCAATATGCTTGTGTCTGTATCTATTAGTAGCAGCTGCGTGGAAAATTTTTGTGCATTCATCTCCTAACTTGGCCCATCTTTCTGTGTATCTTTGTTTCCAATAAACATTTTGAAATTTCAGAAGTCCTCGGAGTAGGAAGTGCCAAGATCAAGCAGGGATATTCAGAATTCTCCTCCACCTCATCAATCTGCACTGAGGAGGAACCAGCAACAATGACTTGAGATTCCGAAGGGTGAAAGTTGATGCTAGCATATTAGCCCACCAGGCCAACGACTGAAGGTGAGGCATAGATGCAAACATGATTCTTCTGAAGCCAATGGACACAAAAGGAGCAACCCACTCAGACATTTCTGTGCCTTGAAGATTGAGAGGCAGGGGGAATGTTCCCCATCTAGAGGAATCCCCCGCCTGTCTGAAAGGAAAACGATTGTGTGGTACACTCCTGACAAGGATGCCACTGGACGAGGAGCTAGAGCCATCCTCAGACCCATGTCCTCCGGATCAAGCACGAACTGATCATGAGCAACTGGCACCTGGGGCTGGCTGAGTGGGAGTGGGGTGCGGTTGCTGGAGTCAAGCAGGCCAGCCATTGTCCCAAATAGGATCACCCTGAGCATCTTGGGCACCCTTAGCATCTTGAATACCACCTAAGTTTTGGTTAACCAGATTTTCCATGAAGTCCCCCTTAGCCTGCAGGCAATCTTTATCATTGACATCTTCTGGTAAAGGGTGGGGATTCCCATTGGGTGGAATGATGTCCTCCATGTTGGCTATCGCATCATTATTCCCTAACTGCTAATCATCATCTGGGGTCAAAATGTAGACAGGGATGGACCAAAAACATCCCTTTCCAGTGTTGTCGTCGCCAAACAACAGCAAAATACTTACCTCACTAGCAGAAATGCATAAACATTTGACCAGCACGTAAGACTTGATCCTTGGACTATTATGCCACCTCAACAATTTGCCAAAGGAGGCCACCACCTGATGGATACACATGTCATTTATGTAGGTGACTGGAAATCCCAACATCAAGATCCAACCTTTCCTTGTATAAACAATTTCTCTGAAATTTTGTGCTATGTCTTGGCGAATGAAACGAATTAAGGTGCCTTCGACATTGTAAATATCTCCAGTAAGCAGTCTATCTTTTTGGAGTAGGCTCCCTAACTCAAAGATTCCCAAACCGAAAGGATGAACAGCACAATTAAGGACATGGAGATGAAGGTCATTTTCAATGAAGTCCCGAATCCTAAGCATCCACATACCAGTGTCCAAGGGGGGGATCACACCTTCAACATCAGTAGCAATAACGAAGTCATCACGCCTTGCTTCTTGGCCGAGCACGAGATGAACTCGTGCCCGCGAGTGGCGATCATTGCCACCATCATCGATCACCAACTCATGAGGGATAAAAGGTCTTGGGTCCGCAACAAAGTTGGCCATGATCAAGGAAGAAGACTGCAGAAACCGGCTGATCTTCAGAGAAAACCCCAGGCGAAGAGGACGAGGAAACGAAGTAGTATTCTCTGGAGGAGGGACTGAACATTTGCTATCCCCGGGGTGCGAGAGGTGGCTTGTGCCGGTGGATTTTGTGGGACTGGTTGCCGGGTGCACCAAAGGGCACTCGAGTGCATGAGGATCAACTTCCAGTTTGCACCTTCTCACTGTAAGCCACTGCCTCATTAATGTGCTGTACCTTGGGCCTCCAGAGCAGTCGCGTCGAGGGCTTGGCATGCCTATTGGAACAATACATCTCGTAGTGGCCAAGTATAAGATAGCAACGACATCTGGTAGGGCACAAGCATTTTCTGGCCAAGTGAGAGGGAGAGAAACACCGGGTGCATAACATGCCATGAGTGGCCCTAGTCCCAAGGCTGGAGGCCACCACCATCGAGGAATGCGCCAACGACGTGTGAACATGCCTAGCAGGCGGAGGAAGCCCAACAGGCTTTGACAAGCCCAAATCCTGCGAAATCCGAGCAAAGACAGACATAACATGTACCAGACTACTAATAGCCAAACCGTTGTGTTTTTTTTTTCTCGAATGCGCAGGAGGACTGCACCATTTTGTAAATTAAGAAGAGAGGATACATGGTCATGAGAAGACCAAAAATACAAAAGAAAAAACTAAGGACTCCTTACGGAGGCTAGAAACGTGCATACATAAACTGGTCCATAGGAACACAACCACCAACCAGAAGAGACAAAGATGCCTCCATCCCCAATTAGCAGGAAGAGGGGCTGCCAGGTAGGATAATCCCTTCACACCAGCAGCCACCCACACACTCCTCTCATCTTCAAACTGCTTGAGGATTAAAGGCAGGCTAGGAGACCCATTGTCAAAAACACATCTATTCCGATGAAGCCAGATCAGCCAAGCTCCCAAGATGATAAGGGAATTGAGACCCTTCTTGGAGAGCCCATTAACAATTTCTGAGGCATTTTCCCACCAATCCAAAAAGGGAGGTAGCACCTGGCTGAGGAGCTAAGAAGTGCATACCAAACTTTCTTAGCAACTTATACCAGAAAACCCTGGCAAAGACACATGAGACAACCAGATGATTTATAGATTCAGCATCCTGATCACATAAGGGGCATTTGTTTGGGTGATTTAATCCTCTCTTGGCGAGTCTATCTGCTGTCCAGCATCTGTTCTGAGCAACAAGCCAAATGAAAAAAACAGCATTTTGGTGGCCAAATCGAAAATTCAAAAATGCGCTTGAGGGTGACGCCGGCTTGAAGCTTGCAACATGGCATTTGAAATTCCCAACTTGAATGAAATCCGGTTGAGCAGCATCCTTGCGAGGATGACCACTGACAATCATGTTTTTGAACGCTGATCTACAATTGGTTTCAACTGAAGCTCTATATTTTTTTGTTAAGTCATGAAGTAGTTTCCTATTTGTTAAGACTTATATTTAGCTTAGAACATTTTATTGTGCATGTGTAATTCATGGACCAAATTTTGAACGGTGCTAGATATGGAACTCCTGTCCCTACTGAGACCTCTAGCATCCTTCGTAACTATTTATTCTGTGGTTATTTACATGCAAATTTTGCTTTTACTCGGCTCATGCTTCAATTGTTTTTGCAGGGCTGGGACGATCCATATGTAACTCGTACTCATGAAGGTCTCCTGAAGTGGAAATACCCTGAGATGAATTCTGTGGACTTTCTGTTCGAGGTCTTGTGACCAGTTTCAACTATATTGTTTTAGGGCTTGTTCAGTTTCATTCGGATTGGAGGGGGATTAAATCCCTCTGCTCATTTTTGACTAGCAAGTGAATTAATCCCCTTCAATCCACTTCTAACCGAACAAGCCTCGTGAAGATACTATTTTGAAATTTGGGTTTTGTTTATGTCTGACTATTGCAGCTTACGAATGATAATCGTCAACTGGTTTTCCTTTATGAGAGAGGAAAAAAGAAACTCATGGATGGTGCCCGGATAGCATTTACTGGTAACATGCATTTCAATTTCCATGATGAGTTGATGACCGTTAATTGTGTAGTCAGCTTCTTTGTCTCTAGAGTGCTGATATAATATTCTTTAACACATTTTAAAAATATTTTGGGGTATTATATTTTAATGACATGTGTTTCTATTTTCCTGCCCTACTATTGTATTTGTTTTATATTTACTGCTGTTTAAACTTATACAGACGATGTAGATCCATCCTCTATCGCCGGGAGGATTGTTGAATGCTCCTGGAATAAGGAAGAACAGTGTTGGTCCTGTATGCGTATTAGATCTGATAAATCTACTCCAAACGACATCAACACATACCGGAAGGCTAGTTCTGACATACTTTCTGTTTTACTTTGTCTGTTAATTTTTTTTTCTTATAAGAATATTGCTGTATGTAAATCTCATCTTGATCTTTGCTGGAAAAGTTAAATGTACTCATTTGAAATGGTCTTGATGTTAGGGTAAAATCAATTTTGAAAATACAGTTGGTCTGTCACATTGGATCATAGTATTCTTTTTGCATGGCTAGCTCACCTTGTGAGTTGCGTTTTATGCCTGTATCTTTTAGGATCCTGCTTTCTAAGATGATCACTTCAGCAATTCTCAAAGTGTCCGTTAAAACAGCCTTGTTCTTCTGTTCACTGCTGAGCATCCTTGTTTTGTTGGTGGTTGGGCATCATATTTTGTCCACTTGGAAACAAGTACTCCATATTTGGGTGGGGATACTGCAATATTTTTACAGTTTATTTGCATGGTCTGCAGGTGATGAGGAGTATCACAGATAACATTACCGAGGAAAAGCTTCTCGAAGAGATTGATGAGATAAGTCTTCTCCCGATGTATGCTGATAGGATGCAGCAGGCTCATACAAAGATGGCACAACAACAGCGGCGGAGATTGCCACCACAGTGCTAGCCAGTGCTGGGGCGCTCTCCTACCGCCCTAGCCAGCTGCTGGCTTCCGTAGCTGTGTAATTAGTAGAGGTTTCAGTAGCCCCATATGATGATGGCTGGCTGGGTCTGGCCTGCCAACTAATTCTTTGCACCTCATTTGTGTCTTCTCCCTGCCCTCCCACCCACCTGTATAGGCGTCGCCGCAGAGTAGTTTCCCTGTAAATTGTGTACTCTATGTTCTCCCATATTCTCCCCTATGGTTTTATTTTTCATGGGTGTAGAATAGCGTTTAACAAGAGGGTGGTGTTCTAGGTACATTAGTGTACGCGTTACTATCTCTCGGTGTTGCGGTTGCCTTGTGCTAGAATAAATATGGTTACCATCTGTTGCTGATGGGTCATGTGGTTCCCCCGGCGGATATCATGTGGTTGCGTGGTATGGGTTATTTTCGTCTTCTGTTTTGTTCGCACCTGATCCGATCCGATCTTTTGTTCAATGAAGAAGAAAAAAATTATTGGTAAAACCTACGTGTTTATGGTACGACCATTTGGTATATTGCTGTTTCGTTCACATAGTTAGACAATGTAATGCGTGCTCCATGATTTTCCTCCGAAGCATCCGTTGCTTTGAGGCGATTGTTCATAGCCATTTTTTTAAATAGGGGTGGAAACGAGCTGAGCCGAGCTGAGCTCGGCTCGCTCACGTAACGAGCCGAACTCGGCTTGGCTCGCCCATCTGGCGAGCTCGGAAAACTGGCTCGACTCGGCTCGCTTCGGGCTCGCGAGCTGGCTCGCCGAGCCAAGCCTCTCTAAATTATAATATAAAATCTTAAAAATATTTTAAATAACATATTTTAAATTAGTAAAATAGATATATCACTAATATAATATAGAAAATAGATTATTTTTGTATAGTAATCTCAAATAACATAAATTATTGTCTACTCGGTACTAATATTATATGTTAACTAAGATTTTATGTAACAAATTTTTGTTGGGTGGAGTCATGAGTCAGCTCGCGAGCTGCACCGAGCCGAGCTGACTCGCTCTTTTCACGAGCCATAAAAACAGGCTCGGCTCGAGCTCGTTCTAAGCATCGAGCCAGTCCGAGCCGAGTCGAGCTACTGCGAGCTGCCAGCTCGTCGAGCTCGAGCTTTTTTTTCAGCCCTAATTTTTTATAACTGTTCATGGCAAATTGAGTGCTTTGAACGGGTATAGGTCTCTTC
Organism: Zea mays; assembly: GCF_902167145.1. Taxonomy (NCBI): domain Eukaryota; kingdom Viridiplantae; phylum Streptophyta; class Magnoliopsida; order Poales; family Poaceae; genus Zea; species Zea mays. The sequence goes on from NC_050099.1 coordinate 13,676,569, forward strand.
AAATAGACACCTAGATCTCTTTAAATAGGCATCTATTCAAGATGTCTTTAAACAGACTTCTTTTAAATATGCATTTTTATGATCTTTGTAAGACGTCTTTTCGTATAGATATCTTTTCAAGATTGTTTCTTTAAATAGACACTTTATTGCGTGTGGATTCTTATGGATTTAAGATATCGTTAAATAAATTTCTTTTTAAGAGACGAACATATCATGTGTAAACTAATTGCTTGGTGCAAACGATTTTTTCACCTCCCTTGATATATTTTTAAATGTATCTTCTCACTTGTACCAATATATTGATTTGCACAAGTCTTAGAGCATTTTCAACTGTTAGGTAAAAAAGTTACTAAATCTTAGTTTAAGAAGTTATTAGAAAAAACAGGTATCTAATAGTATCCTAAACGATGCTGCTAAATTTAAGAAGTTACTATTTTATCCTTTCTTGTCCGCCATATTTGGCAACCTCAGAGGGACCCACAAAACACTTTTTCATGCGAAATTAGTGTTCTATGCCTTCTGTTTTTATTCCCTTTTATTTTTTTATTAATAAACTCTGGGCTACTATGTGGAAATTTTTTTTGCTGCATGTTAGACATTTTTATTTCTCTAGTTTGGAATTTAAGTCATATTTAGAATCGATTAATCATAGAGATTTGTGTCTGTTTTGTATGTAGATTTTTCTGCATACAGATTTAAGAACCATTGCAAGAACAATATCATGATTGACGAAAAGAACATAAAACTTTCTAGAACGTGAGAGGGAAAGGAGTTTCTAGCTGATATAATTTGAAAAATTTGGCAGCTAAAAATAGAGAACTACCGAAGAACACATTTTTTACTCCCTACTATCATTTAGCAACTACTCACATCTGTATTTAGTGAGCTTTTTTCCCCAAAACTACTGTAGATGCTCTCGGTAGCACAAGCGTTAACTCACTAATCACTCAAATCAATAGAATGCGAGCAGCTTATGACTTATGAGGCTTTGGAGTTGTAGGAGTTATTGCACTTGATGATATCGCTTTGGTGCAGTGTGTCATGCTCCAATTTTTTCAAAGCTAACCTGTTCACTATAATTCACATTGGATGGTTCGGTGTACCACCGGATCGTACGATGAGTCCCCGGTGCACTAGCTCGATTTTGACTGAGTCTGAGTCCTTGGATCGTACAGTCCGGTGAGCCTCCAGTATTAATGTCCAGCTGCCCAAATTTCTATGTTTTATCCAATTCTTCTCCAAATCTTTTTGACAATTTTCGAGGATGTTCCTTTGACTTAGAGAAACATATTGAGAGCACCTAGAGGGGGGGGGGGGGTGAATAGGTGATCCTGTACAAACTTAAAACTTAAGCCACAAAACTTGGTTAAGTGTTAGCACAATAATCACCAAGTGGCTAGAGAGAAGTCTTAGCAAAACACAATAACCACAAGAGAACAATCACAGAGATGACATAGTGGTTTATCCCGTGGTTCGGTCAAGACCAACGCTTGCCTACTCCACGTTGTGGCGTCCCAACGGACGAGGGTTGCAATCAACCCCTCTCAAGCGGTCCAAAGACCCACTTGAATACCACGGTGTTTTGCTTGCTTTACTATATCCCGTTTGCGAGGAATCTCCACACTTTGGAGCCTCTCGCCCTTACACTTAGATGATCACAAAGAAACACAGAGTAAGGAATGGATGAGCAACGCACACAAGACTCAAAAATCAGAGCAACAACACACACACAAGTCGCAACAAGAGCTCGCAACACAACCCAATGAGTTTACAACTCAACTAGAGCTCTAGATGCTATCACAAAGAAACAAATGCGTGGAATTGAAGTCTCGGTGCTTAGGATTGCTTTTGAGTATGCTTGGTGTTCTCCTCCATGCGCCTAGGGGTCCCTTTTATAGCCCCAAGGCAGCTAGGAGCCGTTGAGAGCAATCTAGGAAGACAATCCTTGCCTTCTGTCGTCTGGCGCACCGGACAGTCCGGTGCACACCGGACACTGTCCGGTGCACACCGGACACTGTCCGGTGCCCGATTTCTTTCCTTAACTGGCGCAGTCGACCGTTGGCAGCCAGAGAGCCGTTGGCGCACCGGACAGTCCGGTGCCCCCTTCTAGCCGTTGGCTTGGCCACGTGTCCCGCGCAGATCGCGCGGCCGACCGTTGGCCCGGCCGACCGTTGGCTCACCGGACAGTCCGGTGCACACCGGACAGTCCGGTGAATTATAGCCGTACGTCGCCGGTGAATTCCCGAGAGCGACCAGTTCGCTCGAGCCAGCCTGGCGCACCGGACGCTGTCCGGTGCACCACCGGACAGTCCGGTGCTCCCAGACTGAGCAGACTTTGTCTGAACAAAGCCATCTCATTTCCAATTCGATTTTTCCTGTTTCCAACACTTAGACACAATACATTAGTCTCTAAAACAATGTACTAAGTCTGAGAAACATACCTTTATCCTTGATTTGTACTTTGTTCACCATTTTACACTTAGGCACTTGTGTTAGACACTAAATCACCAAAATACTTAGAAATGGCCCAAGGGCACATTTCCCTTTCAATCTCCCCCTTTTTGGTGATTTATGCCAACACAATATAAAGCAGGTAGAACAAATACAAAATCACTTCAAATAAGAACTCAAATTGTTTTGATTCAAATTTGACATATATGGATCACTCTTTGCCACCACTTGGTTTGTTTTTGCGAATCAAACTCAAATTTCTATCTCTAAGTCAAACACACATGTTAAGACATAAAGAGAGTCATTCCAAGAGAAATTGATTCAAGATTTCAAAAACTCCCCTTTTTCCCATAATCACCTTTCTTCCCACAAGAAGCCAACTTTTGACAAGAGAGACAATAAAAGAGTTTTGACAAACCAAAAGCTCTATTCTATTATTTTTAAAATCTCTCAAGTGGTAGCTGATCCATTTATCGCTTTGGCCTTTATTTTCTCCCCCTTTGGCATCAAGCACCAAACCGGGATTAATCTTGGCCCCAGAACCCCATTGCCTCACCAAAATCTTCAATAAGAATACAAAGGCAATAAGAGTATATGAGATGAACTTGGAATAAGTTACCCTCTCATCGGAGTGCAGTGGAAGTCTTTCATGGTCCAAGTCCACCTTTTCCCTTTCAAACCTCCTTTGAGACTAAAACAAGCAAACTCAAGCACATGGTTAGTCTCAAAGGGTCAAGTTGTAACACATCTCCCCCTAAATATGTGCATCACTTTGCAACGGACTTGTGAGGTCCAGGGAGTGTTTGTACAACTTGAGCACCATAACTAAGCAACAAAATGCATAGGGAACATGATCAAAGGCATAAACACATGTATGCTATAAATCAATCCAGGTTCCGCGAATCTAAGACATTTAGCTCACTACGCAACCTGCAAAAGGTCTTCTCATCTAGAGGCTTGGTAAAGATATCGGCTAGCTGGTTCTCGGTGCTAACATGAAACACTTCGATATCTCCCTTTTGCTGGTGGTCTCTCAAAAAGTGATGCCGGATGTCTATGTGCTTTGTGCGGCTGTGTTCAACAGGATTTTCCGCCATGCGGATGGCACTCTCATTATCACATAGGAGTGGGACTTTGCTCAGATTGTAGCCAAAGTCCCTGAGGGTTTGCCTCATCCAAAGTAGTTGTGCGCAACACTTTCCTGCGGCAACATACTCGGCCTCAGTGGTGGATAGGGCAACGGAGGTTTGTTTCTTAGAATTCCATGACACCAGGGACCTTCCTAAGAATTGGCACGTCCCCGATGTACTCTTCCTATCGACCTTACATCCAGCATAGTCGGAATCTGAATATCCAATTAGGTCAAAGGTAGACCCCTTTGGATACCAGAGCCCGAAGCAAGGCGTAGCAACTAAATATCTAAGGATTCGCTTCACTGCCACTAAGTGACACTCCTTAGGATCGGATTGAAATCTAGCACACATGCATACGCTAAGCATAATATCCGGTCTACTAGCACATAAGTAAAGTAATGACCCTATCATTGACCGGTATGCCTTTTGATCAACGGACTTACCTCCTTTGTTGAGGTCGGTGTGTCCGTCGGTTCCCATCGGAGTCTTTGCGGGCTTGGCGTCCTTCATCCCAAACCGCTTCAGCAAGTCTTGCGTGTACTTCGTTTGAGAGATGAAGGTGCCATCCTTGAGTTGCTTCACTTGGAACCCAAGGAAGTAGTTCAACTCGCCCATCATCGACATCTCGAATTTCTGCGTCATCACCCCGCTAAACTCTTCACAAGACTTTTTATTAGTAGAACCAAATATTATGTCATCGACATAAATTTGGCACACAAAAAGATCACCGTCACAAGTCTTAGTGAAAAGAGTTGGATCGGCTTTCCCAACCTTGAAAGCATTAGCAATTAAGAAATCTCTAAGGCATTCATACCATGCTCTTGGGGCTTGCTTAAGTCCATAGAGCGCCTTAGAGAGCTTACACACGTGGTCGGGGTACCGTTCATCCTCGAAGCCAGGGGGTTGCTCCACGTACACCTCCTCCTTGATTGGCCCGTTGAGGAAAGCGCTCTTCACATCCATTTGGAACAACCTGAAAGAATGGTGAGCGGCATATGCTAGCAATATACGAATGGACTCTAGCCTAGCCACAGGAGCAAAAGTCTCCTCAAAGTCCAAACCTGCGACTTGGGCATAACCTTTTGCCACAAGTCGAGCCTTGTTCCTTGTCACCACTCCGTGCTCGTCTTGTTTGTTGCGGAACACCCACTTGGTTCTCACAACATTTTGCTTAGGACGAGGCACCAGCGTCCAAACTTCATTCCTCTTGAAGTTGTTGAGCTCCTCTTGCATGGCCAACACCCAGTTCGGATCTAGCAAGGCCTCTTCTACCCTGAAAGGCTCAATAGAAGAGACAAAGGAGTAATGCTCACAAAAATTAACTAGTCGAGATCGAGTAGTTACTCCCTTGCTAATATCACCAAGAATTTGATCGATGGGATGATCCCTTTGAATCATCGCTCGAACTTGGGTTGGAGGTGCCGGTTGAGTTTCTTCCTCCATCACATGATCATCTTGTGCTCCCCCTTGATCACACGCCTCCTGTTGATGAACCTGTTCATCGTCTTGAGTTGGGGAATGCATCATAGTTGAGGAAGAAGGTTGATCTTGCTCCTTTTGTTCCTGTGGTCGTACATCACCAATCGCCATGGTTCGTATAGCGGCCGTCGGAACATCTTCTTCATCTACATCATCAAGATCAACAACTTGCTCTCTTGGAGAGCCATTAGTCTCATCAAATACAACGTCGCTAGAGACTTCAACCAATCCCGATGATTTGTTGAAGACTCTATATGCCTTTGTATTTGAGTCATAACCTAACAAAAACCCTTCTACAGCTTTGGGAGCAAACTTAGAATTTCTACCCTTCTTCACTAGAATGTAGCATTTGCTCCCAAATACACGAAAGTACGATACATTGGGTTTGTTACCGGTCAGCAGCTCATACGACGTCTTCTTGAGGAGGCGATGAAGGTAGACCCTGTTGATGGCGTGGCAAGCCGTGTTCACGGCTTCCGACCAAAAGCACTCGGGGGTCTTGAACTCTCCAAGCATCGTCCTCGCCATATCGATGAGCATCCTGTTCTTCCTCTCTACCACACCATTTTGTTGTGGTGTGTAGGGAGCGGAGAACTCGTGCTTGATCCCTTCCTCCTCAAGGAACTCCTCCACTTGAAGGTTCTTGAACTCGGACCCGTTGTCGCTCCTTATCTTCTTCACCTTGAGCTCAAACTCATTTTAAGCTCTCCTTAGGAAGCGCTTGAGGGTCCCTTGGGTTTCAGACTTATCCTGCAAAAAGAACACCCAAGTGAAGCGGGAAAAGTCATCAACAATAACTAGACCATACTTACTTCCTCCTATGCTTAGATAGGCGACAGGTCCGAAGAGGTCCATATGTAGCAGCTCCAGGGGTCTTGATGTGGTCATCACATTCTTGTTGTGATGTGCTCCTCCCACTTGTTTACCTGCTTGACAAGCTGCACAAGGTCTATCTTTTTCGAATTGCACGTTAGTCAAACCTATCACGTGTTCCCCCTTTAGAAGCTTGTAAAGGTTCTTCATCCCCACATGTGCTAAGCGGCGATGCCACAGCCAGCCCATGCTAGTCTTAGCTATTAAGCATGCATCTAGATCGGCCTCCTCTTTTGCAAAATCAACTAAATAAAGTTTGCCGTCTAATACATCCTTAAAAGCTAATGAACCATCACTTCTTCTAAAGACAGACACATCTACATTTGTAAATAGACAATTATATCCCATATTGCATAATTGACTAACAGATAACAAATTATATCCAAGAGACTCAACTAAAAACACATTAGATATAGAGTGATCATTTGATATTGCAATTTTGCCTAAACCTTTCACCTTGCCTTGATTCCCATCACCGAATATAATTGAATCTTGGGAATCCTTGTTCTTGACGTAGGAGGTAAACATCTTCTTCTCCCCCGTCATGTGGTTTGTGCATCCGCTGTCGATAATCCAGCTTGACCCCCCGGATGCATAAACCTGCAAGGCAAATTTAGGCTTGGGTCTTAGGTACCCAACTCTTGTTGGGTCCTACAAGGTTAGTCACAATTGTCTTAGGGACCCAAATGCAAGTTTTATCACCCTTGCATTTTGCCCCTAATTTCCTAGCAACTATCTTCCTATCCTTTCTACAAATAGCAAAGGAAGCGTTTAAAGCATGATAAATTATAGAGGGTCCATTCATAACTTTCCTAGGAACATGAACAATATTCTTTCTAGGCACATGATGAATGTTTTTCCTAGGCATATCTCTACCATGCATATAGGAAGAACTGGAAGTAAACATAGCATAAGAATCACAGGCATGTGCATCAAAAGCATTATAAGCATTACAACTCCTATGAGACTGTCTTCTATCATTGTACATAAAAGCATGGTTCTTTTTAGTACTACTTGCCATAGGAGCCTTCCCTTTCTCCTTGGCGGAGATGGGAGCCTTATGGTTTGTTAAGTTCTTGGCTTCCCTCTTGAAGCCAAGTCCATCCTTAATTGAGGGGTGTCTACCAATCGTGTAGGCATCCCTTGCAAATTTTAACTTATCAAATTCGCTCTTGCTAGTCTTAAGTTGAGCATTAAGACTAGCCAATTCATCATTAAGTTTGGAAATTGAAACTAGGTGTTCACTACAAGCCTCAATGTCAAAATCTTTACACCTATTGCAAGTTGCAACAATTTCTACACAAGATGTTGATTTACTAGCTATTTCTAACTTAGCATTCAAATCATCATTAATGCTCCTTAAGTTAGAAATTGTCTCATGGCAAGAAGATAATTCACAGAAAAGCATTTCATTTCTTTTAACTTCTAGAGCATGAGATTTTTGTGCTTCTACAAATTTGTCATGTTCTTCATACAACAAATCCTCTTGCTTTTCTAAAGGCCTATTCTTATCATTCAAGGCATCAATCAATTCATTAATTTTATCTACCTTGGTTCTATCTAGCCCCTTAAATAAACATGAATAATCTATTTCATCCTCATCACTAGATTCGTCCTCACTTGAGGAAGCATAAGTAGAGTTTCGAGTACATACCTTCTTCTCCCTTGCCATAAGGCATGTGTGACGCTCGTTGGGGAAGAGGGATGACTTGTTGAAGGCGGTGGCGGCGAGTCCTTCATTGTCGGAGTCGGAAGAGGAGCAATCCGAATCCCACTCCTTGCCTAGATGCGCCTCGCCCTTTGCCTTCTTATAGTTCTTCTTCTTCTCCCTCTTGTTCCCTTGATCCTGATCACTATCATTGTCGGGACAGTTAGCAATAAAATGACCAAGCTTACCACATTTGAAGCATGAGCGCTTCCCCTTTGTCTTGGTCTTGCTTGGCTGCCCCTTGCGACCTTTTAGCGCCGTCTTGAATCTCTTGATGATGAGAGCCATCTCTTCATCATTAAGTCCGGCCGCCTCAATTTGTGCCACCTTGCTAGGTAACGTCTCCTTGCTTCTTGTTGCCTTGAGAGCAAGAGGTTGAGGCTCATTGATTGGACCATTCAATGCGTCGTCCACATATCTTGCTTCCTTGATCATCATTCGCCCGCTCACGAACTTTCCAAGTATCTCTTCGGGCGTCATCTTGGTGTACCTAGGATTCTCACGAATATTGTTTACAAGATGAGGATCAAGAACAGTAAAAGACCTTAGCATTAGGCGGACGACGTCGTGGTCCGTCCATCGCGTGCTTCCATAGCTTCTTATCTTGTTGACAAGGGTCTTGAGCCGGTTGTACGTTTGGGTTGGCTCTTCTCCCCTTATCATAGCGAATCTCCCGAGTTCGCCTTCCACCAATTCCATCTTGGTGAGCATGGTGACATCATTCCCTTCATGAGAGATCTTGAGGGTGTCCCAAATTTGCTTGGCGTTATCCAAGCCGCTCACTTTGTGGTATTCATCCCTGCACAAGGAAGCTAGAAGAACAGTAGTAGCTTGTGCATTTTTATGAATTTGCTCATTGATAAACATGGGACTATCACTACTATCAAAATGCATTCCACTCTCTACTATCTCCCATATGCTAGGATGGAGAGAGAACAAGTGACTACGCATTTTGTGACTCCAAAATCCGTAGTCCTCTCCATCAAAATGAGGGGGTTTACCAAGTGGAATGGATAATAAATGAGCATTTGTACTTTGCGGAATACGAGAGTAGTCAAAAGAAAAGTTTGAATTAACCGGTTTCCTTCTCTCGTAGTCGTTGTCGTCGTTGTCCTTTTGGGAAGAAGTGGACTCATCACTATCGTCGTAGTAGACGATCTCCTTGATGCGTCTTGTCTTCTTCTTCTTCCCATCTTTGCGTCTGTGGCCCGAGCCCGAGTCGGTAGGCTTGTCATCCTTCGGCTCGTTGACGAAGGACTCCTTCTCCTTGTCGTTGATCACGATTCCCTTCCCCTTAGGATCCATCTCTTCGGGCGGTTAGTCCCTTTCTTGAAGAGAACGGCTCCGATACCAATTGAGAGCACCTAGAGGGGGGGGTGAATAGGTGATCCTGTACAAACTTAAAACTTAAGCCACAAAACTTGGTTAAGTGTTAGCACAATAATCACCAAGTGGCTAGAGAGAAGTCTTAGCAAAACACAATAACCACAAGAGAACAATCACAGAGATGACACAGTGGTTTATCCCGTGGTTCGGTCAAGACCAACGCTTGCCTACTCCACGTTGTGGCGTCCCAACGGACGAGGGTTGCAATCAACCCCTCTCAAGCGGTCCAAAGACCCACTTGAATACCACAGTGTTTTGCTTGCTTTACTATATCCCGTTTGTGAGGAATCTCCACACTTTGGAGCCTCTCGCCCTTACACTTAGATGATCACAAAGAAACACGGAGTAAGGAATGGATGAGCAACGCACACAAGACTCAAAAATCAGAGCAACAACACACACACAAGTCGCAACAAGAGCTCGCAACACAACCCAATGAGTTTACAACTCAACTAGAGCTCTAGATGCTATCACAAAGAAACAAATGCGTGGAATTGAAGTCTCGGTGCTTAGGATTGCTTTTGAGTATGCTTGGTGTTCTCCTCCATGCGCCTAGGGGTCCCTTTTATAGCCCCAAGGCAGCTAGGAGCCGTTGAGAGCAATCTAGGAAGGCAATCCTTGCCTTCTGTCGTCTGGCGCACCGGACAGTCCGGTGCACACCGGACACTGTCCGGTGCCCGATTTCTTTCCTTAACTGGCGCAGTCGACCGTTGGCAGCCAGAGAGCCGTTGGCGCACCAGACAGTCCGGTGCCCCCTTCTAGCCGTTGGCTTGGCCACGTGTCCCGCGCAGATCGCGCGGCCGACCGTTGGCCCGGCCGACCGTTGGCTCACCGGACAGTCCGGTGCACACCGGACAGTCCAGTGAATTATAGCCGTATGTCGCCGGTGAATTCCCGAGAGCGACCAGTTCGCTCGAGCCAGCCTGGCGCACCGGACACTGTCCGGTGCACCACCGGACAGTCCGGTGCTCCCAGACTGAGCAGACTTTGTCTGAACAAAGCCATCTCATTTCCAATTCGATTTTTCCTGTTTCCAGCACTTAGACACAATATATTAGTCTCTAAAACAATGTACTAAGTCTGAGAAACATACCTTTATCCTTGATTTGTACTTTGTTCACCATTTTACACTTAGGCACTTGTGTTAGACACTAAATCACCAAAATACTTAGAAATGGCCCAAGGGCACATTTCCCTTTCACATATGTGATGACAATCAACTAGTCTAAGTCATGGATTTTTAACATTTCTCTCTCTCCAACTTTGAACTCTATTTTTGCTCAAACTAGCTTCAAACGTGTGATTTTGTGAACCTAAGCTTTCCAACTTTTTTAGGTGTGCCAAATAGGTACTAGGGGTGTATGTAACTTATCCAAAGTGTAAAACTATGTGTTCTCTATATTTTCCAACATTTACCCCTATATAGTTGGTTTTGAATTGTTTCTGACTTTGAACTGAGTTCAGTGGACTTATGCACATGTGAATCAAAGACTAGGTAGACTAGTTAGTCCATAAGGTTATGATGGTCGTAAAGCACCAAAATTAATTAGGCCCCGTTTGTTTCATTGAAATTGAATTTCATTTTAGTAATCATAATTTAGACACAAATTAATTAAGTTAATATATTTATATATGTAATATATTTGTATATTATCCTAAATCATATGAGAGAGATAGTTATACACTACACTTATGCTATAGAGAAGCAAGTAGAAGGGTGTGCTATAAGTTGTACATTAGAAAAGTAGCATGTAAATCTATAGAATCAATTTCCATCTCTCACCCCATGAATTTGAGATAGGCTTATATATAAACTGATACACCCAGCCCAGGTGGGGTTGGCCGGGGCCCAACAAGTTAGGGTTGCCCGAAGCCCAACATTTCATTAAGCACACCCAACTCAGGGAAAGGCCCAATCGCCCCAAAAGACTAGTCCAATGAGGGAAGGGTGGCTCTCCCTTTTAAAGTGGCTTCCTCCTCTCAAGTTAAGCAAGGTGGGATAATTCTGAGGCTCACACGGTCACCGTCCGACTATAATTGGGCCAACTGGGCCAATTGCGTCTTTGCCAACGGGTAATAGTGGAGGATGTCCTCATCATTCCCACCTTCTTAAAATGGGCCCTAGCTCCGATACCAGATGATACACCCAGCCCAGGTGGGGTTGGCCGAGGCCCAACAAGTTAGGGTTGCCCGGAGCCCAACAGTTTATTAAGCACACCCAACTCAGGGAAAGTTCTAATCGCCCCAAAATACTAGTCCAATGAGGGAAGGGTGGTTCTCCCTTTTAAAGTGGCTTCCTCCTCCTAAGTTAAGCAAGGTGGGATAATTCTGAGGCTCACCGCTCACACGGTCACCGTCCGACTACAATTGGGCCAATTACGTCTTTGCCAACGGGTAATAGTGGAGGATGTCCTCATCATAAATTTTGGAAAGTCGAGGAATGTCACATTCTAAAAAATAGCCTACTCTATTAGTTGATTCCAATTCCTCAAAATGAAGGTAAACAAACATGACCTTAGAGAAAATGGTTGAGGCCATTTCCCTTTCACAAACTCTCATGGACACCACCGGTATTTTGGACCATATTTGCACTACTTAGCTTGATTTTGCAAACTTTTGATAAAACCTTTTTAAATTCTGTTGCAATTGGCCTAAGGTATAAGAATATAATTTTTAAAAGAATTTCTAAGTTTGAAAGTTTTCCCCTCTTTTTAAATGCTTTTTGTTTGGCCAAATAAAAGCTCCCCTAAATAGGTTCTCCCCTTTGGCATAAATAGTTTTTCTCCTCTTAGCTGTCAAGAGGGTTTTCACAAATGCAAACAATGCCAATTTGGAAGATTATAAGTTTTTAAAAACAGGGTGGTGGTGCGGTACTTTTCCTTTGGCTTATTATTTTCTTCCCTTTGGCATTAAGTGCCAAAAAACGAAGAAATCTGAGGCCTTTAACAAGAAATATATGAATTTAAGTACATGAGTTGGACAAAGGATATTTGATACCGATGGAGATGCAGTGGAATCATGGCCTTTTGCCTTCAACTCCATTTCCCTTTCAATCTAAGACTAAGTATTGAAATACATTTGGAAGCACATTAGTCTTACTTTTGGCACAAGAAGAATAAGAAATATGCATTTATACCAAATGAAAGAGACATGCCATGATCAAAGGCATATAAATAAGCAATGTGTGCAATATTTCAATCAAGGTTCCGAGAATCTAAGACATTTAGTTCATTCATAAGCTCATAGAATCTCTTTTCATCTAAGGGCTTGGTGAATATATCGGCTAACTGTTTGTGGGTGCTAACATGATCAATTATGATATCTCCCTTTGTGAGTGGTTTATGGTTTAGGAAAGGACCTTCCCATCTTAATGACCCTAGTGGATTTACATGCATGTTATACATAATATCTATGAAGCTCATCGACATAGGATCTTAGGATTTCATTTCCCTCAATGTCTTTCAATCTGAATAACCCTGGTGGATTTGAGGCTACAACTAGGAAAGGACCTTCCCATTTTGTCTAAAGCTTGCCTGTTGTGCCAGGGTTGACTACTCCCCAAAGCACGAGATGTCCTGACATTATATTCTTAAAATATACATTTCTGTCTTGCCATTTTCTGATTTTGGCTTGGTATTTGCCAATCTGCTCAATTGTCTTGAGTATGATTTCTTCTATTATGTGTTTATAAATTTTCTCACTAGTTGCATCTTCAGTTGCAACAATAATAACCCTTATTGATCTTGTCTTCACTTCCTCCGGGGAAAATGTTTCATCTTGAAAGAGAAATGTGCCCTTGGGCCATTTCTATAAATGTTTTTGGTGATTAGATGCTCAACACATATTGTTTTGTGCTAAGTGTAAAAAGATGCAAATGGAAATGCAAGGTATGATTCTAGACTGGGTAAATTGTTTTTGATACTAACATATTCTACTAAGTGCTATGAACCTTGTCAAATCAAAAGAGATTGGATTTGAAAAGTTTGGCTATGCCCAGCCAAACTTGCACCAGCCTGCAGTGCACTGGATTGTCCGGTGTGCATCGGACAGTGTCCCGTGCTCAGGCTGGCGCCCCGGCGAACTGGCTGCTCTCGGGAACACAGCACACCACAACTATAATTCACCGGACTGTCCGGTGTGCACCGGACTGTACGATGAGTCAGTCGCGCCCACGCCAACGGTCGGCCGCGCGATCAGCGGGCGACACGTGGACTTCACCAATGATCGGAAGGTCACACCAGACTGTCCGGTGTGCCACGAGGGTCGTGGCTGCAACGTTCGGCTTCGCTAGAAAAGTAAGGAAACCGCACACTGTTCACTGTCCGGTGCACCCACGGACAGAAGGCAACTATGGCCTTCCAAATGGAGCTCAAGCGGCTCCTAGCTGCCTTAGGGCTATAAAAGGGACCCCTAAGTGCATGGAACAGGACACCAAGCACCCCTTGAACATCCTAAGACGCCGAGACTTCACATTCACACATCTGGTTCACTGTGATAGAGATTCGAGCACTTGCCTGAGTTGTAACTCCGCTGTGCTGCTTTCGTGTGCTCATTCTTGTCTTGTGTGCGTGTTGGTGCTGCAACTCTCGCTCTTATGTGTGTTGCTATTCCCTCCTTACTCATGTGCTCATTCGCGATCTTTTGTGTAAGGTGTGAGAGACTCTAAAGTGTGCATATTCCTCACAAAGGGATATTGTTGAGATAAAGAGAACCGTGGTATTCAAGTTGATATTTTGAATCACTTGAAAGGGGTTGAGGGCAACCCTCGTCCGTTGGGATGCCACAACGTGGAGTAGGCAAGTATTCTACTTGACCGAACCACAGGATAAAAATCACTGTGTCACTTATCTTTATTCTTGTGCGATTATCTCTATCTCCATTTACTTCACTTGTATAATTGCTCTAAGTTTAATACTCATAATGTGGAGAGCAATTAAGTGAAGAAGTTTACTCTGCTTGTACTTCTCTCTTGAACTTGGACTTAGCTTTCACTAATCTAATATTAGTCCAAGTTTGTGTTGTTAAGCTATTTGTTACAGGATCACCTATTGCGACACTATAAAAATCATTGAATAAAAATAATACATTTAGTTATTAATGATATTTATGGTAATTAATTTTCTTTTAAGTGTTTATTATTTATTTGCCTTTGGAATGATTTTTGATTTCTCATAATTGATTTTGGATATCGAATAGCATTTCATGTTAAGTAAAAATCCAAATAAATAATATAATAAGTACTAGCCCAAAAATAATTATTTTATTTATAAATAATTTTGGGTTAATTATTATGAATTTTAGGATTATTTAAATATGTATTTTGAAATTAGAAAAAAACAAAACCTAACTAACCCTAACCCTAAATGGCCCCTTAGGCCCATTAGCCAAGCAGCCACCCCTTCCCTAACCCTAGCCACCACTCCCCTGGCTCCTCCCTGGCCGCCACCACATCCTCCCTCTCCCTCCCTATTCTCTCTCATCGCTTCTCTCCCCTGCTCTCTCTCGGCCGCCAGCAGAGCTGCGCCCCTGCACGCGAGTAGCAGCCGCGCCCTGCCCCGCGCCACCTACACCGAGCGCCCCGCCCGCGGAGCCGAGCGACTTGAGCTGCCAGGAACTCGCCAAGGCCGCCCGAAGCACCAAGCCCCGACGCCCAGCGCCATGCCCAGAGCGGACGCTCGCCGCCCCGCACCGATCGACCCCGCGCGCACCCGACATCGAGACTCCCCGCGACCCGCCCGCTCCAGCCGCCAGGACCGCGTGCCACCCCGCGCGCAGCTCCCCACGCCTGCGCAGCCGCGACGCCCGGGACACCGTGCCCCTGCAGCTTCCCCGACGTCCGCGCCAAGACACCCTGCCAAGGACCGAAGGCCAACCGACGAACCCCGCGCCGTCCGTGCGTTATTGGAACTTCAATGCGTCCGTTCCTCTCCCTCCCCCATTACTCCCTCTCCTCCATGAACGCCATCAACATCCATGAAGACTCGACCTTTCCTCTCCCTCCCTATTCTCTATAAATTGGACACCGGACCTCTCTCTCCATTCCATCCCGCCTCCCTGCCTCGCTCTCACACGCTCCTCTTCATTGCTCGCTTGTTTGCGTGTGTGTGTTCACGCCATCGTGCCACTCGCCGTGTGACTGGAGGTCCCTGCTCCTTCCCCGTCGCCGGCGAAGACGAACACAAGTCACTGCGTCCCCTTCGATGGATCCCTGCCCAGAACGCTGTCCGCCGCAGTGAAACCGACCCAGTCTCTAGTCCGTTGTCTCCTTTGCCGTGGACGCCAAGAACCGGAGGTAGAAGATAATTGATTTCTGTTTTGGTCCCTAAATTTTGTAAATATGGCGCTCACCGACCGCCGTCGACGCAACTGCGCAGCACCCCGGCTGGACCATACATCACTTCGCCGTGCTCGGACCGCCCGTGGAACTCGCCGGACCGTCCGCCTGCACCTTGCCCTCGCCACGTTCGTGCCCTGCTTGCCGAAGCGATGCCACCTGTCGTGCCAAACCTTCGCCTAGACGCGCGCCCAAGCCCCGTCCGCCGTTCGTCGTAAGGTTGAAGGCAACCCAAATATTTTATTAACTCCAAAATCACAGTTTGAATTAATTCATGAATTTGGTAATTACTTGTGTTTTGGAATATTGTGATTTGGAATTCATATGTGTAAATGATTGATTTTAAGTATATGTGCGATGAATTAGTGAATTGTAGTAGACATGATATTGGTTTACGACTTCTTTAGTGATGAAAACACTCGATAAGTAACATCTTAGTTAATTTTGTTTAAGACGAATTGGAGAATTTATCCAAAAGTTTATATACCTAAGTTCATGTAAACCCACTAAATAGATAATAAAAGCTTCTCTTAACATATATTAGTAAGTGGTATAGAATCCATAACAATACAAATATTATAGTATAGATAGTGGTTTAATGTATTATTAGATGTTTTGATCTCTGATTATTAATGACATTTTCCTTTTAGAAAGAAAAGATAAAACTAAAATGAAGATCACAATTCATAGTATAAATAACTAAGTAATAATTAGTTTATTTCTATAGAATTGGTTAAGTCATTACACCTAGGCCACATATGTTTAGTCAGATAAAAATATATTTCACTAGTCATGATAAATGTATTCATAAGTATGGCACTAAATTACGTAGAATTAGTAAAATATTTATGTATGTAGTAATAACCATGAATATGTTATTAAAAGTCTCATTTAGTAATTTACAATTAAATCTTAGTATATTAATGTTAGAAGAATTAAATAAACAATTTTTAGTTATACATATAAATTCTATTTAGAAAAGAAAGGAGAAAAACCGAAATAGTAGAATTTATAATAATGTTAAAATGACTTAATTAGGCGCTCATACTTTTCTAATAAAGAAATTGATAGTATGTTGATAAATATAGGTTTCTAACTAAAGAAGTAGATAATTTGTTTCTAATTTTAAAAATGTCCTTTTTAATAGATATCATATTTAACAAGGTTCGTTATAGATGTTTAAGTATAACCGTATTATATAGAAACTTAAAAGAATACGTAGACATATGTTTCTTAATAAAAATAGAAGATAAATATATGTCCAATTAATAGATTATTTATAAGAAGGGCCATTGCTTTTATAAACTAAAATGATAGATTATACATAATTTCCTTTCTAATGAATTAGATCATTTGTTCCTACAATAGAATTAAAGATAATTAATAGATTAATTATCCTTTATCATAATGTATTAATCAAACCTATAGTCAATTTGTTCTTAATTAGATTCATGGCGTGATTAATGATTTCATAAAATTTAGTCCACATTATATACGAATCACTTAGCTTTTTCTAAAGGATAAAATAAAGTAATAAGAGTTTAAGTTGTTTTATAACTTAAAATGTTAATTTATATTAACTTCGAATACAATAATATAGGCTATGTGTTTTCTAGTAAAAATAAAAGATAATTACTTGTTCATTACCTTTTGCATGAAAATCCACTTAAGGGCATATAACCTAGTTTTCCCTAAAATAAGTATTTAATAATAATGATCTTTTCATATAAAACCTATTTAGACTTATATCTTAGTTTATCATAAGTGAAGGTTTAACAATGAATTATAATGCGTTCCATAATGCTTCTAAAATTAATAAGGTATTTCATAATGCATTAACCTTAGATTTATAACTTATATCTTTTCTAAAAGGTTAAAAAGGTTTAATATTGTTATAAAGTGTTTTATCATCTTAATCTTAGACATATCACATATGACGTTTTATAAAAGATTAAATTGGTGAACCTAATATTTGTATATTTTAGTTAAGATATTTTTTAAGCTCATGTCTTGTTTTATAAAGTATAGATCACACATTTTTGAAAAGAATACTTTTTTTATTATAACCCTTGCGTGTAATGTTTTTGAAAAACGAATGCTCTTTTCGCTACGCTTTCTTTTAGCTTTGCGTATGGTG